>NW_009649485.1:1358962-1387164 GCF_000708025.1 Charadrius vociferus | reverse complement strand
GGGGGGGGGAAGAAGGAATGACAAATCAGTATTTTGGTTAGTGATGATATCCTAATAATTCCTACTTGTGTTCCCTTTGAATAAAACAAAGGCTTTAAAAATAAACAAAATATGCTTTTGTGATGTTACAAGTGGGTGGAAGCCGTGTTGGTCACAACTAGCAACTTGTAGCGCAAAATAGCGGTATAGGTAGAAGATCCCATTTCCACATAAATGTTGGCATTCTCCCTTTTTGCTCTTCATTACGCCGTATCTCCCTTCATGATTTTACCCCCAGGACTATCCAGGTTATGTTTGGCCAGTGAAGAAGGTGGGGAAGGTCTGGAAGTAGCAGAAGACAAGGACAGTTTGTGTGTAACTGAGGAAATTGAGAAAGCTTCCTAATACAGCTCTAGGGGCTTGTGTTTCATAACCTTGGGGCAAAGTACCGCAGTCTCATTTGCTGTCTTACTATATAGCAGCCTGAAACATTTCGGCTGTTACAAAGGGAAGGTCCAAAAGTCCTGTCTCTGTCAGTTGCTGTGAAGGCACCGTTCTTCAGCTGGTTGTGATCAGTCCTGTTTCAGCAAAGTCCACTGGGCTGGGTACGTTTGCAGCACCTGAAGTGTGGTGACCCTGAAATTGTATTTAGGGTTACCGCCATGCCAGCATCTCCGTGAATGCCATTTTTTGTCACAAGTCAGCAGTCATCCCTGAGCAGCTCAGAAGAGCTGGCTGCAGTACTAATGGCCTTCATTTTCAAGCCCTGCTAACGGCTAGAGCAAATTACGTTCCTAAATTTCAAATTGATGATTTACAGCAAGAATCCAGTGGGGTTTTTTTCCCCTCAGTTGTTCCTAAAAGAGAGTGACTATGTGTAAATATGTGACAGAGGAGGAAATTGCCATTTATTCATACAGCGTTTATATCTTTAAAGCATGATGAGATAACACATTGTGTTGTAATTACTGATGGTACTTTGTCTCCACTTTACATGATTGACAATGCTTTTAAGGAGCAGGTATAATGAAGCTTCTCTAGTTTAATTTTGGGAAAATAAATGTTTAATTTTAATTGGTGCTTTCCCTGGCTTTGCTGTGTGCGTTGTTTGCAGTCTATGTCTTTTGGTGGTTTTTTGGTATGACTTTCTTTAAGTAGACAGAGAGCATGAAGAAAAAAGAAAAACATATGGTTCTAATTTCCCTTCTCTGTGATAAAGACTAGTTTCCTTAAGGCATTACAATAGCTAATTACATTCCTGATTCAGATTTATTCGCAGTAGTAAATACATCATCCGCACATGTTTCTCCGGCAGAACTACGCTTGTAAGGTCATCTTCTCTGTTTAGGGGATCCATCTCTCTTTAAAATGTTCCTATTTTGTGATTTAGTAAATGGGTTATTAAAAACTACCTCTTACATTTATACTGAAAACTACTGTAACTATCGTGAAAAACAGCACACCTCTGACACTATCATGCCCTAGAACTACTTAAAGTCTGGATGCAATGGAATATATGATTTTAGACAAACAAATGAAATGGGCGCACACATGAATTCATTGCAAGTAAAGCTGCTACTTTACAAAATTGTCTCTGCATTAGGAACTTCCTTGTTTTGATGCTACCTCTGATCTTCAAAGAAAATGAGGAGATGGTGTTGCAGCAGAAATCTATGAGCCTGTCAGGAATTCCTTGCTCAGCGAGTGGCCTTTCCTGCCATCCCGAACCCTGGTGCCAGCAGGGTCCGTGTGGGTGGGAATCTGTGCTGAAATATTGAACAAAGTATTCACTTGCGCCTCTCATCAGGGTTGACGTAATCTCCACTTTTCCAAATCCAAGTTTCCATGATAAGTAACTCGCTCTCACTTCCCTCTCATTTTCTCAGCAAGTGACTGCTTTCCAGAGCGCTCTCCAAGGCTCTTGTTTGATGAAGAACTGCCCAGGAACCCTTTGAACTGAAACAGTGCTCAAATTTATTACTTCAAATAGGGCAGTATGGAGAACCCTCAGCCTTAAACTACTATTCTGATTAATATTACATGAACAGGGATTTGGGTTGTAAAGTAGTCGAAGGTGTGAATAGTAGGAAGGAAGCAGGATCTGATGGCTTAGAAAATGGCAGAACGCGGAATACTTGAAGAAATACAAGTTTCTGAGGGTTAATCAGACTTTTTGATGCTTCTTGTCACAGATGGTAACAGGGATTTGTTAGATACTGATGAGCCTATTTAGTCATGTTGCAAGCCTTGTAAATCAGTGTGTATTGAAAACTCTCATCTTCATCTGAGGATTTTTAAATGAGATTGGAAACGAGGCATGTAAGCGGAGAAGCAACTAATTTGTTGGTATTGGATTTTGGATGAGAGGCCATGAGGAATATCAAAATGTGAGTTGACGGAGAAAAGAAAAAAGATCAACATTGGGAAAGAGCAAAAGGTAGACAGCAGAAGCGAGATTGAAAGGGCAACTTGGGATGAAAATAGCAATTGCATTAATTGAAGGGATGAGCAGAATTTCTGGCTAGTTCTTGTTTTGCTTTAAATGGCTTGCCGTGAGTCACGTAATGGCAGAACATCAGAATAGGTTGTTTAAATGTCATGGTTTGATCAGAATCAAAATGTGTTTACATTGAAATGCAGAATATGCTGGGAGAGCTCCATTGCAGTTACAGTTACCGCTTTCACTTTTGAGGTAATGTATTGCTTTTCAAAATTTTTACTTGGAGATATTGTAAAGCTGACTGGGAGAAGAGCACAGTGGGAAAAGCTGATATTCTTTGTTCTGCCCAGGGGACAACCCTAACAGTTTCTATTCCTGTTATTTAAGTAATTTATTTTGTTCTCTTCATAAACACTGGTTTTCACCGAACTATATTTAAACTAATTGCTTTCTCTGGTTCTGCAGATGTGGATGAATGTCAAACTGGTGTACACCGTTGTGGCGAAGGGCAGATTTGCCATAATCTTCCTGGGGCTTATCGCTGCGACTGCAAGATGGGATATCAGTACGATGCATTCAGCAGAAGCTGCATTGGTATGTAAGGCGCAAGAAGAGATGAAACGACTGATTGATTGAGCCTTGGACCTCAAGGCAGTATTTAGCACCATTGTAGTGTGCGGTTATTAGTTCTGCAATGCGGTGCCTCAAAAGATAATGGAATCACCTCCAAAGCAGCTGTCGTTCAGCGCGACCGGCCATTTAGAGCTCTGCCACTCCGTGCTGTGATTTCGGACCAGGTGCCCTTGATTTGGTTTAGCTGCAGGTTATCAAAGTCATCTGCAAAGTACTTTCCTACAGGTTATGCTTCTGCTGCTGTAGAAATTTATCTTTCTGAAGATTTCACAGCTTCCTTCATAAGAAGCTATGATACAGCATTTTGTATTTTATCGCTACTGTGCACCAATTAGAACACAAAGTCAGACAGCATAAAACCCGAGGTTGCAGCATTTCGTGCACTGCAAATCAATCTCTGACACTTTAAAAAATATCCTCCTGCATCTCGTTTGATGCTTTTGTTTTTAAGTTGATTGTATATTTGCTTTTTCTGCTGACAGATATAAATGAGTGCTGGAATTACCCTGGACGCCTGTGTCAGCACACGTGTGAGAACACGCCTGGGTCCTACCATTGCACATGTTCTTCTGGTTTCCGCTTGTCTTATGATGGGAAGCATTGTGAAGGTACCAGACATTTTTTCCATGAAGAAGAAGTTGCAGTGTGAATTCAGAGACTTTAGAGAAGGAGTTGAAGTGAACTATAAATACAGTAAACCCATGATTTATGTGTGCTTAAATTTGCAGATATTCAACTGCACACTCAAACTGTCAAATGTCAGTTTCTCCTCTTTCCTCCTTTCCCCTCTCATACTTTTTCCATTCCTTCTAGATGACAGAAAAGGGGAACAAAGTTATAATAGGAGACTTTTCATTGAAATTTTAATAAAGATGAAATTTGGTAATGACAAAACTTGAAAAAATTGATTTTGAATTGGATGGATATTTTTTAAGTTCTTCATGATTTTTTTTAAGGCAATGATTACATATTTTTAATCAACAGTAACATATAAGGTCTGAAAAATGTGTTTGCATGTGTATGTGTTTTCACTGGCATATATAGACATGAAATTCAGGTGCAACAGACATGTTCCTTGGCATTATGCCTAGGGAGCAGAAACATCTTCTTGGAACAAATTAGTCCATTCTTATTCGCTCTGACCAGAAGGATCTAGTAGCTGTTCTCAGAGGCGAGAAATGGCGGAAGACACTGTTTTGAACTGTTGTGGCAATGTCTGTGGGTTTGTTTTTGGCTACAGATGTGAATGAATGCGATACTAGTCCCTGCAGCCAGGAGTGTGCCAACGTTTATGGTTCCTATCAGTGTTACTGCAGGCAAGGTTTCCAGCTAGCAGAAGATGGGCATTCATGCAAAGGTAAGGCTGCTGCTTTGCCAGGTCACGTTAAATATGTGTATACTCTTTAACAGTCAATGCAAACTCATTAAGTGCTGTCGAACTCTTAGCAGCGCCTAATGCTGCAGGTGATGCCTAAGGATGATTCTGAGTTACACCCTGCTGTGGAAGCTGCAAAAGGTAACTCCAGCTATTGGAAAATTCAGTTTATTTTCATGCCTCCTACTTGAGGCTAGAACACACTTGTGTGACCGTTGAACTGGCAAGGTTATTGTTCCATGGGGCTAGAGCTTATGACTGAAAAAATTAGGAGGGAAGATATATTTACTTACATTGCATCAATTAAAGCCTCCGCTCAGCCACTGTTGAGTGAAGGTTTGCTCTAACTTCTGTTGGTGGTGGGTGAATGAGCAGTAGAGTGATCAGAATGGAGAAGGGATGGGGTTTATCTGTTTTCTTGTTGTTACCAATGCTGACATATACTTTGCAGAGTCTCTATTTAAGAAATGGTGAAGAAACCCGCGTTCTTCCTAGCACAAGGAAGCCCCCAAAGCCACAGAGTTTTTCAAACTCAGATGTGCCTTAGACTTACTGTTCTCTTCCATAAGTCCATACTACTTGCAAGCAGTATTTTTGGGAGCAGTCTTGTGTTCAGCATTTCAGAAAGCACAATCAACTGTCCTAGAGCAATTTCAAACTTTCATGGTTGCGTTCTTGTTTAAGAATATATTATAAATGTGTTGGATAAGAATTTCCTTGTGTTCTACAGCCTCCCTCAAATTTCTGTTTTTCTTTTTTTCATATGTTTGTAATTGTGCTTTTTTTGCAGATATCGATGAGTGCACACAAAGTGCAGGCATTCTTTGTACTTTCCGCTGTGTGAATGTTCCTGGTAGTTATCAGTGTGCCTGTCCTGAGCAGGGATATACCATGGCAGCAAATGGAAGAACCTGTCGAGGTAATGGGGAGTTTAGGAGCTGAAAGGATTATAGCCTGAAGCTTTAATCCTTGGAATGATCTAAGCCATTATGGTTATTCAGTCAAATCTCCATTTTTTTACATTAGTCACCGTTAAAAGCCAGTATTTGGCAAAGTTGCCAAATATTGGTATCTGCAGTGTCAGCTTTATCCTGTGTTAGAAAATGTACTGTGGCAACTCAGCTGTCAACGTGAGCTAATTGTTTAAATGCATTCCTAAGGGAGCCCACTTCATCATTCAAATTGGGGTCCTTGATTGCTGTATGCACACCTTGGCACAGCAGTAAGTGATCTGTTTTTTTACAGGTGCCAAATGTAGAAATCCGTGGCTTCATTAGGAGTTGCAGTTTCCTGCCCCAGAAAACTGGGAGAGGGACTGTGGGAGCTGTAATGGGGACTTGGACATCCAGAAGTCTGCCACCTAAGCTTAAACATGTTGGCATTAGTGAATGTTAGTGTAAATTACATGTATCCTCCACACACACCTTTTCTCCAGAATCATAGAAATGTCTTCTGGGTGTCTGGTGCTTTTCATCTGGTGCACAGCTGTCTGTTTTTGAAGTAAAAATCCCCCATTTCCAAAGGATGCCCTGACTGTGTAATGATGATTGAAGATCTGAATACCTTTACGCACTCTGCGTGCATTCCTGCAGTGGATTACACGAACTACCAGGCATTTCCTGCTCTTAGTTTTTCAGGAACCCTTGACATAACTTTTGGTTATGTATCTCCTATGCTTAAATTCTCTTCTCGGTGGTAATGGCAGTGAATTTACACTGTGTAAATCATGAATGGCATGAGCATACTTGATCCTGACTTTGGAGCAGAGCAGCAGACTAAATGAAAATTAAAATATTTTTGAAAGCTTTTTTTTTTTTAATGTGTTTTTAAGTATGACTTCAGCAAGCAGTTATATCCATGTGCATTGAAATTCTTATGTAAAAGTCACCTTTAGAAACCTGCAGCTATAACTCTCCTCGAGCTCGTTAGTCTCTTTGCGCTCCTTCCCCCCTGCCCCGGCTTTGAGTGCCGGCATGTTAGTTGCCACCTCTGCCAGCAGTGAGATTTGAGCTGAAGACATCTTCCAGAGTTAGTAGTGTGAGTCACTGCGTTAATTGGCCAGCACAGCTCTCCCGAGCCGGAGGCACCCAGCGTGCTCTGGGCGCTGGAGGTGGAGGAGAAGGGTTTGCCACATGGACCTATGGATCTCACTTGCGTTTGTTTGTGTGGTGTGAAATCCTCCCTGTGTGCTCAGCCTGCATGGAGAGGGTTCCTCTTGTACAGACTAGCCCTGCTGTGTGAGCTATACAGTAACGCTTGGAAAAGCTTTTCGAAGTACCTATGCCACATAGTACGTGCATCCTCCTTAGAGGGTGAAGTTGGTCTGCTTGCAAATTGTGGCACGTGTGTGGCAGCTCTGTGCATGGCTGGGTGAGCTGGCATTTAGTCAGGTGCTGAAAGTAACCCCCCGGTACGTGCCCTTTCTGTGAGCTCTGCGAGTTTGTAGTTACAAGTTTGGGCAGGCTTATATATTGGGGTCTCTGAAAACATGGTCAGAGAAATGGTCTGAATTGATGTCGACTGCACTATACTCAAGAAGACTGTCTTGGTTTCCACCAGCTAAAGATGTGGCTCCAGTTGCTCATCATCTGATCAGTTCTTAAGAGTTACTGGTACATTCTACTTGTTTTTTTTTTTTTTTGAAACAGAGGAGTTGTATCTCATGTAATAGCGTCTCAACATATGGATCTTTTTGGAGAAACTGACTATGGTATTTTGCAGCACAGCCAAACTGGTGAAGTGAGCGCTTTCATGACAATGATTGCAATATGGAAGAAATTTTCTTTTCACCTAGGGGCACTTCTGAGAATCAGCAAGGGATTTAATTTACTTTGATTCTCTCCTACTTCCTATTGTATACTTTTCTTTGCAAGACTTTTAAACCAGTCAGTTCAGGGTATGAGATCAGTTCTCATCCCAGGGGAATGGAAGGAGTGGGAGGTTATAGTTTTCCTCTAAGAGTCTCTCTCCTTTGTGTCAATTGGCAGAACTGCAGAGCCCCACACAGTCCACGTGGTTTGTCTGTTAGCATTTATTTCATTTTAAAGCCTCCGTGCGTTGTCTAGACATTTGGGAGTACACAATGTGACTGGGAGATCTTTGCCAATATTTTTTGCTCAAGCTGGATCCTTGTTATTGCATCTGGTTTTCAGCATTTAAAGGTCCACGGCTTGGGCTTGTGCATATGTATTATTTAGGTAACCCTGTTTATGCTCTAGGCCATAAAGTGTCTTTGAGCTTTAAATGTTCTTTTTCATTTTCTGCAACATTACGTCTCATTACAGGGGTATATTTATATTTAACTTAAATTTTCAAAAATGTCTGCCTTGTTCTAAAGTGTTGTTCTTAAGTTCCCATATTTCATAACAGTCTGGTGGAGCTTGTATCTCCTGGGTCACGCAGCTGTGTGGTTACTTTGCATTCTATTTGCCCCCTGCTTTAATCCAGAGCAACCCTCACACATAGGGGATTTCTTTTCTTGACAAAGCCCAGCTTTCTCGATTCTCAAAAACTCAGTGAGAAGGTCTTGTTGGCTTTTAACATGGATTGGTTATTTTCTGACGGGGTTTGTTTGTTCCTGAGGGATGGCTTTTGTCACAGTAGGCTGTGTAGGCAGACACAGGGTGTCCCTCCATCCGTTAGGTGTGTTTGCTCTGGGGAGGGGAAGGCCTCTCTCTGCAGACTGGGTGATGGGGGAATGTTTGTTTGCTTGGGCTATGTGGACATTTGACAGCCTTGTGCATGAAGAAGGAGCCATTGCGGTCAACACTTGTTACCCGTTGTATCAGGGATTTATAGCAGTGGCCACCTTTCATCACAGACTGTCCCTTGTACTCCAGTGCTTGCACGCAAGGTCTACCCTGTGCACAAGTCCACGCACATGCTCTGCTGTTTGAAAGCAGTTAGATGCTTCCCCCAGCTACTGAGCTTATCATACGTGCACTGTGCTCACGGGCTGAGCAGCTTGTTTAGACATGCCACACATGATATAGTTTCGTGCTTAGAGCTAACGTGGTTCAGGGAGTCCCAGCGACCTGTGAAGCTGTAAAAATTGGCCCATCACTTTCAGGCAACTATTGAAAAACTGTCTTCAATCAGAACAGCTGTGGAAAGCTCACACAGTGGCTGTGGGGATGGACAGGTTGCCTGGTCTGAGAAGTTTAGGGTTCCACGGCCTTAGCCTGCCATTTTCTAGTTATTTTATTCTGTTCCCTTTCAGCCTAGTTGATAACATGACTTAGAACACATCTCTGACACCTCAGGAACAAGGGAAAATATGACAACACAGGCAATTCTGTCTAGATGTTCATGTTTGGTTTTTATTGCAGTGGGAAGTGGCAAGACAGGACAATCTTGGGCTTTGAGAACTTTTTTTCCTTCTCATGTTTATTCTCTACTGAAAGTTAAACCTTGTGTTGCATCAGATATGTTTGGAATGAGAACAGCTAGGGTCAGAGGAGCGTGCCAATGTTTGCAAAGTACAGGTAAAGAAACGCATGTCCCCTGCGGTAGAAGGCCAGCCCTGGCCATGCGCTGGGTGGCCGCAGCTGGCCACGCTCTCTGCCAAGCAGGGGAAGGACTATCAAACAGCATGAAAAGGATAATAAGCTGCTTGTAGGGAAGAGTGAGCTCCCTTGTTTATTGCACACGTTGCTGAGTGGTACTATCATCTCTTATGAGATAATGTCAAGCAAGAAAAAAATTTTCTGCAGAAGACCTAGGCATTTTAGCAGAATTGGAATCAACGTGATTTACCCTGTCACTCCAGATGCCAAAAAGTGTCTGTGCACAGAGATGAACCTGACACACCTCACCTGAATGTGCATTTTCACACCCCAGGTGTCTCCTCTGGGGTCTTCGCGGTCCTGTTCTGCAGGCAGCAGGCACAGGTACTGAAGAGGTAACACAGAGCCAAACCCACAGACTCCTCTTGCTTCTCATGCACACAGAGTCTCATAGGCGTATTATAGCCCAGAAACTGTGATTGTGTCTTATTTTAGAACATAACATGTCTTTTTCCTTGTGTTTCTTCTCATTAGATATTGATGAATGTGCAATAGGAACCCATAACTGTTCAGCTACAGAGACGTGCTATAACATCCAGGGCAGCTTCCGCTGCCTGTCCTTTGAGTGCCCTTCCAACTACAGAAAAGTATCTGACATGTAAGTATGGTCATCGCAACGAAGCGAGCAGCCCTGTCCCGTGGCTGTGGATGTCATGTAGGGCTTTAATTTGTGGGCGGGTGTAAGTACTCAGAGTTCTGAGAAGATGCTTCGGTACCTGGAGCACATGGACTTTCCCCATATAGAGTTTATGTTCGTTTTTGCCTGTTCCTTCTTCCAAGCCCTCAAGCCCCCATTTGTCCTCCAACTGCTGCTATAACAGCAGTCATCAGAGCTTCCAGATCTACTTGCTTGCAGCTCTAAAAGGGCTCTGTTTATAATTAAGTTTAAAAAAAAAAATCTTCTATGCTGCTTATACCATTGCAGTGGCTGCCAGGCTGCTCAGGGCACCGCTTTTACAGCGGTTTTGGGACCCATGTTTAATATCCACATTGCAGTTCCTCCAAGATTGCTGAAATGTTGAGGGGGAGCAGGATAATGAGCTTGCCAGGTGATGGGGTTCTGGGAATGGCACATCCCCGCAACTCCCAGCTCCTCAGCAGCTGAGGCTCAGCAGCCCCAAATTCTCCCTGCCTCGATGGCTGCCAGTGCTTTGGGAAGCCATCGTTAGTGGCTTATGACTTCAAACATGCTTTTCCTGCCTTGTAGAACTGAGCAGCTTTACAAGTTGAGGAGCTTGTTTCCCATTCCCGTGTTTTAGCTACCTCTTCAAGTGTGATTACTTTCATTTTCTTGGAGCTCTGGCCCAGGCTTGTGCTGTGAGTGATGAAGCTCAGACTCTTCTTCCAAGCTCTGTGCTGCTTGCAGCATGACTCTGGCTCCTTCTTCCTTGTGGAGCTTCCCAATGCAGCTCTCCGGGTCTGTGATCTTTTCCTTACAGTGTTGTACTCCGACAATTACATCACTTACAAATGCTTTATGGGCACTGTAAAAGCAGAACAAGCAGCTGGTAATTACACAGCTGAAGGTTGGGACTCGTGTTTCTCTAATACTTTTGCAAAACTCTGAAATACATATATTTTTACCTGCTATTACGTGGGCGCTGAATGTACTTCATTTCTCATCTCTTAGGAGGTGTGAACGAATCAGTTGTTTTAATTATTTGGACTGCCAAAATACCCCGGTGCGCATTACCTATTACCAGCTGAACTTCCAAACCAATATTGTGGTCCCAGCTCATATTTTCCGTATTGGACCGTCGCCTGCCTATGCTGGAGACAACATAATCCTTACTATCAACAAGGGAAATGAAGAAAACTACTTCAGCACTCGAAGGCTGAACTCGTACACGGGCATTGTCTATCTTCAGCGACAAGTGAAAGAGCCTAAAGACTTTTTGTTAGATGTTGAAATGAAACTGTGGCGTCAGGGAACATACACTACTTTTCTTGCCAAAATTTACATTTTCATCACAGCTCATGCGTACTGAAGTGTGTATTGACATTGGATTTTATTGGTGCTATGCTCTTTAACTGTTCTACCAAAGCTTTATACTGTTGAACTGGCATTTAATGTATCTAGCCTTTATATTATTTTTCTGTCATTGCTTTAAACTTTTTTATTGGTTGTGTAAATTAAGTTAATTTTTATCTTTTTTTTTTTTTGTGTTTCCTTATGTAATTCTTTACATCATCATTTGACAATGAGCGAAGGAAGGGTTAGAAAGGCAGTACATACATTGTGTTAAGTGCTGGAACCTTTTCTTAGCAATTATTTTTAGGTTTAGTTACATCCGCAGGGGATTGCACCAGAGAGGAAAGATGTTCACTTGGGAGTATTGGTTTTTGCCACTAAGAGAAACCTTGAGCAATTTCTCCTTATATCACAAAGTTATGGTTTGGCTCAGCCACTGACTTCACCGAGGTTTCTCTGAGTTGAGACGCTGTGTCGAAGACCGTACGTGTACATTGACGGTTAGCTCACCTCGTATTACCGGGTTTATTTTCCTCTTTCCAACTTTCATAATATGTTGCCTAAAAATATATATAAATAAAAGAAAACTCCACCAGTGAAAAAGCCTATGATTGAGTCTTGCTTTCGAAGGACTACTCATATACTAACTATTTGCAAGACCGAGGCCTTAAGAGAACATCATGCTTTAGGGTAAAAGCTCACATTGCCATTTGTAGTAGATGTCTTTAAGGTGCTGGGATTCCTCTCTGTACACTCATTCTCTTTAGGTAACTGTAAGTGCAGATTAGATGCATTATAATTCATAAAGGAATGTCAAAGAGAAACATGGAAATTGTGAAATAATCAATTACTGCTCCTTATTTTAAAGCCTGGGTGTGCCACTGAGGAATCGCTTGCAATTTTAAATAAACAAAAAGGGGAGCTGCTTCTCTTCTTCAGGAAAATTGCTTCAGTTGTGTCACTAAATGACGCAGAGGAAAATGCTAGTTAAATTGGCGGTTTGTGTCATGCCATTTAGAAAATAACATAACCTAAGTTTTGAGCTGGGCTTCCTCTAGTTCTACAGGAAACTGGATGAGGTCCAAAGCTGAAGGCCAAATGTACAAAGCATAGTATAATCGAAGGATTTGTTAGAATTTAGAAATGAATATCAGAACTTCTTTATGGGGTTTTTATTTTTTTTTCCCTCCCAAGAAAGCAAAAAAGCTCCAGTGTTGAAATTTTCTGAGCCTCCTTTGTTCTAGCTATAATTATTCTGCAAAATGTTTTAAAGGAAAGACATAGCTACAATATATTGGTGTTTACTACACTGCAGTTTAATAATCTGTTCTTTCCACAGTCAATCTTATTATGACCAGTGTGTACACAAAAAAAATGGAGAAATCAAATCATATGGCTTTTTATGCCATAATCAACAATTTTATTATATGATAAAATATTTGTTTGAACTGCATCTTAAAATCTTGTAAACACCACCTACCTGGTGAGAGGGGAGATGTACTGTATTCGCTGTATCCCAAGGCCAGTTTCTACCACTTCACATCACTTCTTTAATTTGGATTCTCTTATTGATAATAAAGTGCAAATCTTTCTGTATCTGACATCATAAAGACCCATTACCAGGGAAAAATTATTGCTATTCCCCAGCTGTAAAATATGGGATATCTGTGAGTTTGCATACATCGAGCTTTTCTTTGTTTTTTCTATAAAAATCATTTTGTAAAAGTGATCATCTTCCATCCATCTTTTGTTTTCCATAGTTAACGGTTTCCTAAGCATTTAGCAGGGATGTGCCAACTGCGAGAAACACATGTTTATGCAATTTGTCATTTCAATTAATGCGTATCTTACAGCTACAGGCCCAGCAAGATGAAGAGGCAGCCGCGGCAGTGAGTAGGAGAACCTTTCATATTCATTATGCAGTATACATGTTAAGTGGCGATACATTTCTCCATGCCCCAGTGGGGCACATCAAGAGTCACCGAAACCCAGAGTTTTCCATCAGCATTAGTATTTGATTGAGCGTAAATGATATTCAAGCCCCGACAGTCTTTCTTGTCAGAGAACAAATGGACAAGCCATTTGTTACTCGGAGACCTTTTGCTGACTAAAACCAGACATAGTCAATCATATTAAGGATCTGGCAGTTTCTAACACCGACTTCTCATTTTCTAGACAGGTAATTGATGGAGAAAGTTTTAGGCTTTGCATACTATTATAAGTAAAATACTATGTTATGAAAAAACATGTCTTCATCAGCACTGTGTCCAGGAGGCACTCAAAAAGATCAGAAAGAGTTTCTCGGCGCAACTGGTCAAAGCAAAGGAAAGGCTTATGGTAGATAATTTCACATTCTTCTGTTCCAAAAATAACCGGAGGAATCTTTTACCTCTTACCAACCCGAAGTATATGCCCTGTCAGTTTTGGTAGGAGCCGCAATGGTGGGACAGCTAGCACTGCTTCCTTTGCTTTTCCTTAGCACAGTGCTCGTGATTGAGCCCGGACAGACCCACTGACAGCTGAGGATGTTCTTCCACTGGGTGGTGATGGCTTTGGACTGGAATTTTTGTCTCCTTGAACTGCTCTACCTCCTGCAAGGCCCAGTTCCCATCTTCAATAATGCTCCCTCCGCTTTCTTTGGCTGGGTAGCCCAGGCAGAGAATGTGTGTGTGTCCCCGCACACAAAAGAGGTCTTGGTGAGAAGAGTTCAGGCCTGGAACGTACCTTTATGGCCTCTTGTACTTTCTTCAAACAGCAATAGCTTTCTTGAGTTCTCTCTTGAACAGCCATATTTTTCTTTCTCTTTTTTTCTTTGTCCATTTCTAACAAGTGACTTAAGTAGCTTTTTTTTCTCTCTCAGCTTCTTCATGCCCCCCCCTCACCCCCGCGCCTGCTTGAGGTGAATTAAGAACAGCTACCCAAGAACTGTGCAAGCTAATAAATTCACAAGGAAGACAACAGCTGCAAACTTAATAAAGATTTATAGTATACTTGGGGCATATGATTATATATGTGTAAAAACTCAGGTTATTAGTATGTTCCCAAAATTGGGAATGGCCTCTGCGTGACCTGCCTGAACAATGCATGTTCTGCTTAGCTTTGCAGGTTACGCACTCCTGCCTCTATGGAATCTGACCTCTCTGTACCTGGCTGTTGTATTCCTTAGGAGATCCAGTGATCGCAGAGGCTGAGGAACATCAAATGTTTCATGGGAAGGAAGAAGAAATTAAAATCTGCGTGTTTGCAGGTATCGGCAGGTATCGGTATTTCAGAGAGTAGGGGAAAAGCTGACCCTCCTCATGGCCCCTCTGCCCTTAGAGGGGGTTGCTCCAGGAGGCTGCTCCCTTGCAGACAGGTTTCACCTGAGAAAGCCAGCCAGAAGGGCACTGCCTGCCGGAGACGGGCAGCACGGCGGCACTGCTCTCCTCTAGGCTCTGCCTCAGCCCTGGGGAGCGGGGGGATAAGGAAGGTCATCAGGTGCCTCCCTCTCTCCCAGCTGGTGGGGCTCTGCAGATGCTCGGCACCCGGCAGAACTCAGCTCTCGGGTGGAGATGGGCCTGTGGCGAGGAGCCATTTCTCCCCTGCACCCGCCGATTCACTGCTCGTGTTTGCACCTTTGCTCTCTTACCCACCTTGGGGGCTGCAGTGCTCTGAAAAACACTGCTCTTTACAGTCCGGCCAGAAGCAAGAGCGCTGAAAGCCGCGTGCGTGGGATGGAATGCAAAGGAGAAGAACAATAAAATCAAACAACAGAAATGAAATAAGATTTTTGCAGTTCTCTGGTACTGTGGTAGGCCGTTACAGTGCTGAATTTGGGAGGTTGTGCCATCCTGGGGTAAAGTCTTGAGTGTGTGATTAAAATCGGTGTCTTTTGTGGGTGGGGAGTTTTTGTGCTTCCCCTCAGACTTTGCAGGGTGAGGAGGTGCTTTCACCTGCTTTGCAGGACAAAGGGAATCTTTTGGAGATTCTTTGTCTCCCTCTTTATAGCTTATGTGAGAAGCCCTGGCTGTTCTTCCCCATTCGTTTTTCTTTTTTCTTTTCTTCATCTTTCCATTGCTTCCACCCATGCCAGGAGGAAGAGAAAGTTCCAGCCATGGAGAATTAGGATTCTTGAGTAAAAATAGATTTTTGAGGTTAAATAAAAAGCATCTTCCCACTTTCAGTGTTCTCTGCATCACAGAGACATTCATTTTGAAGTGGCTATTGAAAACCAGGATTTAATTATATCCAGTTTCAGTGATGTGAAACTGAAGTCGCAAACTTGAGCCTTTTGTCTTCTAAAATACAATTCTTTCTCTTGCACATTCTCTATAAATAGCAGTCAATGTGTAGGATTATTCCAGAGCTTTGGAGCCCTTCAGATAGCTTCACCCTTCAAGGGCTCCTGCCTGACAACCCCTGGAACGTGCTGCTGGAGGAGCTGGCTGGCAGTGGCAGGCCAGCTCAGTGTCACTCCTTGGCCTGAGGCCACCCCGTGGGCTCTTCTTGTTGCCATTGGCAGCGTGGGAAGAGTGGATTGTCCCAGCTGCACCCCAGTGCAGACACTGACTCAGCCTGGGGGGCTCTTTCAGGACAAGACGGTGACATTGACTTCCCCTGAGCTGAGGCTCCCATTATGGTGGGGTTAAAAATCATAACATCTGCTCTGGATTTTCTTTTTATAGCTGGGGTTGGAGAGGAGGAGGGTGCCATTGTGGTGCCTTGCGTACTGTGAAGGGAGGGATAGGAGGAGATCCTTTGTACATTAGCACGTCTTCTGCGTGGTAGCCAAGAATTGTGCTAACTGCATAAATTCACAGCAGGATGTTTTAATTACTTGGAGCTTGGGATGGTGTAATGGTAATGGTGGGCTGGAAGAACTGAACTGGTGGTGCAGGGTTTTGGGGGAGCTGCTGCGGCATAAAGGGCAGTCTGGTCAAATGGACGGAGACCAGCCTGATGGGACAGTAACCCTGGGTTCACTCCAGTGAGTGAACTGGTCACAGGGGAGGTGCCCGGTACTTGGAAGTGATCTGGGGCGAGGTTAGTCGACATAGCACGCATGAGAAGGCAGGTGGAGAGTAGTTCCGTGGTAACAGTCTATAACTAAAGCATTAAATCAAATCTCACAGAGAAATATCAAGTTTCTAAAGAGAAACACTGATTATGGAAAGGGCCATCTGAAGGAGTCGGAGTTTAACAAATTAACCCAACAGAATAAGTGGTGAATGCTGTCCTTGGGGGGGGGGGGAGGGAGTGGGATCTAATTTTGTTTTGGAATAATAGCAAAACGTGCAGAGTGCTAAACTCTCCTCTGTGTCATTGTTTCTAGAAAGTTATTACAAAACATGTTAGTAACAATAGCTGATCCAATTTAAGGAAAACGCATCCAAAATGGAGACATAAATGCCTTGAGAGAATGGGAGGGTGGCGATGCCTTTCTCTGTGTTGATGAGGGTGCCTAACGGCAACGCGGGCTCTGCTCCAGAGAGGGCTTTTGGCTCACTGTGGTTACAGAATTACTGGTTGCAGCCAGATGCACCATAGAAGAGAATAGATCTGCCCCAGCATTGATGAAAATGTATCGTTTTTCTTCATGGAAAGAAAAATACTTTCAGTATTTGAAAAAGACTGATAATCTTCAGTGAGACACGTTGGAGCAGAGCATTGCCATTTTTGGAGTTTGAATAAACTATGTAAGCTAGTGATACAGGGTTGATGAACACAGTGTGATCATTTGAAGGTAACACATCACGATGAAAAGTTTGCTTTTTGGGGGATAACAAAGCAAATACTCTGACCAAGAGATAAAGATCACAGCAGTGAGAGGACCTTGGTGTGCGTGAGTGTGGGACTCAGCGGGCCATTTCCCACATCTGACTGTGGCTGGAACATCAAGCAGCAGCAGCTCATGAAACCATGACAGTGGAGGAGGTGCCCGCTGACCTCCTAGCACTGGGATGGTAAAGCCCAGCTCATAGCAGCTTGTACCACGCCAGTGTTGCAGCCATTGAAATGTAAAATGATCTTTTTCTTCTCTTATGGACGTTCTTCACAGTAGACTTAGGAAAGACTAATCCCAGTTAATCTCATCTTTTGCAAAGGTCTATTACAGGTAATCCTGTTATCTTTTCAGTTGCACCTTGAAGAAATAGCTTTCACATTGACCAGGAATGTTTCAGACAGAGTTTGAGGTTGATGATGTAAAAGTGTAATTCTGGAGTAACGAGACAATATAGTCTAGTATTGCTGCTATGAGTAGGGGAAGGACTGTGCCCAGCCATGAGTGTAATCACCAGCTACGTGTCATAATAATTGAACTCTATGTTGTAGGTATTTGCCTTACTTGGATTTAGGGCAAGTAGGCAATATTATACCAATATATTGTAATGCTTAAGCTAACATAAATGGACATGCAGGTGCTGTGGTATTGATGAGAGGAACAAAAGATAGTCCTGTAATTACTCATGCTTGATTATCACTGGAGATGGGAGGGCTCAAGTGTGGAGTTTCATCACAAAGCTTGGGGATTCCCAAAGTCATTATAAGGCTTATTACATTTGCAGACCAGGGGAGTCTGTAATGGGAGGTGCAGATATCCATCAACTTTTCCAGAGCAGACGCTCTCCTGTATTTTCCCATATATTAGGCAATGCTGTTCCAAACTATGATTTCACATAGGCGAGAGTCTGCACTCTCCATTTATACAAAAGTAGTAGTTATTGATGTAAGTAATCCCATTAACTGGGAAGGCTTGAGCGCTCCACTGGGATTTAGAAGAGCTGGAGTCTGTTCTGGGCTCTCTCCAAGTGGATAACTGGGTGCAAAGCAATTGTGATGCACATGGCTACAACCTACATCCAGTAGGAGAGTTAGAAAATAAACCCTCTACTTGACCTTGTAAGAGTACTAGCGACGGGGTACTTCGTGGTCAGATATCTATTGTTACCACATTAGAGGCTGGAAGAAATCCTGCTGCCTGTTTGTTCCCTATCACCCAAGGATCTCCCATACCGGACACCAGGGATGGCACCGGTGGCTGGAGGGGGTAAGGCTGAGTGTGCTCTCAGGTGTGACAAAAGTGCAGCTCTTGTGGGCCGTGCCTTGTACCACTGGGCATCTCCTGCTAACTCAGGTAGCATGGGAAAAAAAAAAGCCAAAAAAACCACCCAAACCACCAACCAACAAAAAACCCAACCTCAATAACCTTGAAAATAACGATTGCTTAATTAAAATAATTAATTTTCTTAAGAAAGAGTTTTCTACGGTTTCTCAACAGCTGCTGACACTGAAGTGAATGGGTTAGGGGAAGGGAAGACACAGCTTTAATCATAACTTAATTTTCCTCTGGGGAGAGGAACAAAGACACATACAACAGATGCTTATGATGTTGTTTGAATCGCATCTGGAAGACTCTGACATATATAATGATGAAGGCCATTTAAGAACATAGGTACCTATATGGAGTACTATTGTTCACAAGCGTATCTTTCAGCTTGTAAATCAAGTGATCGAAGAGGGTGAAGGCCAGGCCTCTGGGTCGGGAGGACACTCAAAAGCTGGCAGGCAACATTAGAGCTGCCGGGCTGCACGTTGGGGCTCCCAGTCCTCCCGCCAGTTCCGCACCCTGTGTGAAGATGGCGTTGGGGGTGTTCGGTTGGTGGCGGTTGGGCCTTGGAGGGGTTTGTTTGTGTGTTTAGTGATTTGGATTAGTGAGTGTCCAGAGAAGGGGGTGTGGGTGTTCACACCTCTGCCATGGGTACGTTGTGCAGGTGATCTGCACGTCACTTGGGTAGAGTCTGAGTCCTCTGGCATGTGGTACAGAGTTGCTGTTTATACATGGTATTTCCCTGCTCAGAAGTCCCCATCAGCCCCGCTTCACAGCTTCCCCATCCTTGGAAATCCCTGGGCTTCACAGTGTGTTTGGTAATTTCAGTACTTTTAACCCAGCAGCAATCTTCATCTCTTCCTTTTATGAATTCCACTTGTAGCCTCTCCTCTTCTGTAGTTGCCTCCTGTAGGTTGTCTTGCTTTTACCCCGTTGCCAGGAGGTTTTTGTTTCATCGCTTCTCTCCCTTTTAAAAGGGCACAGGTCAGAAAGAGAAACGTCCAAAAATCCATCAACCCTTTTTCATTGATGCCTTAGAGACTGCACCAGTGTTAGCAGCTCGCTAATCCGCTGGCAGTACCCCTGAGCTGCCAGTCCAGAATCTGAAGAATAATATTATTCTAAATTACACTATGGCTTTAAACTGTGTAGTGTTGCAGGTTTGGAAGGCAGCTGTTCTGTGCACTTCTGGGACTTCGCAGAGCGTGTTGTTGAATGAGTGCCCTGGGAAATCACTAATAAAACATGATTTATATTTTCCCAAATTCCACTGAATTTTTTTTTTTTTAAGGCATTATGTTTCCTTCTTTCTCAGAGTACTTTTGTAGAAGAAACCAAACATAGAGTTTAATGTTAAATATTTGTTCCCAAATGTGCTTTATGTACTTTTTTCTGCGTGGGTGCTGAATTTTTCAGTTTATGTCCTTAAGCATCATCTTCACTCTGGGCCAACACAAGGAACAGCTTGGGGCAGAGCGGTGGGCATCGCCGTGGCAGTGTCTGCCACCTCCCACAGTTGGCGTTCAAGCAGTTGAGTCAGTTTTGGCGCTGTTGTGACTGCAGACCTGCTTGGGTTTGTTCTGATTTATTTTTTTATTGGTGGTGGCATAGCTGAATGTCTCAAACAGTGGAAGTGGGGACGTTCATGGAAAGCAGTAGTATAGCGGAATTTGGTTCGTAAGGTGGTCGCAAACTAAAGGAACGGCAAAGGGATTTCTTCTTTTCTTTCACATGCTGGCACTGGAAGACTTTGAAAAACAGAGTCCAAGACCAGTCGTTACCTGCAGTCACTATTTTCCCAAACCCGCCAGTTGGCAGTGATCTCCCACCTTCCCCCTCCTGGGTCATTACAGTAACCAGATTATTTTTGTAGCTGGCTGTATTCCCCTGTCCAGGCAGGGTTAGCCATTTGCACATGCAAATCAAGGTGTTTCATTACCTCCATTGTATACTACAGCTGCTTCTTCAGAATTAATAATGTAGAGATTTGCAGGCAGGCTCGTTTTCTTTTAACACCGATATAATTAGTTAATAAAATAATACTCTCCCCTACCTCCTCCTACCTTTTTTCGCCTCATTTCTCATCTTAGCCACTGAAGAAATATTTTCTCTGTTCTCATAGCAAGTAATGTATTTGCACTTGCCACAGCAGTTCAAAGATAGCAGGAATATATTTTTCTTACGCTGGTGATTTGCTTTTCTTGGTCATTAGTTGATCAAAGCGGAGGAAAGAGAACGGAGGCAGTCAGACTAAATAATAGATTTTTGGAGTAGAACCGGGACTGGAGCTTTCTTGGGGGGTTTGTTTTGTTTTCAAAGTGCTAAATTATTTGTTCTCTGCATGTGGGTGTTTTGTTGGTGAATATGTGTGTGGTACCTGTGAAGGCAGCAGGGTAGTTCCTCTGTGGTGGCCATGCCACTGTGCTGCTGTCTACCAGCTGCTCCAGTGGGACCACGTTGTTTCCCCAAATTCCAAATCCAGGTTTTGGCCACACTGTGATCTGAAGGAGCGTGTAGCTGTAACACAGGTTTGTCTCACAAGCAACCTGAAGCATTTTTTTCAAACTATGAAAGCCTTTTTTCACCTGTCCTGCAAACTACACAGGCTGGAATGAAAAACTGGGGAGTGGGGGTTTTGGTGTTTGGGATTTCTTAAAAATAAAAAGGTAAAGCTTAAGATCATTCTTCCGTGTTTTCTGGCACTGTTCTTGTTTGCAAAGCTTGTATGGAACATGAAACTGAAATGTTGTATTAGCATAAATGTTTCAAGGTCTTTCATCAGATCTGTTGCACTTACTGTCACTGTATTTCATCATCGTTGCTCTATAATGAGATATTGCTGGTACTGGCTAGACAGTTGGGTTTGGGGGGGGGGGGGGTTGCCCCCCTCCTGTGTCCAGCTCCATGAGTTTTGGCTGATTTTCTTGGCTGCAAGAGTGCCGAGACAAACCAGTTTCTAGATTTCTCCTTATTTGGTTCAAGTGCCCTTATCACTGCTGCCAAGAATATCCCGCACTCCGTGGCAGAGGTCCAGGAGCTCGCCACAGCCGCTGGGAGGGCTCAAGTTCCCAGCGAAAGTTTGGGTTGGGCTGATTGGTACCGCAGCACAGCCTCTGACTGAAGGTGTGGGATAGCCTATGGGCAGTACAGACCTTGGCCTCATCAGTTCACAAACACCACGTTCACAGAAGTGCTCACGTCTTTGATAATCCTCACATTTTAATTTGATGCTAAGATGAAAGATAACTTTTAATCTCAAACAAAGCTTGGCTTTTTTTTGGTAGAAGCCTCCCTGTTTACTGCAGTGGGATTTAACCATCTCAAGGGCTGTACATGTAAAGACTCCCAGAAATGTGCGAGATGCTCCGATTTGCTCTTTATTTCATGGAATAGTGTTCTAGAATAGACTAAAAGAGGATTTTTATGAGATTTCTGGAGAAATTACTACTGACCTTCATTTGTGTACTGAAGGACCATATTAGAAACAATGAACTACTCAACTCTAAACATAAGAGGGTAAGTGTCTGAAAGTATTAATATATACTTATTGGAAGAGAAGGTGGCGTTAAATTAGTCTTAATGATTCAAGATGGCACAGTGGTGCTTTTTGGGGCTATGGAGGAAGTTAGATTTGATGACCCGACTCAATTTCAGTTGGGATTATTGTAACTTGTGTATGAACAAGGATGTTCCCCTGTGGGTAGCCTGGGAAAGTACAGGGCCAAACTCATGTCTGATACAGTACTGCTGAAGTCAACAAACTTGTGACAGGAATTAAATCCATGCAGTATTTCTATTTTAAAAAGAGGAAAAGCAGAAACACCTGGGAATAGGTTGGATCTCTGAGCACTCTTGATCTTGGCTTGCTTTGGTGCGTGGAAGAATGGCAGAGGAGGAAAAATTGCTCTCTTGGTTGATATGAACATTGTCAGTTTGCCAGAGTGGACCATCATAAGGGAGTAAATGGAAGAAC
This sequence comes from Charadrius vociferus, assembly GCF_000708025.1. Taxonomy (NCBI): domain Eukaryota; kingdom Metazoa; phylum Chordata; class Aves; order Charadriiformes; family Charadriidae; genus Charadrius; species Charadrius vociferus. The sequence goes on along the minus strand of NW_009649485.1, from coordinate 1,365,140 downwards.
CAGGTAAAAATGAAAACAAATAGGGGGTGTCACCCATGAAAAAACTACCAGTTCCACAAAATTAAGACTTTCTTTTAAGTTCAATTGGTAAAAGCAATGACTGAACTAGTTGCGGTTATCCCAGCCATGCTGTCAGCTAATGATCAGCTAGCAGGCATAATAAATGTTTAAAACTAGCCTTAACAGCGTAAAATTTTAAGAACCCTAAAACAATAAACTGGACAGTTTATAACCTACTTTTAATTGGTATCAGTTGGGGAAGCAGCACACTTCCCAGCTTTTCCATTCGTTCTGCTGAGCCCACGTTTTCTCAGCCACAGAGGGGAGAAATGCATATCAATAAAGCCACGGACAGAAGGGATGAGCTGTTCACCACGCGGTGAGCACTAGCTCCTTGAGCGGTGGCGTGCACGTCGGAGACTGAACGTCGGGACAGACACGCTTTTGGAGGCTTTCCACTGTGAAGAGCTGGAAAGCACCGTTTTAGGACATCGTGCCAGGAATTACATCCATCAGACCATAAGTGCTGAGGTTTACCATGGTTCAGCGGATGCAGTTTAGTTCTGGGTTCTTGGCAAGATCAGTCTATAGACTTCCATGAAGTCATCGCAGTATGGCATGTGGCTGGCTTAAAAAATGGAGCAAAGAAAAACTCCCCCTTGCTGAAAGCTGGCAGGAACAGAAGGGAGGAGTATTTTTGACTATATGAGGGCTTTGACGAGGGAGCTAGCTGGCTTCGCTGGTTTATAACAGACTGACATAATGTTGAAGAAAGGAGCCAGAAGAGTGGGTGGATTTCTTGCTGGCGCTCCCGAGTACGTGAGTGTAGCTGGCATTTGTGATATGAGTGCACAGTGCCAGTGGGCTGCTAAAGATGGGGCTGCCCCAGGTAGCAGCCGTGACCAGGAGACTGCATCTCTTCCGTCTGTGCCTGGCAGAAAGATTGTGATCTGTCATGGGAATGCAGTTATTGCTGCCTTTGTCTGGATGGTGGCACTGCCTGTGTGCTGCGGAGATGGCGGCCAGCGCACAACATGGCAATTGCATTCTTGGGCCTCATTTTCATTGCTGCTGAGGCCACCGTGCACCACCTTAACAGTGTATAAATGAATTTCGGTGGATGTACGTTGTACTTGCATTCTCCCTAAGGCCACCTTACCCTGGCAGAATGATGCAAAATGGGTTTAGTGTAAGATGCCATGTTGGCCAAAAGGCCTCACCTCCCTTCTGCCCTCTGTAAAACTGTGGTGGGACTTTAGCTGAGAGCGCTGTTCTGGCTTTGGCCCTTCATGGGGATGGTTGGTCCAAAGGACAGAGACCAGCTGTGGTACGGGCACCTCCTTGGGAAGAGTCCAAGGTTTAATTCCCTGTGCTGCTATGGACTTGATGTGACTGGGCAACTACTTGCCCAGGGCTACCTTAGTTTTCTCTCCATCCCTTAACCCACATTGCACGAACACAAAAGACTGATATATTTTTTTTTACCTTTTTTTTTTTTTTAGTTCCAGTAAAAATAAATGCAACCTAAACATCTAAAATATGAGTTTAAGTATCTCCTGTTTGCTTTAGTTTTTCTTACTTCTTTTGGGAAGAACTGAAACTAATCTTGCTATACCCACCAACACATACCTCTTAATTATTTTTTTTTTATGGTAAAACATTTTTCTTAAGGATTTTAGACTGATTTTACTGTACAAATATTGCACTGAAACAACTGGCAACTTTTTCTTGTGCTTACTCTGAGAGCTCGGTCCTATAAATAGAATTTCATCTGGCAGGCATGTAATACCTATTCTCTGTGGTCTCTGCCACTAGTTTTAGGTATGGAAATGAGGTTAATGTTCATCTAAAAGCCATAACTTATTTGGAAGCTCTTATCTACAAAAGCGTACCTTTTCCCATGTTGCTGTGGGAGGGGTGAGAAGCGGTGATGGGCAGCAGCTTCATCTCTGGGAACAGATGGAAAGTGCAAAGCAGACGTCTTCAAGAAGAGTTGACATTTTAACCACTATAAAGTCTGTAGAGAAAGATAATATCATTTCTGAGATATAATGATATACTTGGAAAAAAACAGACAAGCTTTAGAGCATGCAAGCTGAAAAAAACGTTTTGAGCCTGAATGCTTATTTCTTTTCACCAGTTTATCCTTACGTGCAATAAAGATGTTATCTCTTCCCTCAAACCTTGTCTTGCTTGTATCCCAAGACCTTCACGTCCAAAATTATACTCGTAGGATTTGACTTTCTAACTTGCTTTCCTATACATGATATCGATGTCTGCATTTACCCACCTTCAAGGCATGCTGTACGTATTGACACTTGGCAGAGGAGGGAACAGTAAGGGTTTATTTTGCTGTCCTCATTGTTTTTACTGCTGAATGTTTATTTATCCATCAAGGCAGAATAAGCAGTCATTTCTACTGGCTCTTAATTTAGATTATGGATATCCTAAGTACTTGAGTAATAATTTCATTGTTTGTTATTAGGTTTTAAGTAAGTAACAGGCATGAGTAAATAAGTAAGGCAATATAAATATAAATCCACTTAATTATCTGAGCCTTAAATGCAAGGCAATAAAACCAAATCTGAAAAAAGAAAACCGTTTGAGTTACTAACTACGGAAAGACTTCAGAAGGAATTTGTCTCTATTATTAGATTTAAGTGGACCAAATCCTGCAGCTCCTCAGTCTGGAGGAGAGGTTTGTCCAAGGATGATAACGGGCTACACCATGATAAACGATGACTGAAGATGGTGATAAATGCAATGTGTTGCTTATTAGGACAGGCAGAGATAGGATGGTAAATGATGGACACCGATCTAATGATTTATTTGCAGAAGAATTGAAAAACATTCACGCTCTAACTTAAATAGATGCATTTGATGTAAACTGCATGTTGGGATGTTACTAAGTAGGGTTGTGCAAAAACGGAGTCTTAAGAGTACGGCTAGGGTTGCTGAAGCCTTAAGAGTACTGTTAGGCACTGCTGAGGCAACTGGGAGCTGTGCGGGAGCTCTCTGTTCAGCCTTCCTCCCACCCCTTCGTTTGTGTCTTTAAATCCTACCAAAGCTGGTGGTAGAACAGGGTTAAGGCTGCGCTGCGTAACGTCAAGTTGCACATGGACAAACTGGCATCATTATCACATCTTTATCATCACATAGAGCAACATAATATATTCAAAGAACAAAAGTGCTTAGGTTTTTCCTCCGTCGGTTTCCTCATGGAAGACATGAGTCTCATGAGGAGGTGGATCAGGCTTTTCTGGTACTCTAGGCTCGTTGCCCTGCACCTCCCTCCAGATTCTCCTGAATCCTGAGCTTTATCCTCACGGCCTCCCCAGGCACCGGCACTGAGGAACACAGAAAGTGTACGTATTTTCTTGGAGACAATGTTGGCCATCTCCAGTTTTGGCATAACTTGTCTTTCCTGTGACAAACACACAGAATCTTTAGAAATAAGTTATTATAAAGTAAAAATATAAATACAAACAGTAAACACTACTGTCTGCAAACGTTAATGCAGACCACTGCCATTGCCATGAGGTTTGCTGCTCCCAGTTAGGCGCAACACTCAGACTAACAAAGTTAGAGCAGTCCCTGATCTGGCTGTGTCATATGTGCAGTACTGCAAGCTGAAACCAGAAATAAACTCATATGCTCTCAAGGACATTTATCAGCTTTCATGGGGAATTTCAAAGCAGATGGGTAAAAAGACAGTGAAAGAGATGCTGCTTTTTTTCTTTCAAGGAATAAGTAAGGAAAGAACACAATTGCCTCTTTTTTTTTTTTTCTTTTTTTTTCCTTCCTCCCCTCCTTTCTGTCCTTTAAATGTTGTCCCTCAGCCATGTGGTTACTGTTAAGGCAGTAGGTGTGTTTATTTGCTCTTTACGTAGAGGATTATCAGGCTAGATAGATTACAAGATGCTGACAAGGTTTGGGAGACATGGGTTTAGTTCCTTCTTGCAGAAGACGTCCTTTCAAACCTTAACTAGCTCATGGTTCTAGAATGTTTTCAAAATTTTCTCTGTCTTTCTTTTTTTTTTTTCTGTTTCTTTTTCTTTTTTTTTTTCTAAAATGAGATAAACATTCAGACTGAGAAGTGTTCCTTGCCTGTCAGCCCCATGAGGCTCGCTAATTCAGACATACAGTGAAATGTAATAACGTTCTTCTGTCTCGTACAAGTGCTGTGAAAATATGCTGAGGCTGTATGTTAAGCTAGAGAATTATATAATCATAATAGATTTTAATCTTATGTTAGCCATCTTCTATAGAACAGAAGTGGAATTAATAGTAATAAGGAATAAAAACGTATACCCAAATAATTGATTGAACTGACAGCCCTGGGGATTCTCAAAGTCAGGTATGTTTCAAAAACTCATAGGAAGAAATTGGTGCTTGTGAGATGTTTTGCATTAATAAAATCCGTCTTTGTGTGAAGCGTTAATAGGTAGTAAAGTGGAGAACTGACGTGTCTCTTCTGCATGTTCTGGGTTTGAGCGCTTTCAGTGTGTTCTGTGGTGACTCTGAGTCCGCTGTGAAGCACGGGTGGTGAGCTTCAGTCGGGGGCTCCCAACTGGCCCCAGGCTGCAGCTGCTCCTTCCATTTCTGATGGAAATGAGAGGAATAATAACTGTGCCGGAGTTGAACCCTTTTAAAACATTGCCTGCATTTCTGCAGTAACGTGGAGAAAGAAGAATGGACTTGGGAAGAAATCCCTTTTCTTGTTTTGTTGAAGCTCTTGAAGGAAGGGGTGATGGGTGCAGTGATATCTAGCCAGTGGTTTCCAGTATAAAACTGGATTATGGTAACTGGAAAGAAAGAAATGGCAGCTGTAAGTGGGAGGGAGACAGGACCGCTGTGCCAGTGGAGAGGAAGGAAGGAAGGACAGGTCCGGGTAGCAGGAGAGGGGACTGACCTGCCCAAGGAGAGAAGCCTTCAGTGAAAAGAGGGCTCTGCCCTTGAGATGTCAGAGACAACTCAGATCTGTTATACAAAATAAATGCAACTTCTCCAAGGCTTTGAGCATGCCAATGCATACCAATGGTCCTCAAATTATTTTCCTTTCCTAGGGGCTTACCATCAACCAAACAGTGTCAATGATACACTCTTTACCCCATAAGTACGCAAACAGAAACTAGTATTTTCTGCTTCCTTCAGAGCAGAGGTCAGGAGGGGCTGTCATGAATGGGGGGGTGGGGGGTGGGAGGGGGTGGGGAGGAGGGAGATGGGGAGCAGGACAACTTCTAAAGATAGGTGAGCCATGAGGACAGGAGTGGGAACTATGCTGCGTGGATCGAACGGGGGCACCACCACATATGGCTGAGAGGAGAGCTGATTTGCAGTTATCTCACTCCTTTGCTAAGATTAAAATCTTGGAGTCTTTCAGGAAAGTACTGCAGACCTCAGAGCAACGTCGAAGCTGCAATTTGGCTGTTTCAATCTGCATGGATTACAGAAGCAGCCTTCTACCTAACCGAGTATTTTGGTATTGAATTAATTAGCAGTTCTCTTACCGCAGCGCTTTCAGAGGAACTGCATCCCACACCTGCACCTCCCCACCTTTCTTGGCTGCAGCCGCAGTCAGTCAATCAGCCAGGCTTGGAACGTGCCAGCACCACTTACGCCACGCCTGAGCCACTCCTGATGTAATCCACTGTCTTGACAGAGTTATACACACAATGACCTTGCTTAATTATCTTGCTGCGTTGCATAAATTGGTGCTAAATCAGACTCTGCAAACGGACTGATGCTGCACTAACATTCGAGGTAGACGTTTGGTTGTGGTGTGCTGTTCTCACCACGTGCTCGCGTACCGCGCAATAATATGAGAAGGCAACGTTACAGCTGTCGTTCGCCTTTTGGTTGCCTCATTCCCTCTGGCTGGCAAAAATGGTTTTGGTTTTACAAGTCAAAAGAAAAGTAGGGCTAGTGGCCGCTGCCTTCAGTTACGGTGTAAATTTATGTAATCAGTGTAGCCTGGCTGCAACAGAAGGCATGCAACCGCTGAGGTGGAGCAGCGTGCAAGTTAGGGTTTGTGCTGAGTCAGGATGATTTGGTGAACCAAGTAGGCAAAAATCGCAGGATGCGCAAGGGGAAACAAATAGCTTTCAAAAATGATGGGCAGTGCAGGTTGCTAGTTTTCATTTAACTCCGCTGTTACTGTAGCCTCTTCGTTTCCCTA
>NW_009649485.1:1264722-1358689 GCF_000708025.1 Charadrius vociferus | reverse complement strand
TCCCTACATTTCTTTTTTTCCTGAAGTTCTGCCTTCTGGACCTTTGTCCCTTCCCTGCGCCGCTCCCGTGGTCTGCGAGGCCGGATCAGGCTGCCTGCGGGCAGCAGACAGGCTGTGGGGCTCAGCTTCCATATGCTTCTTCCTGGCACCGCAACCAAACCATTCTGTGTTTCTCAGATAACATTGTTCTGAGTGGAAACAACATCTCAGTATTACAGATAGGCCAGAATGAGAACAGTATTGTTACAGATTTTGTCATCCGTGATAAATTGTTGCAAGAACTATTTCTTGGCTTCAGAGGATAAAGGCCTCTTTAAAGAGGAGCATCAGCTGATCTAAAACTAGATAAAATTCACAGCACTGTAATACATTATCAGCAGAAACAGTCAGAAAGATGATGGGTGCCACCACTGCACCCAGGAAGAGAAGTACAAGCAGTAGCAAACCCCACACATTAAGGGTTTCTTCTCAGAACTAAGCAAACTTCCAGCAATTTTCCAAGCAGAAATTAGTTTCTGCTGTGATCCTGCTTCCTGACATAAGTTACTCAACAAGGGTTTCCCATCAGGGTACTTCAGGTCCTGGGGGCTGTGCAAGCCACGCAACCCCTTCTTCAGGAGCAACCTGAACAAGAAACAATTTGTTGGAAGTCTTCCATCCAAACTGATGTGCTAGAACTCATTTATTCATGGGAGCAATCTAATTAAAGTCAGTGGCAATGCAGAATGAGATCTCCTCAACCAGAGTTAATTTTTAGCATCTTTTAGAGTTGTGTGGCTTTGCCGTACAACAAAAGGCAGGAGAGAAAAGGAACATGCTGGAAACGCTGTAGTGAGTAATGGTAATTGCGATGGATGTATTTCAGCTGCTATAAATACACAACTTACTTTAAAAGATCTGCGAGGGAAGATAATAAACAGCCAATCTGAGGAATAATTATTTTTTTCAACATCCTCCAGAGTGTTTATTTGTGAAAGACGTGCTTGTTGTGTTCCACTTATATAAAAAATGTACGTAAGCAGGCTCCTGAGCCTCACTTACTCCACAGTACTTTGTGCTGAGGGTGTGGGTTTTGGTTTGGGGCACCATGTATGTATTACCCTATGGCGGGGGAAAATGCAGGCAGACTTAAATTATTAGGTCTAAGCAATATTATTATTATTAATAATAAAATTATTATAATTATAAACATTATAAATAATGATAAATAAATAATATAAATCTTATAAATGATAATAAAATTATTAGGTGTAAGCAGAAAGAGAAGACTTCTATTCCTCTGTCACCATTAATTTACACAGCCAGGTAGAATTTTTTCTCTCTCTAATCTTTTCTTCTGATTGCCTTCATATTCAAATTTAAATTTAAAAAATGAGAATGGCCAGAAGTTCTCACCTTTAACTTATATGGTATCTTTTACTTTCGGCGTCTAGCAGTGCCTCATACGGCACCGGTGCTGCCACCGTAAAGGAGCCTGCTGGCTGAAAGGTTTTAGAATGAAGCTTTGGTGATACATGGCTCATAAATCTGGGAAATTCAGAGTTCTGATTTACACTTTAATTAAAGTATGTATCATACATATATTAAAATTCAAATGCTTAACTAATATAAAGGTCAATGGAATGCATAAGCTCCTCTCTTCCTACATTTTTAATTTCCACATTTTGGTTCACTCAGGCAAATGCGCATACAGAGCAATCGAGAAACTTAATCCAACAGTTTATAAGGGAAGCTATAGTGATGTGTCTTAATCTAAATTCAAATTACTTTCTTCTGGGGGAAAAAAATATAGCTGTCAAAAACATTGCTGCACTAACTATAAGTTTATCACTTTTGTTACGTAATCTCTGGGGAAATGAGATTATAGAGCCTGTTTCTGATTCTTAAAGCCTATACTCCAAACAATAAAAAATGCCTTGATTCATAACCTGTTACACTTGATTAAAAAAAAATGGAGTCTGGAGATTTATAAATAACAGTGACATTGACATAGCTTCATTTGCAAAGAAATTACATCCGTAGCTCTGCATTAATCTGTAAGTGCTTATGAATGAGAACTTATTTATAAACGTTAGGAAAAAATATTTGTAAGATTTACAAGGGAGATATGATTTATCTTGGGGAGTTTATCATTTCAATTATATACAATTAATACCAGTCATAATTTAAGACTTCTAGTTCATGAAAGGCTGTGCATATTGATCAGTTCCCTCTTATTTTTCAGTTAGACATTCAGTGCTGTGCTTTGAATAGTTTTTTTAAGGGCTGTAGGTTTTTATCATGTAACAGCAAGCAATGGCATGGATCTGTTTTAGATGGTATAGATAACACTCAGCTCCTAATTAGCTAAGTACAGAATTCAGGATTTGCAGTGGCAGAGTATTAATGTGATAGCAAAAAACTTTGGTAGTTGAGGTGAAAATACAATTTTGTAACGGTAGATGTTGTCTATGTCTACCTGGTATCTCCTTTTAAGACTGCAATGATAGCAATATGCAGCGTTCCCCTTCTGTTTTGGCTTGGTTCAGGGCACTGGGTACCATCTCCGGCAGAGGGAGGTTGTGCTCAGCAGGGACAATGAGAGGAAGACACCATCCTTCCCCACCATTCTATATTCCCCATCACAAGGCTGCTGGGATGAGGTGTTTTCTTGCTCACGCTAGATCGAAGCCTGGATGCCATGGCTCCAGAGGTTTGTTTCCTGCAATAGAGATGACCAAGGAGCGAAAGTTTTCTGTGGGAACCACCTGTACGCATGAAATCTTATATTCAAGAGGCTGCAAGCGCCACAAGGATGCAGCTGTTGTGCTGGCTCTCTATGCCCTGGGGAACTGGGATATGTTTGCAGGCCAATTTGCTTCCATTTGTGTTTCATACCCACTAAAGCACCAGGCCAGTTTCCTGCCTTGTGTCTACCTAAACCCTGAATTTGAAACAGGGGGAGGGATGTCTGCACAGGAATATTTTAGTAATCTCTGGGAAGACTGGACAATGATATGAGAGCACGGGGGTTCTTTTAAATGCATGCTGTAGAAATGTAAATAATTATTGTGTCTATGAGTGCTTCCAGACAGGTATCAGAGGAGAAAGCTGTTCTCTAGGCCCAGAAAGTCTTCAGTACAAGACAAGTACTAACAATCCAAGTTTTCCCAGTTTGCCAATGTCCCTCAGTTCTCTCAATGTCAAATCATTCAATGCATTGCTAAAAATACTTTCCTTATGCACAAAGCCAGCCTACATGAAAGGCCGGCATTCTTTGAAGGGGAGAGCATCGTAGCTGTCGGCGCTGATTGACTACTCCAGAAAAGCATTCTGCAGATAGCTGTTCAACTTTCTGAATGGATTAGCTTTGGCTATGCTCACACTCTCTTTGTATTTTCCCCTTGTATGAACATATAGGCATTAGGGTTGTGGGGGTTTTTTCCGTGGGTATGCTCGCTGCGAGCTAATTTTAACTTGGAAGCATGACACCAGCAAATGGTGACTTTTAATTTTGCTTTTGAGGTCTATTTTGATCAAGAATATAGAAACTTATGCTCATCTTGTTAGGGAACTAGAGCAATGTGTGTGTCACGGGAATAATCGAAGCTGCTGTTACCTATTTGGGTAGCTCGTTAGTACAGAAGTACAACTTGGCAAATAAATTAATCATTCAAATGCTGTTAGTTGATGTCTACGTTTGTATAGTGTTTGATCTGAGGCTAATAAAGATCTGAACGAAACGGCGTTTAACCTTTGGGACCTTCTATTTTTCACTCGCAGTGAAGATCCTGTGCTGCGGCATTTTAGAGCACCGTAATATTGTCTGATGTGCAATTATGTGACAGGTTGTCCGTTTGTGCAGCAGCTAGAGTATAGGTTATGACAAGATACGGTAAGTGGATGAGACAGATTGAAAGAGGAACTGAGGAGGATGAAGTAGGGGAACTAAGCAGTGATGTTCGTAGTCTCAAATAGTTTTTTTCCAGTAGCCATCATCTTGCTCACATGCTGCGGTAGCACTGTGAGGAGGGTGACAGAGTTTGGAACTGTCATTTTTCAAACAACTGAAATGCCCCTGGATGGGTGGATGAAACTCTCCTGAAACTTGTGTTGAAGTTGGGGGTTTTTTGCTGTTTTTGGAAAGGCAAATAAGCCATATCTCAAAACGGCAAACGTCTGAATGTGCCTTAATTTGACCATAATGTAAAATCATATTTTTTTGAAGAAAGGCCAAAGTTGGGATAGATGGAGAAAGAGAGGTCAAAGTAGACTGGAGCCAAATGCAGCTGAGGGAAATGTGAAACTAATTCGCAAAACCCCAAGTCATTTTATGATCTGAACAAGAGAGATCAGTGCTGGAAACAGTAATATGGTTCCTACATGGCAATGCCAACGGTACTGGGAGATTTGGGTCAGCAGATCATTTACTTATGAGCCAGTCTATGCGGTATATGGTTCAACTGATGACTCTTTGCTTCTTTAAACTTTTAGCTGAGTTGGTCTTTGTGCTTTCATACTCACTCTCTATTTAGTGACACTTTCAAATCGCAGTATTAAAGGACTTTGTAATATTGTCTTCCTGAGCATCTGCTGAGGACAATTACCTCTTGAGAAACTGGTGGCATTGTCATTATTCCTAAAGATAATCCTTATAGTCTTGAAGCTTGGTTTGGCTTGTTCCTATTGATTCAGTGTTGTGACTGCTATCTTGATGGAGTTTTACGGCATCTTCCCACAAGAGCCCATGGCCACAGTCATGTCACAGGAAGAATTACTAGCATGAGGGTCCCCTAAGGCAGAAGCCAAAGTAGGGAGGAGTAAACTGGCAATGTCTAACACACACACCTTTCTCACTTGCACTCCCATTAGCCAGGCCCTGAATTACAGAGCTACCATCACAGTCAATCCTGAAGCCAAAATAGTTGGAGGTGGACATATAGGGCAGTACAGAAACATGAGAGCAGCCCGTAATGCACCAGCTGATCCCATAGAGATGCCTTTTATAGCATCCATTGCTCAGGACAGGGCTTCAGAGTATTCTTAACTTTGAAGACACAGGCAAGGCCCTGGCGTTTCGGTAGGTGCTGACAGCTGTGCTGCACGTGGGACTGACTGCTGCCTCCTCAGGGGAACAGCAGCAGACAGCCATTTGCTTCCAAATCTCTAGCCAGGTTCTCAGCCAAACGCAGAAGAGCCTTTGGTAGCTTGAGATGCTGAACGTGCTGAAAGCCAGCTGTGTTACCAAAGAGTTTTATTTCTTCTTTAAAGATCTTTCAAAAAAATGGCGATGAATTAAAATGCTTTTGAAAGCACAGAAGAAACTGCATTTACATCTCTTACTTGTATCTGTCTTGCACAAAAGAAACCGCAGTTGTTACTACAAAAGCTAAAACTTGTCTGCTGGTGATGGATGTGTACGAATGAGAAGTGAAAGTTCGTTTTATTCTTAACAGCCCAGTGCCACAGTCAGAGTTTCAGCCTCTTAATCAATCAATGTCAGACAGTGTCACAGTCACTAAGCACCACAGTTAGCACTGCACTACCCTATTACTCCCATTACTACTCCTGCTGTTAAATGGGCTCCTCTTCAGAATTTCTTTCATCAGAAGACAGGCTAGGAGTGTGTGAAAAACTGTTTTGCTGAAAATACTTGCTGGGCTTTGAGACATCCAGATGTCTGCTGTCTTCTCAGCTGGCTTCAGCGGGCAGGTGGCTAGGAAGCCAAAGTTTCTGCAGAGGGTGGCACAGTCAATAAGGTTGAAAGACAATACATCACTGTGTGAAGGGAAGAAAAAGAGAAAAAAAACCAACAGAAGAGTAGGCTGAAATATGCCATTGTAGGTGACTCGGGATAGTACCTGAATCTCCCATTTTGGTGTAGTTGCTGTCTCTGTTACCAGGATTGCTACAGCAGTCCAGCTGGTGTAGGGACGGATGGAGTGGCTGCTACATCACTTTGCTGTTCCAACCCTGCTGGTGTGTCACGGACAGGGGATGGGTTGCCCTTCAGAGTGTTTATCAGCTCTTGACCTTCAGCTTTATTGTCATCTCTAATGTGAAGAGTGCAATTTAAATTGAGCCAAACAGATTGCTTTTGTCATTTAACTTCATGCTGCAGTCTCACTGCATTGCTCCTACCCGTACCTTCATTTTTTTTTGTCTTGGACAGATTGCCCAAAAGAGTTAGGGAGAAGTATTTTTTTAAAAAACACATTACTTCTAGAAATAGGAAGGCAATGGAGGGGTTTTTTAAGCGCTTGCTGTCAAGTATGGTCTAGAATTTTTTTCTTTGAAGAGCATAAGGTTTATACGGTAATCTTAAAAAAAAATATATACAGTTGCAGTATGAAAAAGCTAATGGTGGAAAAATAATTTTCTCCCTGACAAAGAAGCATAGTTTGCTGCTCTGAATGGAAGGCTGAACGATCCAGTGAAAATCTAAGTCTATTCTCTCCTAAACCACGGCCTGTAAGAAAACATTGTCACACAGCTTATCCACAGTTGTTGTGGGAGATAGAGGGTTTTCATTCTGTATAACCCCTCTTCGCATGCAGACACCATGCCAGCATTTCTTTCATCGTCATGTCCAGTAGATGGACAGCCATGAAGTGGTGAAGAAGGCCCTGCCGTCTTCCCCTCACCCCAAACTAGCAGCGCTGGTGTGATGCTCAGAGAGGACCTTCAAGCTGTCAGTTTAAAGATGATGCACAGAGCATAGACCTCCCCTTCTTCTAGCTAGCACCTCCAGACCGTGCCTGGGGTCCCTCCTGGAGACCTCCTGAGGGATCCTGGCTGAGCCCTGTGCCTCTGAGCCACCATCCCTCCTGCACCGCAGATGGGTGAGCACTACTGAACGTAGTGTCTGCACAGGCGTGTGGGGAGGAGAAACTCACCAGTATGTACAATGAATTCTGAAATAAAGGTCTAAATGCACCAGCTAAATGTTATTACTTTAAACGCTTATTTTTTTTTCTTCTCTGCTGTGCTTTGGAGCTCATCATTAGCCAAGCCTGTAGCTACGCTGTTCTGTGGTGGTTCACGACCACCACCTAGTGATCAGTTTTGTTTCGCTGCTGCATTCAGAAAGGCACGGTATTTTGCACAGGGCGGTACGAGTGGTCTCCCTTTACTGTGGGGCTTTTCAAAATTCCCAGTCCTTAGGACAGAACTGCTTTGTTTTGCTCTATATGATCGTGATGAATTGTAGAAAAAAAATATTTAGTCCCCCATGCAGCAGTAAGTCCTATGTGCAGCAGCATTTTAGGAGACCCAAGAACTGCAACAGCGTGTGGGTTGGGGTTTCAAGATATCAAGATGGATCAGTAGATCTGTACTTATCCTTGTAGAAATGTGCTCTACATAATATTTTCATCACAACTGTTTTTTTCATTCAAAAGTGTTATTTTTTGTGTTTATCAGACCTTTAACTGTTTGAATACAGATGGTGCAAAACCTGCGACTGTTACTACACCAGAGATTATAGACACCAAGAGTGAGTGCGCACTGCACCTTCTTGCATGTTAGTGCAGTACTTCTGTGACTATCAACACAAAAACGCGGGGGAATGTGTGTACAGGCGGTATCCTAATCCTCTGGTTTGCTTTGAGGTCCTTATCCCTTTGTGCATATACTCACCACTGGCTGCTGCTTTTGTTGTGGACCATCCAGGTCTCTGAGCTGGACTCTCTGGGCAGGCCTGGGGGTATCTCACAGCAGGAAACCCCCTGGTGTGCAGAGGTCGGGAGGCCAGGCCAGGTCTAGCTTTCTCTGGCCTGTACACTCCTTGCTATCCTGGAAAGACTTGCACCTTCAAATGCAAGGCATGCTGTACACACATTTAGACTCATTTCAAAAAACCCATCACCCTTGTGGCCTGCAAGAAAGGCATCATGTTGTTTCAAATACTACGTTTTTAAAAAAAAATAAATCCCCACAACAGAAACCAGATCCAGAAACAAGCTATAGTGATGTCCTATGACCACATGATCATCTTGAGAAGACTTGGACAAACACCTGGCCTAAAGCGGGCTAGCCTGGAGCAGCGTGCATAAAGCCACCCTGACACTTTCATTTAGGGGCCACTTCCAGATGGGATGCATTTAGCACTAAACATGTGCTCATATCTCCTACTTAACGTTCATAGTCATTTCCATAGCTCCAAGTAGAATCAGGCACTGGGGATGGCTTTTGACTTCAAGTGGCATGTTAGCACCAGAAGCAGGTTAGCAAGGACTATCTGTCTAGTAATCCTATAGGTATTGTTAGTGCTGAAAAATAAGAAGGGGCAGAGAGGAAAGCTATGATTTACTGTAGTGCACTGCTACAACAGAATTTACTTCAGCTGCTGCAAAGCTGACAAATCCATACGAAAGGCTTCTGAAATCAGACTTCAGTGGAAATATTTTATTAAGATACTTTAGAACAGTTTGGAAAGGCTTTTTTTTTTTTCTCTTTCTTAGAAACAAGTGGAAGGTCATTTTTTTTCTTGAGATTATAACTTCATTCTCAACTAAAACTTGTTAATAACTAGGCAAGGTAATTAACTGTCTCTAAAAAAAAAAATGGTTAGAGACTGTCCTGGTCCTACAGACATGTAGATGAGTCTGATGGGAAAGTGCCGCATACCTGAAGTGATTTGCACAGAGCCGTGGTGAATCGGTAGCAAACCAAGGTACGAAAGCCTAGTTTGTGAATTTGAAATCTTTATCAATTTAAGTATGTTTCAAGGTACGTTACCTAACAGATGTATGAATTGGGTGTGGTTTACCTGCAGACAGTCATTCCTGGGCATTTGTTTCCAATGAAAAGTTATACTGAAAGTGCATTTTGAAGAGGGAGGATGGGCCAAGATACGTACTGTGCTGAGACGCAAGGGCGCACAAGGCATGCTTATTTTCACGCTTCGATGAAAAGGAATTTATATTAATTCACTAAACAAGAACGACCTAAATAATCTCACTGCTGAAAGATTTTACTGAGGGGAGTTTTGTTTCCTTAGTCCTGGGAGGAGATGAGACCAGTCCAGAATGCAGCTCAGCACTTTCAGCTCTGCTCCGTGGTTTAGGCAGGTTAATCATGCATTGGGACAATAGCCAAGCAATCTGATTATTGAGTTACTTATTTATTCAATACTTATTTTTTAAAATCCCAGGCGGATTAAAATTTGGCAAATGTTGGCTGCTAGAGTGAGTGATGCAGAGAGGATCATAAATGGAGCAAAATTAATCCAACTTCCTCTTGGAAACTTTTCAAATATGCATATTAAAACATACTTAAATCACAATGAATATAAAGTTCATGTTCATGAAAACACAATGCGCATTTACAACCCGTGTTCCCCATAAATCCACAGTTTACAAGATATGTAAATCTCATGCAGGCCCACCTCCACAGTAATTCAAAACTAAGAGAATTTGCTGTATGCCAGAAGATACTCCATATTTCTCCACAGGCCGTCTCACTAAAAGAAATCGTCCAAGAGAATCTGCCCTGTTGGGCAGGAGAGAGGCTCGCTCAGCCCTTAAGGAAGGACTGCTTTAGAAATGGTGCATTCCCATGAGAGGTCAGTTTTTACATTCAGGACCTGCAGCACAGCTCTGCCTTGCCTTCCCTGGCTCTCCCAGGCATTAAGGTGCCTCTAGATCCCCACTCCCTCCTCATGTACTGCACCCTCCTGTTCCGGCTCCAAAAATATTCCAAAGACTTCATACCAAATATCCTTCCCCCTAACTCCTAGCATGCTTAGATGGGGAATAGATCTGTAGGTTTGGGAAGGAAAAGAAAGAACAGTGCAGTAAGCAAAGCTGGCTTTCTGCCTTGGGAGATCAGCTGCCCTTGTTCTGAGTCCAGTCCAGAGACAAGCCGATGCCACTCGGGGAGATGCTGGTTACTCAGGTGTTATTGTGAAGAAATAAAAAAGAAGAAATTTTTCTGGAGAAAGGCCTCTTAGATTTCCATTTTTATGTGTAAACTACTGTATTTGTACATTCTTATAACCTACAGAGTCAAGGGATTCTTGTTTTTAAACACTTTTTTAAGAGGTCCTGGGCTGAGAGCCAGAATGTCAAATTTCTACCTACATGACTTTTTTTTTTTTAATGTTAAAAAATAAATACACCTGCATCAATCCTAGAAAAAGAAAAGAACAACAAAAAAACCCCAAAGCATTTAGAATATAAATGCTGAGGTGGTTTGGATTTCTCAGTCTACTGAGACAATGTCCCAAATTTTGTAGGGTGCTCTTGCCTAGAAAGAATGAAAATTTCATGAAAATAAACAATGGGCATAGGTGGTATGCCTGAAGGAAATGTCTGACTACATTGTCATTAATGCTTAGATGCTTCTTGCGATTTCATTTCTCATTTCTGCTCCATTCTACTTGGTTTTGTTCCCCTTAGCCTTAAGTTGCTCACCTGTGCGATTAATTCTATTATCTGCTGCAATCCGCTATGATAGTTGCCTGGGTTTCTTTTTTGGAGGGCAGGGGTATTCTGGTTTTGTTTTTTTTTTTTTGGGGGGGGGGGAGGTTGGTTGTTTTGGGGCTTTTTGTAGTGTGTTTGGTTTGGGGTTTTTTTTTGTTTTGGGTTTTTCGTGTTGGTGGGGTTTTTTGGTTTGGGTTTGGGTTTTTTTTTGGTGGGTGGATTTTTTAATTTTGTTTTGTTGTTGTTGAGGTGGGTTTGTTTGGTGGTTTGGGGGTTTTTTTTCAGGGTGTGTGTGTGACATGCCCCGGAGACTGAGTTCCTTACATTAGGCAGGGGTTTCTGTTGGTGGTGTTGAGACAGAATCACTAGTGTTGTCATGGCAAGGTTCTGATACTCCTCAGACTGCTTTTTGGCATCTTTATTTTTCTTCTCCCAGGCACGAGAAGTTAATGCAAGTGTAAACTACCACCTGGTAATAGTTTTAAACCAAGTATTGAAAGAGCATGGCTATGCTTGCTTTGAAGACAGAGTTTTTCAAGTAGGATTTTGCTTTGTACCAAGCTCAGTGCTTTTACTGGAGGGTGAAAGTGCCTTTCTGTGCTTTTCTATCTTGGGTTAAAACCTGATTTTTCCATTTAGAGTCCCTTATTTTTCTCCCTGTAGAGGCAGGGTATGAGACTAGGCCAGATGAGGCTTTTTTGTTTGATTAGCTTTGAATCTCCTCTCCACAGCAGGACAAGCTCCAGGAAGAGCAGGAGGCCTTTCTCCAAGAGTCTGGTGTTGCTATGTCATAAACTGAGAGTGGTGTCCTTCCACAAATATGGGCAAGCAAAGGGCAGGAGTGAAGGTGTTGGAGTAAGGAGACAGACAGGAACAAGGAAAGCAGAGGCTGAGACAGCGAGTAGCTTTAAGAATAGTGTTGTTTTCTTTATAACTCATCATCATCTTTTATACAAAAGCAGGTTCTTGTTGGCAATTTTTTTATTTCCAGAGTTTGAATACTGCATCTCTGTTATGTTAAACACTGTATGGACAGTTCAGTTAAGCTTAAATTGCAATCAAAAGTGTGAGTGCCATGTATGCCCCTAATCCTGAGCCAGCTTCAAATCAGATAGCTTGGGCAGCCAGAGCAGTGCGGAGCTCTGTGCAGGGCAGTGACGCTTGTCTGTATTCACATGTCCTGAAAGGATTTTGGAGCCTGCACAGACCTTTGTGCTGTTTTGTCTAGAGAAATCAGCTTTTTTGTGTTCTGCTTGTCACTGCATAGTAGCATTTGCTGTAGAGATGGTTAGTACCCCAGGCAGTCTAGGGTCTTGCAGGTAGGTCATATCCTGATGCCTTGAATGCTTTTGTTAGGGATAAAGGGGTTGTGCTACCTCGTGGACTTTTTTCTTTTATCAGATTCTGCGCTGTAGTAAAAAGTTGATGTTTGAATCTCATATTCTGCAGTCTCTGTGGGTCTGTTTGACTGTATAACCTCCGGTATATTGTGTCTGAAGTTATTTTCCATGGGGAAAATGAACCCCTGAGGAGCACAGTACTCTGAGCAGCATCAAGCTCGTGCTGTTCTCTGCACTTTGTGTGCACTAGCGCCAAGAGATAAGCTCAGAGGATTTAGGAATCCCATCTGTTCTGCAGAAGAGGAAAACATATAATTTAGACAAGAATTAGGGACAGGGAGCAAGGTAACATACAGTTAAGTTAGGACCTGAACAAAATTCAAATATGGATATATGTCATTAAGGTAATTTCCAGCTTTCTGGGTGTTGCCCCTGCCTTTATTTCACACACCTGTATGAGGAGTAATAGCAGAACAGAACTAGTATGGCCAGCATGTAACAAGGAATAGGGTTTCTGGTAGAAACGCCCTTTTGGGTACTTGCCCTGTAGATGCCATGTTCTGAAGACTTCCCAGTTCCCATTATATTGAAGTCTGCACACTGAGTCAGGAGTTTGATTCTAACCAAGCTCTTTTTTGGCTCAGTACTGAGAAAGGGAGTAGGAGAAAAGTGATGAAGCCTTTATAGATGCATAGATTGATTTTTAATATTTTTTCTCCCTATAAAGACACTGTTCACCTGCCTTTCAGTTGCATGGAGAAATGACTGGGTTTAGTCTGCTGGTGTCAAGCAGTTCTTACCCAGCAGAAAACTATACCTGCTGGCAAAACTGGGTCTCAGGGAATCCCTACCAGCTGCGTAGTGCAAATAAACATTATGGATTTTAATGAGCATTTCCATGCCCACATAAATCAGATGTCTGGAAGTAACATTGCTGCTGCCCATCAGTACAGAAGGTAGTCATTGTCAAAATGGTGTGTTTCTTCCAATCCCTAAACATACTTATCCTGCAAGGAGCATGTCCCCCAGCGCACACTTTGCCAACGCCACTAACTGGTGATGTAAAAAGAGGTTCTTGTATGTTGGTCATAAATGAACAATCTGCTGTATAAAGCAGCCTAGTTCAAACTCAGAACCTGCTTAAAAAATAAATATAAAAAAAAATTCATCATCTGCTTTCTGATACCAGGTTTTCTAATCTTTAAGCCACTCCTTGAACCTTTCCCTCTACGCAACCAGGAGAATAATAGAAGTAATTAAAACCATCATCTTTCAGTGTTCCTTTCTGCATTTAAATCACTTAATTTTTTACAAAACATCAGTTCCTTCCCCCTTATTTCCCAAGAGGCTGCCAACCAGAATATCACATTTTACTGTAGTCAGTTTTAAGAACTACAAAAGAAAGCATCTGTAAAACCAATATTACCAAGTATGTGGCAGATCGTGTTTGGGGGGAATAAAATAAAACAAACCCGTACCTCGGTGATCCTGCTGTTACCTATGGCAGAATCGCATGATTTGTCATCTGTGTTGGCTGAGTTCTGTGGTGGTTGAGGAGGAGAAGGAAGAAGAGGGCACCGTTGTGCTAACTGCTGCACTGAAAAGGTTTCTTTGCTGAAGAAAAAAACGATCTTTGGATGTCCCTTTATGCGGAAGGATATCATGAAGGCAAAGCGCAGATGCTTGTAACATAGACCTCAGCCTTACAGCAGCCATTTTGCGTAGTCTCTCTTTTAGATGTTAAATGTGTCTGTGCTTTTTTAAGCTCAGTTAACTTCCAAGGCATAAAAGTTCACGTCACTAATTATTTTCAGCGTGCTTTTCTCAGTGAATTGTACTTGAGATGCTTTTAAAGGCAGTGACTCTTTCACAGAAATGTTGAGCGCTGCTCCCTTGTCAGTAAGGCCTAGTCAGGATGCTGCTGGCACCACCCAGCACCTGCAGTGTCCCCAAAATATAAACCTCACACTCTCTGAAAAACACCAAGTCCTTCTACCTGAGCTGAGTCCAGACTGCGTTCTTGCCTTTGACTGGCATATCTTACTGTTTTTATTTCCAGCACGCTTGGAAAGTGAGCAGCAGGGCACAGGGCCGTGCGTAACCTGTGTCTGGGAGAGGAGGAGGAGGTGAGTAGTGGCAGAGAATCACACTTTCTGGGGTTCATTAGGGCTAAAATCTCTTGCATTCTTGTGCCATTCCAAATAGCCAGGATGACACAGTAAAGGAGAAGCATGTAGCAGGATTGTTTCCATGTGAGCTGGAGGCATTGCCAGTTTCCCCTCTCAGTCCTGCAGGTCTCTGCAGGTTCTTTGCCCATCTGCCCATCTTAAATAGCTGAGACTTTCATTCGGTTCACCCTTGCAAAGGCTTTAGGACCCTCTAGGTGAACCAGGCTGCGCCAAATAAGCAGTACAATAACAAATTCAAAGGTGTTTGTTGACTTTCTAGGCCACACATTCAAAGAGCCCTTGGCTCTGCTTACAGTTTTGCAACATGGAGATTACAGGTCTAAATGCCAGCCTTCCCTTTTCTCAGGGGAATTGCGTGTCACTGGTAGCAACAGCATCAGTAAATACCTGCAAAGCATAGATCTGCTTTTAAAAATCTCTTTAATCAGAATGGCGACAGCTCGGTCTTTGCTAAGTGGGTTATTTTCACCCTCTTCCTGTTTATAGCCCTGGCTGATTGCGGACAAATCCTTAACTTCAGACTGCACGATGGCTGCTGCATAGCAAATTCATCATTTTTTCTCCTGAGCTTTACAGAAAGTGGTAGGTCAGCAGGCATGGGAAGTCCAGTAATAGCTGGAAGGTGACTATGAGAGTTGTTTCAATCGAGTCAGTTGTCTTGTAGAGGAGCATCCCTTTGGAGCTTCCTCCAGGAAGATGTACAGCAGAACTGAACTCTGGCTGATGACGGTGCAGGTTGTCCAATTTCTTCTTAGGGAATTTGTGTAAAAATGCAATGCAGACACTAACTTTAAAAATGCCTAATTCGGCTCTGGCAGCTTCCTATGTTAATATTTGACACTGGTGAGTACAACTAATTCTCCCAGTGAACCTTTTCTACTCAGGTAGGTTTGGGCTGTGCAGATGGCTGATGTACCTGTACAGGTATTAGAGCTTATCAGGTATCTTCCTTTTTGTGTTAGCTCATAATTTAGTTCAAACCAGGCCTTCTGTGATCTACCATCACATCCTCTTTTAATAGAAACAGCCTTTCAGATTAAGAAGAGCTGCCTAGTGCTGCCTTCTGAGCTGTGTCTGAAGGGTGTCTGCGTCAGGGGGTTAAATAAAAGTGATGGCACTGCCCTTCAACTTGGTCATGTGAGGCTTCTGTCAGTTGTGAGTCCTCTAATTTCATTACTCAGCAAGCTGCTGAAATTGATTTTGGTTCTCCAGCTGTTAGCAAGGGTAAAATGACATTTTTCCTAGATTTCTGGCTTTCAGCAAATTAACGTGCAGCCCATCAAGATTCTTCGGGGGAGAATAGGAAGCAGAACAATTAGCCAAGCCATAAACATCTAACTTAAAGAAAAAAACCTGCCAAAATACAAGGCCAGTTCTTTCTTTAAAAATGTTTTATATTAGTGTAGTTCCACTAATGTGAATGATTGGTGTAAACAAGTATAGAAAAGGTCTTTGCTCCTTTTCTGCAGCATGAATTTTAATATATTTTCTACAATTAATAGGAATATTTTGCTTTGAGTTTTTAATAGATGCACACTGCTTTAATCACTCACAGAATCTCTTCCAGATGATGCCTGTGGAATTCCATTGCTTCAGGGATGCCCCCCAGGCTTGAGAACTACAAGCGATTTGGGACCTCCTTATATAGAAAATGCAGACCTGTTACCCCAAATGGTACTGTGCCTTTTGTTAGATGGAGATATTCACACTTGGTGTAGTTTTGGGGGTTTGGGACACTCGTAACTGTGAACACTTCAGTTGTGCAGGAAAATGCCCTTTTTGTGGGCCTCTCTCCTGTTTTCCATTCCTTGGTGGATAGTATGTGAAGGAAAGCATGTGCCTGATTTTCTCATCATCGTATTTTGACTGTTTTTTTCTCTCTGGAGATTGTCCTGAGGTGACCTCTGCTTCCTCCAGTCTCTCTCTATTTTGGATTTGTGGTCTGCGCTTTGGTCTCCATCTCCACAAGCTCTGCTGCTGCCCTTCCCCGCCACTGGTGCCATTTTCTCTCATTCTTTATCAGGAAGACAGAGGAGTCACCCTGTCCCTCTTTCCAAGCACATCTATCCTCAGATGCAGGTCTCTCTCCCAAGTGGTAGATCCTTATCTCACTGAGATGCTAATCTTAGCCTTTACTGCTTGGGTCATTTCACTGGCATAAGGCACATCAAGTCCCACCTTATCCTTGCTCCCAATGTCAAAACGTCAGAGGAGCTGCCAGCTGTATTACTTCGTCTGCTTTCACTCCTTCACCCGCCTCCTCTGCTCAGCAGTAGCCATCTCTCATTTTATACCTGAAACTTTTTTTTTCTTTTTTTTTTTTTCTTCTCTGCTTTTTGAGTCACAGATGTGCCATTTAGTTTTGGGCACTCTTTGTTTCTGTAAGTGTCCCCTTCCTCAGCTGTACTCTAAAAAAGGAAGAAATAAAAAATAATTTCCTCAGCATCCCTGATGTAACATATATCTGTAGGAGGAAATGTGCTTACCCCCTTTTAATCAATTAAAAAAAAAAGTGTTTTATTGGGACAGCAGGAGGGGGCTAGGTGGCACAGGGCCCCAGCTAGGGAAGGGGAGGCAACCTGCTCTCCAGTACCTGAGACGTGGGGCTTCAAAGCCCAAGAAGACAGCTTTCTTTTTCACCTGATGGCCAGCTCCCTCTAAACTCGGAGGGATATTTTCAATCTTACCAGAATGCGTTCAGCTCAGCCAGTCCAGAAATACCCAAAAGTGTTTTTGCCTTTGCTCCCAGACCTGCGCAGGGCTGCAGAGGTGGCAGAAGCATCGCGTCGCCCAATGCATGGCTGGGGCTCCTGGCAGTGTCCTTGAGGTGTCCTTGGTGAGAGAGATGTCTTTGGAGTGCCACGCACCTCTAATAACCGTCACATATGGGCAGTAACTTTTTGTAAAACTGTTGGGCATTTTCAGCGAAAATACTAATGGGCCATTTTTTGCTTTTTATGCACCAACAATGACATCTAGTGGTTTCTAAGATTCTTGCACAAGCCTGGCACTACTTTTTCTGTTTCTTCCGCTAAAGTCCTCACAGGTTTGTCTGTCATTGCCTACCAGTGATGAGGGCGGTGAACCTGCCTGCCATCCACATGACCAGCGTTTCTGTAATAGGGACTTTTGGTGCTTGTTTTGATTCTTTTTGTTGATTTTGTTTTGTTTTGTTTGGTTTGGGGTATTTTGTTGTTTTTCTTGGACACTTGTTTTTCTTGGACACTTTCTGGGGTTTTTTTAACCTTTTTTTTTGTGAGGAAGGTGAAGCAAAATACCTCCCCCGGGCTGGGGCTGGCACTGAGGTGCTGAGGCACCAGCACGGGGAAATGGCGGGAGTGTGAGGGGAGGGGAAGGGGAAGCCTGCCCGGGTCCGGGGCTGCAGCCGCGCACAGGGGAGGAGGAGGAGGAGGGCTGAGGCAGCTCCAGTGGGTGGGATGTGCCGGCTGGGTCGGGGTGTTTGGCGATGTGCTCTGAATCCTTCCCAAAATAGGCGCCGGCTGGCGGCCATGTGGGCCATGTGGGCAGTGGGTGTGGAACAGGCAAGACCCTCAGTGCAGGGCCGGTGTCCCCGTTCAGTGTGGGGCGGCGGGTTCCCTCCTCAGTGTGGGCTGTCCCTTCAGAGTGGCGATGTGTTCCCCCTCAGTGTAGGGTGGTGGGTCCCCTCCTCAGTGTGGGCTGTCCCCGTCGCAGGGGGGTGATGTGTTGCCCCCGGTGTGGGGCAGTGGGTCCCCCTCAGCGAGATGAGTCTCCCTCAGTGCGGGACAGGTCTCCTCTGGGCCATTCACCAGAGGCTCCTGCTTCGGCGCAGGGCTGAGGTGGGGGGTATGTGGGGTGGCAGAGGCCAGCATGGAGGTGTGGAGAGCAGCTTGAGGGAAGCTAGGACACCATGGGAGAGGCCTTGTCTGGGAGGACAAGAGGTAATGACCAAATGTTGGTGGGCTGAGGAAACAGAGGTCAGGGCTATGTGATGGGAGGGCAGGAGAGAGAGGGCCATGGGCAGCCGGGAGCTTAGAGAAAAGGTGATATAAATTTATCTTCTGAATGGTTAAAAGAGATCTTAGGCTAACAGATTTGAGGGAAGGTAGGCCAGTGTGCGCTGTCCTGCCCTGATAGGAATGGGTAAAGCCAGTGGGGGTCGTACACCGTCACACCACCAGGTGCCTCAAAACCCCACCAGAACTGGTGGGATCTTTTCCCTTTGGCTTGTGCAACACTGACTTGGACCATGGCATTAGCGACTTCTGGAGTGCTTTTCATCATTAGCCCACGCTTTTGATGCTATAGTGTTGATTATAGGCAGTGTAAATTTAGCATAAATGAGTCTGGCCGTAGAGATGCTTGACTCGGAGGAATATGGCCGCACAGGTCTTGTCAGAATCGGGCTGTAATCTGGTACTTTCATAGAATCATAGAATGGTTTAGGTTGGAAGGGTCTTTAAAGATCATCAAGTACTTTCCGTGCTGTGTGGCTGCATGTGTAATTGCTTCATCCTTTTCTTTGGGACAGGCATGTGCCAAGTACACTGCTGACCCTAGCATGCAATTTTTTTCGCTAACAAATGACAATAGTGAGTGGAAAAAGGAGGTATTTCTAAAGGAAACTTTCACTGTAAACTTTAAAAATGAAATCTGCTGATCCGGGATAACTGGTACGTCCTGCTTCCTTAAAACTGTCACCTTGTGTTACGCACAAGATGTGACCTGTGAGCATGCATCACCAGAACAAGCCAGATTACATCTAGTCACGTCAGAGGTTTCAGAAGTCACTTGGAGACAGGCAAACCCAGACACGCTGCGCAGTCATGGTGATACCCAGCCAGTTGCATGTACCCAATTCTTTCAGCGTTTATGCAATCTTTAGCCGCTCAGATTCATATCAAGTAAAAAATTTGTCTGTTCAAAATGATACAAGTTCAAAGCTATTCCAAGTTTCAAAT
Organism: Charadrius vociferus; assembly: GCF_000708025.1. Classification (NCBI taxonomy): domain Eukaryota; kingdom Metazoa; phylum Chordata; class Aves; order Charadriiformes; family Charadriidae; genus Charadrius; species Charadrius vociferus. The sequence goes on along the minus strand of NW_009649485.1, from coordinate 1,339,817 downwards.
GCAGAGTGTCATTTTCAGCAGTAACAATACAAATAGAAACTCGTTGGTACTGTTCAGTTCGTTAATGCCCGCTATCCTATGAGTAGCACATTGACCTGGGAGAGGTGCTGGGCTCAGTTCCCAACTGCCAGTGCCCTGCTGCATGAACCCACCCTGTCAGCGTCTGCCCTTCCCTCTTAGTGCTTATCTTACAAAATGGTATTGTTAAGCCTGGGTTGGAGTGGGTGAACAATGACAGCTCAAAGACTCTTCAGGCCTTTTTTCTCTGGATCTTTGGGGGAAGCAGAACTGGACCTGCTTCAAACCTTTTTTATTCCCAGTACGCCTAGCAGGGCAACAAATTCAGTTGTGTGGGCCAAGATAAAGAACTACTTCCAGCGTCCTGGAGTCCACCCAGAGAACACCCATTCCTTGCTATTTTATAATCAGAGGGTTCAGCAACTCTGGCAAGAAGCCATGAGGAGAAAAGCGGTAACTCAGGTGGGTCAGTCCCAGGCTGTTTCAGGTTGGACTAGTCAAAAGCAGCATCTTACAATGGAGCTGAAAAAACAGAGGGAAGTTCTGTCCCACTTGTTCCCAGCAGTTTGCTCTTTCAGTTGCATTTTCTTGGTTTGTCAGAATATAATTGTCTTGTTGCCTTTTACCAGAGTGAGAGTTGCAGGACCTATTACATAAGGGAAGTGGTTATCTCTTATGGATAAATGTAAGCTGAGTACACAAGGAACAAAATTCCAGACAAATATGGAACCAAATATTTATATGATATGTTGAAACTATAGATACCATATCATATAGATACCATATCCTACGGTATATAGTACCATAATTTAGTTTGCGGCTGCAGGAGAAAAACAGATCTCAGAGGCTAGAAAACAAAGTGAATGGATCTGTAGAGTTATGTATGAAAAAGGGAAGGTGAGGAATGTACATGGTCAAGGTCAATCTGGTTTTGTCATGTTTTCCAAGATGACGTTCATTTAGAGAATTAAAGCTATTCATTATGGGGGGAAGCAACCTTCCCACAGTGGCTGTGCCTTCATCCAGAGAAGGGCAGTCCTCAAAAAGACTTTGGGTAGTTTACAAAATTCAGCATGCGTTAAAGGCAACAAAGAAAATTCTTCATACAGGTATAAGATTCAGTATCAAAGAAGTAAAATGAAAACAGATTGTAAGAGTTTGAATTGCAAAGCCTTTGTACAAGGTTAAGAGATGAAAACAGAGTAGTTAATCATATAGTTTCTTACAATGACTTATAGTCGCCCACAGCAGCAGTGACAGTGAAGTTGGGTGCCACTATGGCAGCATCAAAGTGCTTTAGAGTGTTTCAGTTAAATGACAATTTAGCCTTCTACCTACCTACACTGTGTACACAGCTGTAATAATTATGTGCACACTCCACATTCAGATCTTGAGGAGTCATGAGCTGTTGGAGGATGCTCCTAGCTAAGTGCAGGTGTGTTTAGAGGAGGTGTGTTTAGAGGATTTGCATGCATACAGCATTCAGGCAGTTATTCTGCTGACCTCACTCCGGTCAGCATCAGGCCAGTACTAATTTTTTATTTACATTTGAAGATGCTATTCAGTGCCTGAAGACCCTCTAATCTCATTAACATACTCAAAGCCACCATTCTGGGCTGCCATACCCTTATTTTAGGATCTGTGCTCATCAAGGAACCAAACTAACACTCTGACGTTACCTTTTAAAAGCAAATTCTCAGTACTTGTGTAAAAGTGGTTCATGGGAAACCCACCATCTTAAGTCACCTACTATTTATATGCTGTATGTTGGTTATGCATAAACATGGCTAATTTACACATGGATAGTATGTCCAAAGAATTTCTCTCATTCTCATCAGACCTACTGATGAATGTGACCTCTGATCATAATTCGTTTTCCAGGAGGACTTGAAACTGCTATTTAACTTACCTAAGTAATTTCTCATTCTTCCTGAGGCACGTCATCAAAAGACTTCCTTCTTAATTATAAATATAGGAAAGGGTGTGAAAAGGACTTGGACATTGATATATATATATGGGATTGTATGTTCCATTCGAGATCATTGTCTTTTGTATCATTAAAAATAAATCATGACTAGTTGCAAACAATTAATTCAATTTCCTTTTATTACAGTGTAATTTAATTTCTCTTTGCCATGCATTTCCATAATATTCTTGTTTTACTCTTTCTTCATAATACCCTGGTTTATCCCGCCCCCCCCCCCCCCGCCCCAAGATCCCTTTCTGTTTTCTCTCACTGGAAATAATACACTGCAGACCATCCCCTGGTAAACAGAAGCACTGGTATCTGTTTATTGCCAAAGCCTGCTTAACAGATGGGGCTTGCCCATTGTCACATTGTCCCCGGGTGAAAATACTGTTTCATTCGCTCTGGTCTCTGCTGGTTTTAATATTGACTGATCTACTCTCTCATGAAGGTTTTCTGTTCTACAGCTCATTTGGCACATAAGATGTGTCTAACATGAGCTGGTAGACCGCATCATCATATCAGCAAGCGTTTATCCCCTCACTGAGGCAAGTTCCAAATCTGGGACACTGGGAGGGACATGACTGCCAGCAGAAGGTGGGATGTATTTGACTTCCCTGACTACCTGTCATGTGAAACCAGATCTTCTGGGCTCTTGGAGACCTGCTGTGTTGTGTGTGAGTGCTTCCTTCCTTTGCCCAGGCCCCGGCCATCACTCTTGGAAGCGTGTTCACTTGGCAGTGCAAGCTGCTCTCAAACACTCCTGCTGTGAATTCTCCTCAGCAGTTTTTCAGGGGCAGCCCAATCTTTGCTGGGGAAAGCTCGCAGAAGGGCAGATGGCAGTTAGAGAGCTGGGCCAAATGGCTCCTTTTACACTTTTTGTAATGTCCTTTAAAATTATTCTAAGAGTAGGCTTCATTCTTCCCTTTCTTGACCACAAACTCCGATCCCAAGGAGTTCCCCAAATGTTAACGCTGGACATAAGTGTGGACAGGAAGGCATAGCCCATGTGTATTTATGAGTCACAGGCTGTAAATTATTAAAGCTACAGACTTTTCTGAGAAAATTCCTCAGCTGCACTGAAAGGAGGGGAAAAAACATTAAACCACTGGGTTCAGCTCCATCACTGGCTGTAAATATCTACCAGTGAAGAAAGCATCTGGCTCTGTGTTAATCCAGGATAGCTTAATGTGAGATGAAAGAGCCCTTTTCCAGCTCTTCATCTGCATGGGTTCACCTGCAGCAGTTGCATCCAAAATCTTTCTTTGAGGTTTCCTTCTTGGCGACTCTTCTCAGGCAGTTATGGCTCAAGTTCTCCAGACTGGACATGCTTATTTGCTTAGGTAGTATCTTAATTGCAGGCAGATTATGAGCTTTGGGTACTGCATATCTTGGCCCAGTTTGTCTCTTAAAGCCATTGTAGTCTGTCACCTTCCATGCTCTGAGACTTCCTGATGAGTGTTCTCTATTACTTGAGTATCCTGAAGAGCCTACTGGGTACAAGAGATGTAAACACTTGGGAAGCAAATGGAAAATACCACTAGGAAACAATGGGAACCAAATACTCCTGGGGAAGCTGGGTATATTGTTGCTGGGATGTTGCCCAGTCCCTTTACTTAACCCTGAGCCGTTTCCAGGGCTCCAGAGACCAGCCTGGGGGCATGAATAACTGGTTCCCTAAGAGTTCTCTGCAGTATGGCATTGAATCTGACAGGAAAGATAGCAACCCCCTGTGTCATCGGGTCCAGATCTCAGGTGAGAGCATTTTTTCTCCTTTTTGCTAGACCGAGGTACACAGGTCTTTTTTTTTTTTTTTTTTTGAGAAAGAACATAAGAAAACATTCCTTTTGAACAGACCAAGGCTGCTGTGTGCTCCTGTGAACGGCTCTCACACGCTGAAGTAGCAGCAAACCAACCCCATCAGCTGATTGCAAAAGGACAGGAAGGGAGTTTTCTTGCAGATGTGGGACTTTAACATAGCTTTGCATAGGCAAGGTTAATTGTCTTTATTTTAGCAACAATTATATTTCCCTAATTCAGTCTCTGTATGTGTGCATACATATATTACACCAGTCACACACACATACTTGTGTGAAATACTGTTCGAAGGAGCGATTACTTTTCATTTAAATGATTGCTTTTTGTTGCCTGCCTGTGCTGCCTTGGCAGGTATTCTGTAAGGCCATGCTGCAGAGGCTCTGGAGTCCGTTTTATAATCAGTCTGTGCACATATGCTGCACAACAGCAGCTAGTCAATCTGGCCTGTTGTGTGCGTCATTTAGTCCTCTCTTGAATACATAAACTGGAGATGAAAAACGTCACCTGTTATTCCTCAGTAACTCTGGAACTGTGATGTGTCTTTGTGATCTATAGATGAAGACAAAGTGCCGCATTACAGTGCTCTGGGAAAAGAAATGTCAACTAGAGATGCGGATACATTATCTCACTTTATCAGATAGGAATGCAGTTGGATGTGATTATGCTTAGCCAGGAATAATCTAATATCTGAAAGCATGAGAGACACATTTGAATTCCCTATTTAAAAAAAGAAAAAAGAGAGAGAGAAGCCCAGAACTAGTTTTCCCCCCAAGAATAGTTTCTCTTTGATTGTAACTGAATAGGAAAATACTGTATCTTTCAGTTCAGCAATTAGGACTGCTCAATCCATTGACATTTGTTTACATCTCACATATCACCTCTGCTCCCTTCCTCTGCTCAGTATATTTCAACCCAGCTGTATGTGTGTAGTGCGGGTAATGTTACCAGTCACCGTGAAGGCTATGTCTTAGCTTACACTTCCAGAGCAAAGTTGTAGGAGCTGTTTTCTGCGCACCCTTCGCACACTGGGCATGGGTGCATGAAGTGCATTAGCACTTCCTGAATGCAACGTAGGAGAGAAGAGGTTGAATGGGCAGGAAAAAGGTGATTTATAGTTCCGAAGAGATATGATGAGCCATCAGTGACTCCTACCCAATCCTTGTCTGGTGTATGTGAATAAGATACCTCCTGGCATATATTAATGCCCCTCCCAACATCTTCTAACGTCATTTATTCTGTCTCTGTTGCAACCAGCAAGGCAATGGGCCTTCCTCCCACCAGAAGGAAAAAGCTAATCTTGCAGCTTTCTCCTCCCAAGGCCACACTCAATGTCTCTCAGTGAATCAGCTGCCAAAGGAGGTTCCTGCAAAAGTCTGCTCACGCCCTATAACTTTTTTGTCTGTTAGCTAAATATAACATGGGCAATAATTTTACTGACACAAGGTAAATGGGCACCATTTTTCTTTACATAGTTTCTGCTTGAGATTCTGTATTATATATGGCTTCAGAAAGGAGATGTTTTTGTGAGGTACATAAGTGTCTTGATGCCATGTTGCTCTATGTTGTTATACATTGGTTAAATCAATACAGTAATGCAGTAAATACTTTCATATCAATTGATTTATTTTGTTTAAACAAATATATTTCTAGGTACCAATATCTGGTGCTATCTAGATCCGTATCATTTATTTCTACTTCAACGTAAACCTTACCATTCTCATGGTGTGGGAGGACTTGAACTTGGGGGAAAAGTATTGCCTATCTGAAATAAAAAATATTTGCATACAATTAATACAGAACAGATGATGCTGAAAAAACATTTAATGAAGTTGTCTTAAATATGGCTCTTTGGCAGTTTCATTTACACTGTGCCCACTAAACCACTTCTCTTTTTCTTACCTTATAATGTAAGTTTCAATGTTCAGTGGTTTTTTGTAGCTCCAAACAGCCATTAGATGTCTCAGTTCCACCTACCCGACATTCCCACCAATGTGCAATGCTGCAACAAAAAGTTCCTTTGACTCCAGACTGAAGGCAAACAACTTTCAGTCTTAGAGGTTAGTTTTGTGCAGCTGAAACTGAGTGATTTAGTGTTCCAAAAAATGATTTGCAGCTATGATTTAAATGATCTCGCAATCTGTTTCTGTCCTAGAAAACAGCATTTATGCTGTGCTACTATCAATGTGGTTGCCATGTGCAAGAAAATACCCTCTTAAATAGGAAACATGACCTGGACAATCTGTGGGTTCTGTGGCAGCGACAGGATCAGACTTCCTGCAGAAATGCAAGGGCAGCAGGGTTTTTGTGTTTTTTGTTTGTTTGTTTGTTTTTTCTTTTAAAGTTTGTTGTCTTCAACCTGCTATTCAATGTCCTAAGGGATTTGTCAGGAAGTGAGAGGTACAGAATTCCCTCCTCTGTCTGGTTGCATTAATATCCTCAACTCCCACCTCGAAGGAGAATGCTTAAACTGCCAGACTAGTCTGGGCACGGGCAATCCTCACCGCTCCTGCTGAACTCTGTTGCAAATAATTTTCATTAGGCCAGATAGAGGGGAAGGAGCGAGCATGAGCCTTGGGAAAGTCATGTAGGAGGAGAGATTCCAGTTCCCTGCTCCCTGGACTAGTTCTGTCCTCTTACAGTGCTAAGTTGTGTATCAAATATAGCAGGAGCTATGGAAACAGAGTTCAGATCACAGGACTCTTCCCTTGCAGGTAAGTGCTCTAATCCCTACATTGTACACTCGTACTCCCTTGCTGTCTCAGTAGAGTCCTCAGCCTCCAGCAGAGGGGAGGTGAGTGTGAGCACTCAGAATAAGCTGCCGGGTGGTGGTTAGGGCATGATGCTGTGAGTGAGAACCGGAGACTGAAGCAGAATCGTTGCTGGGGTGAATGGTCTAACCACTTGCATTTCCACCTCCACTTTCACCAAAGTGTCCTGATCAGGTTTTTGACAATAGAGCGGTAGGAATTTTTATTCTGGACTGTGTTTCTAAGTGGATACCCTCACTTCAGTGCAAATCTTACGCATTGTGGGGAGAGCTGAGATTTAAGGCATGCTGAGATGAGGTTTTATTGCACTGCTCTCAGTAACTATAAACCAAGCATGACTTTAGGCAGCTTCCTGCTCAATTGCTGACTGAGTTTGGCCAGGGAATTTTTAAGCTCCTGTACCACATACAGAAACTATGAACCCATCTTCAGGTTTTAGTTTTCATTCTGGGGATCGAACTTTCTATGCTGCTGTATCCTTTTTGGATCTAGTTGAGTCTAGTGCTGCTGTTGGGCTGTGTGTCTGCTCTGAAATAAAGCATACATACTGTTTTACACCCAGTTAAGTTATTCTTAGCTCCAGAGAAACTCACCTGCAGTCTCTTGTTCTCGTAGTGGCTGGTAAAAAACAACACCTGAACAGGCATTTAATTTTCATGGTATGTCTAGGAACCTGCAGGCAGCTGGTTTTCTACTTTTCAAACAGACCAAAGATCTGCTATTTTGGGTGTAGAGCTGTGTAGATATGTGACTTACTAGCTCAGTCATCATGTAATGCTAATACACTTACACACCTTCTAGACAGAAGCTCACATTCAGCCAGCTCCAGAGTGTCCTTAAAGAGTTGCTGTAATTCACAGTCCTCATGTCTACTTTAAAAAGAACAAAACTGTATGTCCCCAATTCTTCTGATTATTTCATGTGCTTTCTTTTAGAGAAAAAGCTGTTTGGGTTTTTTTCCCCTCTCAGAATACGAGTGTAAACATCCCAGAAAGGGAGAATTTCCTTAAGAAGGTGTTCCTTAGTGTGCTATTAACTCTGGAGTACTTGTCCTGATGGAGGAATGAGAATTAATTGACTGGCTGCGAGCTGAGAATGCTGGCAGTAGGAGATTCTTTGTCATGTCAGAGGTGATAAGCTGTGATATATTGCACACTGCTACAACAAAGGATTTGGGGTGAAGAAATGGTGGTTTGTACAGTAGTTTTAATGTTTGAACCAGTGAAATGGTTTTTATACATGCATGCTGCTTTCCTGGCTTGTGTAAATGTTTTCAACATGTACTAAAAAATACAAACGTAACACTGTTATTGCTGAAGCTTTAGGGTAACAGGAGAGTCCACAAACATGAAAGTTAAAGGGCTTATGTTAAGTTGGCTTATTCTCAGTGTTGAAAGATTGTGTAGATCCTACATCTTCTGGATAAGCACCGTCGTGTTGGGGCAGGCTGCCCATTCCCAGTTACATAACCATGTCCGCAGAACCGGCTGTGGGCTGGGTGAACTAATGCAAAAGGAATACGAACCCGCCTAATCCTGCTTCTATCTCTCAGAACATATCTGGCGATACGAGCTCCTGTGCTGTGCTGGGAATGGAGTCCTGGGAATGCAGCGTGCTGCCCTCAGCCTGGCCGGGGCCTGCAGGAGAGTCTGGTGGCTGCTTTCCTGCAACTTGGGAGCCAGCCCAAGATGAAAAGAAACAGGAAAGTAGCACTGAGTAGCTTAAGGGGAGGGATGCGAACTATCTGGAGCAGTTAAGAAATGAGCCTTTGGTATAAAGGTTAACCAATCACAAAGAGGAGACATTAGCATCTTAAATCTTTAGCCAGACAGAGGCCCTGTACGCAGGGTTTGTACATGCCTAGAAAGCATGAAACCAATGTGAGACATACAAAGTGGTTGAACAAAATATATGCTGTTTTTCTCTGTAGGTCATCATCACATGAAAGAATGTACTTGCGTTCCTTTTTGATTATAAGTATCAGCCCTGAGACATTGAGGGGAAGCAAAAGTGCGTGAAAGTCATATTTCTTCAGTGCATAGTTTTAGACAAAAAGAAAGGTAGATACAACTGTCATAACAGTGCAGTAGTCTTCTGGGTGTTAGTATTCCTGGGAAACATAAAGTTGAACTCTTTGGGGTAACTACTGACTTGCCAACAAACCTAAACGAGTTCTGACAGTCCACTAGTGACTGAGTTGCAAACAGCTTACCTTCTTCACTGTCCTTCCAGAAACATGAGGGCTCTCAGCATAGTCTTTGGGCGTATTTTAATAGACAACTTCAACCTGGGGAGGTGGGTAAACATTCCAGGTTGTAGTGGTAGCACATAGGTTGGTTAAAGTTCAGCCAAGGTAGACATTATAGTAACAGATACAAATATTCTTTTCACAAAAAAAAAAAAAATTTTTTTGATGGATGACATTAGCAAAAATTTGCAGTCTTGAACGTTAATTTGGCAAATGGATTGCATGCATGGTTTGAGTTTCAGTTTCCAAAAACACAGATGTCACAAAACAATAGCCATGTTGAATGATAACATGGAAAACAGATAAATGCAGCCAAAGGTATTACCATGGATTTGTATTTTCCTAGCCTATTTATAGATACTTTGATACGAAATTTAAGTTCACCAAGATTTGTTGATGAGAAACTGTTGAATTCAAGTTCATTCACCAGGTGATATGCAGTTGGCTGTGTGGGCATAAAGAAGGGATGGGGGGTGTTCACCTAAAGAAGGTGCAATCCAAGAAATCTTTTCTTAATTCTCTTTTTTCCCTCCTTGAGTTTTACACAGTATCTTGCACATTTCCTTTCTGGTAAGAAGTAGATATGATAGAGAATGCACTCTCACTCAATTAGCGTGGAGACAGTGAACACGGTGCTGCCCTTTCCTCTCAGCAGTCGGAATCAAACCGAGAACACTTCCGTGTATTGATTTGCAGTGCTCTTTGTGTTTAGGAGTAGTGAGATTTGACAAATTATTTGCTTCCCCCAACAGCTTTATCAGTAAAGCTGTCCTAGTTTGACTAAATGCCTGGCTGTTTTTCGTAATACCAAGTGATGGGAAATGAACTAGAGACATTCTGATTGAATGGGCGAGAAGATTCACTGACGAACTAGAAAAGTTTATCAGTACAGTAGCTGGCACTTGCAAAATACTTACTGTTTGTGAAAACTGGATAGATTATAGGTTTACTATGATATTAAAAAATTCAGTGTTCTGATCATCTGGAGGAACTGATATTAAAGATCAGCACTGCTTTTTTGTGAGCTTGTCTTAATAATGGAGATTATTATTAATAATTTTAAAAAATTACTAAAGATGGCTCCCATCTCCCTCTCCATGCTCACTTATGGTAAATGAAGGGCATAATTTTGCAGGTGGTTATAACTAATTTTAGTAACATAATCATTAATTCCCTTTTTTCCTTTCCCTTTTCCGCACATCTGTGATTAAACATTAAATAGAGAATGTTTAAACATTCCCTTTGGAAAAAAGTGTTTCATGTGGTGGGACAGGAATGGGAAGCGGTTGCCCTGTTCTCTGTTTCTTATTGTATAATGTATAATCTTGGTTCCGAGCACAACAGAAGTTTACCCAAAACAACAATTGTGTTGGTACGCAGGTACTGATGGCATTTCCTAATGGCTCACAGGAATCAATCAAAATGTTTTAACGTTCTCAGCTAGAGCCAAATGCTACCCTCCCTTCATAGTCAGTTGTGTGAGATTGGAGAAACTCCCTTTACTATTTCAGTCACTCTGGTGAGAGGAAAACGTAGCTCATGGATTTCAAGTCTTTGTGTAGCGGGCCTAACCAAGGCTTCAGCTGGACCAGTTCAGTGTGCTCTCATGGAGGAAATCTTGAATATAATGTAATTCAGTTGTTTGAAAATGAAGTATTCAGAAATAGGAGGTGAAACAATAACAGATTTTGACTTCTTTTCAGATATTTTTTTTTTTTAGTACTGTCCATCACCATGGTGTTGGAGTGCCTTCCATGTATCAAGTTACGCTCCAGACTGTAAAGGTGTATAGGAATTTAACTCCTTTTCAGATATCTGTTGCCATGCCTCCGTCACGCTTCATGTGTGCTTTGTGCTTCCTTCTTCATATTAGATCAATTATAACTGTGAAATCAATCTCATTCCAGGTATCTGTTCTCTGTGCAAAAATCCTACCTTCACCTGTGCAAAACTGTGAACATGTTTCATAAAGTTATGACTTCCTGGGCAGGCAGGGGTGCTAAGGGTTGGTCATTCCCTTTTAATGAGAAAAACTGCGATGTGAACCAGAAATACCGTTTTGGGATGATATAGACTGTTTGTTCAAAACATTCATTAGGTTCCTGTATGTTTTCCTTGCAATGAGCAGAAACAACAGCCTGTTTCATTAGAACAAGCTCCGGGCACAAGAAATTTTGTGTCTGCTTCTCAAAGTCATGCTAATAACTTCATCCTGTCTCCTCTCGCTGCATGTGAGCTGCAAGCCTCTCTCTCCGCCCTTTGTTGTGGTCGCTTCAGTTTTGAGCAGCTAGCTTCTGAAATCCAAAATGCATTCACAGACGTGGAGGCTGGGACCAGCACTTAGGCTAGTGACGCCTAGTCAGTGGCCCTAACCTCTCCAAAGTGTGTATGCTAAAAAGACCTTGTCCACCTGTGAATCTTGAATTGCATACTGCTCGCTGGTATCTTCCATGGACTGGACAGTGACTGAGTAGCCAGTTCTGTTGGGAAGGTGAGGAATATGGCCTGTACCTCCTCTTGGGGAGATAACTGAGCCTGTATCTCCCACTTCTCAAAGTCAGGCTACTGTAAGAATAATATCCACTACTGCTTATCAGAACTTTACAGAAATTGGTACTTATTTTGTAAGGAACGCAGTCTTGCCTCTGTGTTATGCATTCTTTAATAATACCTACTGTCACAAGTCTCTAGCAGGACACAGGCAGAGAAATAGCTGGGCTGTAGATCGTGACTAGGTGCAGGTCTCAATGCAGGCTTGATTCTGGCTGTGTGCAGAGGTATGAACCTCCAGGGAGCATTAACATAAAAAAAATGCAATAGCCATGGTATTGAGGCAGCTGATATGTAGGGGAAAGGAATGGTTCATAATTTTTAGCCTTAGACACTAAAACTCCACTAAGATACTTGCTTAGGCTTTGAATGGGAAGTGAGTGGCAGAAGCTGGAAGGAAAACCAGGGCATGGGGTCTCCACACTAAATTGGTCTGTTTTGTGCACTAAGCAAGGACATACGGATGCGGAGAGTGTGTAATGCCACCTGGTCAACAGAATAACAGTTTGTGTCTACATCCCACTTAGGCATTGATGTGGGCTGAATGCTACTCTGGCATTTTATTGTTCACAGTGTGGGGTAGAATGAGCAATAAGCTCATGAGGTTCCAATGAAAAAGCCTCTCTTCCACCCCCATTATACTGCAGAATAAAATTAGTGCTGTCCTAGGCTTTGTCAAAGTGGAACAAAGGTCTCCTACTACTGGTGTAGAAATAATTACTATTCATCTACTTGCTGTGGCTGAGGGAAGGATGCGGGTTTTTTTCTTTATTAAACCTCTTCTCAGCAGGTAAAGTATCCATGGCAATGAACAAATAACATGGACCTCTCTCTTTGCACGTGCTTTTTTTTTTTTAATCATAAGAAATTGGGTATTTTGAGAATTAGAGATTTTTTTGGTGTTATAAAGACTTGAAAATGTGATTTAGAGGTTTAAAAAATGGTGGTAGTAGTAGTTCGAGTCACCTATCTTCATTATTTTGAAACCAACTCTGGGATTTATGACGCAGGTTATTGCTGGGGACAGGAGAAGAAGGTTTGACTCATTAATTTTTAAGCTGGTGCTATGGGCAGGAGCACTGTCCCCATATTGTGATAGTTTTCTGGACTCAAGAGGACCTAACACGCTGACCAATTCAGGCTCATAATAAGCTCTCATAGCAGAGCTATATGGCCAGGCAGTATGGTTGCTGGTTGAATGCAAATTTTGCATGGCTTAGTAAGAAAAATCACAGGTCTGGCTGAAACGCTCTAGATACTTTGTTTTCCGAGTTTAAAGTTTAAAGGCTCAAAACCAGGAGAGATGTAAAAAGAGTGCAAGAGGTATTATTTTCAAATCTCATTGATTGTAAACTATTGCCTGAATTAGGGAAGGAGGAGATTGCAGGGCTGTCCCTCCTCCCTGGGTTTGTGAAAATGGTCTTTTGCCACCCTGTGATTTGCTGCTCAATTGCGGTATTGTAACCTCAAAAGCTGCTACAGCCTTGTGCAGTTTCCTTGCATTTTAGCTGTGACTGTAAACACAGTTCAGTCCCCCACTCTGTATCTGGTCCTGCACAGTGCAGTGTTCCAACTCTTTCACATAGAAATATTTCTTCAGGCAGTAACCAACAGTAGATGATGTGTAGTATGAGACCTGCCCTTCCACACGGTTAGGATATAGAGGCGAGGAGAGGTGTGTGTGTGTCAGAGAGAGACAGAAAACAGGGAAGGTTGTAACAAAGTGGAATTAGAAAGAACATTGCCGCAGGGGGAAAAATACATCAGAAGGTCAAACCACAGGTTGAAAAACAGCATCTGGGAGTGACAGAAGAAATCCTGAACAAACCCCACCTATATCAGGTGGAGTAGCCTCAGAGAGAAGAAAACAAGCAAGTCTTGGCTCTGTACAGTCTTACATGGGCAACAGACAGCAGACTAAGGGTAAACTGGGGGGAAACACAATGCCCAAGCGGAGTTCAGGTGTTTGAGATGTTTGTCTCTGAGGACAGCTCTGCAGATGGAGCCACAGTGGTAAGAGCTGGGAGAGGAGGGCTTCCTTCACTTGTCCTGCTAGTCTCTTCTGCTAATGACAGTATTTACCATCCATGTGCAGCACAAAATCCACCAGGTAGGCACCACACCATGCAGTGATGATGATCAGGCACAGGCCTTCACGCTGGCCACAAAAAATCTGCACCTGGTTAAAATCCAAGGTCTCTTTCTTTTCTCCAAGCCATGTTTCTTTTGGGGGAAACCCAGAATTTCAGAAGAGGACAAAAGCTGAATTTTTATTCTAAGTAAAAATGTGCCAGTAATGCTTCCAAATTATACTTCCAGGGTATATGTCATGCATACACAGAGTCCCCTGCCACCCTCTCATCTGTGTTCTATGGATTGTGATGACATAGCAAATAACACCAAGCACATTAACAAATATAGAGTACAAGACAAAGCCATTTTGGGAAAATGCACTTTTACAATCACTTTGAGAGAGTTTAGATGAGAACAGAAATTTCTTCCAGTAAGAAGAGGTGTTTCATAAGGATAAACCATAACCTAAGGTTGCGGTTCCTTTGTCATCAACAGTTATTTTACTGTCTTGGTAGGCATGTACATCTCCATATAATTCCATGTAATTCAGAAAGATTGAATTAAAATCTGTCTTCTACATGAGGCTTTGAAAATTATACTTGCAAAGTGATTTTACTTCTTCATGAGCTTAATCAGGGTTGAGAAGCGTTTATCTCAGGCACTCTCTTTTATTAACAGTTTATTACTTTATCAGACAGAAAACATGATCTTACTTTGTTCTCTGTTTAAAAATATGATAATTTCAGCATTTCACCACTCCTGTTTCTGGCACCCATCAGCACGTTAGCCAGACAGAGGAACAGGCTAGTAAGTTTTTGGTGGTGCTTTTTGTTTTGATGTGTCTTGACCTATCCCGTTGTTAAACCACTGGAGGGCAGAATAGAGACAAAGGAAACCTGTTTTCAAAACGGGACTTTTCTGAGCCTTGCAGAGATTTATGCATGCAGGACGCTTATTTTCAATATTCTGCAGCTTCATTTCTAGTCACTGTGATTAAGGCCTTATACAGTGAGATTTTGGCACAAATAATTAGAGGAAAACTCCAGTCAAAACCCTTTGCCAATATTTAGCAAATTCTTTTGGTAAGCCTGATGGGATAAGCCTCCTTGAGCACTCAGGTTCTATTGCAAAACATGCTGCAGAAGAAACAACTCTGGTGTATGCATAGCTTTCAGCTGAATAGTGTCATCACAGAAAAATTTGGTAGTCAAAAAGAGGTTTCTGGTTTGGAAATTCACTTTAATTTGGGAAAATACATAAGCTGGGCAAATTAATTTATTTTTCTATTTGTATAAGTAAAACACTACTGTTTATCTTGCTATAAATATCATCTTTTTTATATCTTTGATGCAATTGTTCCAATACAGCTGTAGGAACTGTATTGTCTCATGTATTTGGTAGTTTTTCTGTCTTCTTGTTCCAGCTATTTTGAAGTAAAAAGATTTAGGTGCTGTATTGAAGTGATCTTTGTGGGTTGTTGGGGGGTGTTTTTTGGTTTGGGTTTTTTGCTGTTTTCTTTAAGGGAAATGTATTCTGTACAGCAGCAGTGACATGATCAACAGCATTCTGCAAAACCTTGCTAGCACTCCCAAACAGTCTGGCAAAAGAAAATGACACAAATTAGTGAATGTTCATATCACTGCAGTGGGTTGGTTGCTACTATAAATGACTATCCCTAACATACATTATTGATCCCCGCCCCAAAGGTGACTCATAGAACGAATGGCCTTTGAAGAGTATGTACTAAACATAAAAGTCCTTGTGGTGGAACAGGCAGGTTCGGTGGAGCTGGAGTGGGTTAGCATGTAGAGACCATGCTTTAGACTAGTGAAGTGTCACTGATTCAGTGTTGTGCTTGTCACTTCTCAGGAAGGAAAGGCCAGTCCCCTGCATCTTGCTTTGCACCAGTCACAGGGATTTCCGTGTTTCTTGTGATGTGTTACAGCTTTTTGTTTTGTTTTAATGCCACAAATGCAGTGCCTCCCATCGTGACGTATAAAACAGTAGATGCCAGTGGGCCTACAGTGTACAACAGGTAGGAGAAAAGCTGTTGATATTATTATGCAGTGCCTTACCATCTTCTCAGCAAGCAATAAAACAGCTGGTGCCAACAAGCACAGCTCTTGAAAATCCAGCTTCTGTACTTGCTCCCATGTTTTGATTGAAGTAGAAACAAACTTAGGCTCAGCTAAGCAGTAAAGTGTTTGAGTAACTCTGAGTGCACCATTTACCTATATTTAAAAAGAAAAAAGACAGGGGGAAAAAAAGGACTTGTCTAGACTGGGAAAATAAGTGGGGTTAGAAGGTGCCTCAGCTGATGAGTTAAATAATACGTATTTAAACAGCTCATAAGCTAGAGAGAAAGATAGTCCTATTGGTGACTACTTCCCTTGGTCCCAGTGAGTAGTACGAAAGGCTGGCTGTGACTTCTGGCAGCTTTTTAAGACCTTACCTAATTTATATTCTAGGCAGTGTTTGAAATATGTGAGTTACGTTTTGTGAACTGACCTAATTTAAAGTCCTACCTACTTCCTTGCCAGTTCTACATGCAGAATTGTCACCCAGCAACTCCCATGAGAATTTTCCACTATTTTGTGGGACTTCGACCTAGGGCTTAATGCAGGTGAGGTGTCAAGTGGCTGGAAGACAGGTCATTCCTAGTGAAAATACATATCCTATGTTTATCCTATGTCTGACTTGCCTGGTTTTGATTATCTACAAGTAGAAGCACTCCTTTATGTCACAGCTTTTATAAAGGGACTTATGAGATCTGGTTCTGTCTTGTAAAGGGAATCTGCAGTGCAGATGCCAGCCAAAAAGATAACTTGATGATGATACGCTTGCTTGATAGCTCAAATCAGCTGCAGAGACACCAGAGCTGCCTGCACCTGGCTGCACCTTCCAGGATCTCCCAGGTGAAGGCCCCAGGCCCGGTCTATCTGGGTGCTCTCCCCAGGCACAAAGCAGCAACAGAGGAAGACAGTCAGCAGAAGGAAGCTCACATATTTTTGACTGCGAGTCCTCATTGTACCGTTGGCTTGTCTTAAATTTTCATGACTAACCCTATGTTAGCCGTTTATGTTTTTGCTTTAATATTTCACATAAGGTGAAAGCATATTTTTGTTAGCCAACTAAATCGTGCTTCTGGAAATGCTGCTTCCATTATTAGCAACCTGATTGCTTTTTACAAACCATGAATACCAAGTGAGTATAACAATGTCTTTTCCTTGCGGTGAAGACAGCATTTAAAGTACAGAACAGCTATTAAAGACAGGAAAAAATGCAATTTTGATGTTTTTCAATTTTTTTTATGGTAGACAGGTAGTTTCATGTTAGAGATAAGCCTATCTGTAAGTGAAATAATTACTCTTTAATTAAGATAATTATAAAAACAGGAATGTAAATACTCAAAGTATAGTATACCTCAACATTTTTTCTTTCACATTATCCACAAATTTATCTCGCATACCTAAACCCTGTTTTTACTTGATGATTACAACAGCATATGCTCAAAACTGAAAACAGAGTAAGCAATTAAACTGTATGTATACTGTTAGGTTTACTAGCTGAAAAATACTTTTTGTTGTGATGTTCCGCATTTCTTCAACCTGTATCTTTTTTAGCTCATGTTCTAAGGAACCAGTGGGATTCTCCCACCAGTCTCTGATAATGGATTGATTTCCAGCCATGTTTGGTCAAGGGGCAGTGCTTTCAAAGTTCCTTCAGGTTTCACAAAAATATCTGGTCAAACGTAAGAGTCTTTACTAGTATTGGAAAAGACAGTAGTAGAGGGTGAACAGACAGACACATAAAAATGTTCTCAATTTTGAGACCTCATAGAGTCCAACCATGAGCCAGAAATCAGGGGCCAATGAAACTGCGGCAGGTCTGCTGCTGCTGGAGTTGGTTCTTTCTTTCATCTGTTCTGATAAGTCGTATCAAAATATGAATCTCTTGTGTGTCCCCTTAATGTATAAATCTAGTGATTTAACTAGCAAACACAAAAATGCAACAGCAAATTCATTATTCTATTCTGATCAAGAAAAAATTAAGAGAATAATCAACTCTTTATAGTCACAGGGCCCGTTACTTCTCGGCTAGTTTCTGTATCTAGTCCTATACAGTAGTGAACAAAAGTTATTACAGACTGATTGCAGTTTTGCAATTTTGTTTTTTAAATAAAAAGGGAAGCATATATAAGGAATTAATGTTCTAAGGGCACACCTCTTATGTCTAGCTACTATCTAGTAAATCTGTGTGCATTTGTTTCCCCTACTTCTTGTCTCTTTGTGGAAAGCTTTTTCTCTGATTGGAGAGAGAAGCTCTGGACTGGAGCATCTTTCTTATGAGGAAAGGCTGAGGGACTTGGGGCTTTTTAGTCTAGAGAAGACTGAGGGTGGATCCTACCAATGCTCATAAATACTTAAAGGGAGGGTGCCAGGGGGATGGGAACAGTCTTTTTTCAGTGGTGCCCAGTGATAGGACAAGAGGTAATGGGCACAAACTTGAACACAGAAGTTCCATCTTAACATGAGGAGGAATTTCTTTCCTTCGAGGGTGGCAGAGCACTAGCACAAGCTGCACAGAGAGGCAGTGGAGTCTCTGACTCTGGAGACATTCAAAACCCGCCTGGATGCCGTCCTGTCCAACCTGCTGTAGGTGACCCTGCTCTGGCAGAGGGGTTGGACTAGATGATCTCCAGAGGTCCCTTCCAACTCTGACCATTCTGTGATTCTGTGATGGATCTGTGCCCCAAAGGGACCCATGACCTTCCTTTTTGAGACTCACAATGCTGTTCCCCATTAATAATAGTGATAATAATCCCCTTTATTCAGATGTATATGACACTGCAGAATTTGACATGGAGGATCAAGCCCCAAAAGTCCAAAATGCAACATTTCTGGCACAGTTGCTGAGGTGCTGTAGGAGATCATTTCCAAAAACTTGGAAGCTGTATTGCACATTCATATTGTTCTATTATCACGGTTTGTTGTCTCTATGATCTGCCTATGCTTGTTTTCGACAAATATAGTAGTAGTGTGGGAGTTGCATGCTCTAGTGCCAGAATCTCTATTATGCACAATGGGTGTAGGAAATCCCTGTATCTCCTGTGCAAATGTGGCACTCTAAATGAAAGTTCTTTGGCCCTAAGAAAAATGAAACACATTAAAGACACATGTGGAAGAAAAAATAGAAGCAGAAGTAGCACCTGAATTACTTTTCAGAGTGTTGGTATTGATACATATTGCTGCACATTAACTATTATGGAACAGTAGTGGCTGTTTGCTGCTATGCTGAACTACATGAATCTGAATGATATCTTCTTGATTTTCTAAGACACCAAATGAATCTGGAAAGGATACTAAGTGCCCTCAGTGCCTGTTGCAAAAGGAGACTGTATCAAATTAGGGGGAGTTAAGAGCACTAAATACCTTAAAAATCCAAAGTTGTCTGGCCTGTTCAAACTGGGAAACTCAAAAGTTAAGTCATGTTCAAAGTGTAAATTCCATGAGCAGAATAGGCACCTGTACAGAATTAACACCTTTTTGCTACTGAAACAGAGATTTGACAGGGCATTTCTTGCACTTTAGGAAGTGTAGAAAGCATATGCAAAACCACTAATTCAATTTAATACAATTTACTTCCCTGTGTGTCCTCTAGGAGCTCAGTTCCACTGGGGAGAGCGCTAAAGTCTTGTGAAATGGAGATGCCAACTTTCTAGTTCATAGAATCATAGAATGGTTTGGATTGGAAGGGACCTTAAAGATTATCCAGTTCCACCCCCCTGCCCTGGGCAGGGACACCTCTCACCAGCCCAGGTTGCTCCAAGCCCTGTCCAACCTGGCCTTGGACACCTCCAGGGATGGGGCAGCCATAGCTTCTCTGGGTAACCTGGGCCAGGGGCTCACCGCCCTCATAGTGAAAAATTTCTTCCTAATATCTAATCTAAATCTCCCCTCTTTCAGTTTAAAACTGTTCCCCCTCGTCCTATTGCTCCATTCCCTGATCAAGAGTCTCTACCCATCTTTCCTGGAGCCCCTTTAGTTACTGGAAGGCTGCTGTAAGGTCTCCCCGGAGCCTTCTCTTCTCCAGGCTGAACAAACCCAGCTCTCTCAGCCTGTCCTCATCAGAGAAGTGCTCCAGCTCTCTGATCATCTTCATGGCCCTCCTCTGGACTTGCTCCAACTGGTCCATGTCCTTCTTATGTTGGCACCCCAGAGCTGGATGCAGTACTCAAGGTGGCATGTCACAAGACCAGAGTAGAGGTGCAGAATCGCCTCCCTCGACCTGCTGGCCACTCTGCTTTTGCTGCAGCCAAGGATGCAGGTGGCTTTCTGGGCTGCCAGTGCCTGTTGCTGGTTCATGTTGAGCTTCTCGTCAACTGACACCCACAAGTCTTTCTCCTCAGGGCTCCTCTCAATTAATTCTCTGCCCAGCCTGTATTTGTGCTTGGGATTGCCCCGACCCACGTGCAGGACCTTGCACTTTGCCTTGCTGAACTTCATGAGCTTTGCACAGGCCCACCTCTCCAGCCTGTCCAGGTTCCCCTGGATGGCCAGCATGTTGACTGCTCCACACAGCTTGGTGTCATCAGCAGACTTGCTGAGGGTGCACTCAATCCCACTGTCCATGTTGCCGACAAAGATGTTAAACAGCACTGGTCCTAATACCGACTGCAACTCTCTGAGTGTGGCCATCCAGGCAATTCCTTATCCACCGAGTGGTCCATCCATCAAATCCATGTCTCTCCAATATAGAGACAATGATGTTGTGTGGGACAGTGTCAAACGCTTTGCACAAATCCAGGTAGATTACATCAGTTGCTCTTCCCTTCTCCACCAACAGTGTAACGCTATTGTAGAAGGCCACCAAATTTATAAAGCAGAATTTGCCCTTTCTGAAGCCTTGTTGGCTGTCACCAGTCACGTCCTTATTTTCCACGTGACTTAGCATAGTTTCCAGGACAATCTGCTCTATGATCTTGCTGGGCACAGAGCTGAGACTGATTTGCCTGTAGTTCCTTGGGTCTTCCTTTTTTCCCTTTTTAAAAATGGGGGTTATGTTTCCCCTTTTCCGGTCAGTGGGAACTTCACCAGGTGATCAAGCCGACTTCACTGACTTCTCTTGGTCTGCCAGTTCCTGCAGGACCCACAGATGTATCTTATCAGGTCCCATGGATTTGTGCAACTTCAGGTTCCTCAGATGGTCTCAAACTTTAGCTTCTCCTACAGTGGGTGGTTCGTCATTCTCCCAGTCCCTGCCTTTGCCTTCTGCCATTCGGGTGGTGTGGCTAGAGCACTTGCTGGTGAAGACTGAGGCAAAAATGTCATTGAATACGTCGGCCTTCTCCATGTCCCAGGTAACCAGGTCTCCTGTTTCCTTCTGGAGAGGGCCCATGTTTTCCTTAATCTTGCTTTCATCACTGATGTACTTGCAGACGCTTTCCTTGTTGCCTTAATGTCCCTGGCCAGATTTAATTCTATCTGGGCTTTAGCTTTCCTAACCTGATCCCTGGCTGCTCAGACATCTTCTGTGTATTCCTCCTAGGCTACCTGTCTGTGCTTCCACCCTCTGTAGGCTTCCTTCTTCTGTTTGAATTTTATCCAGGAGCTCCTTGTTCATCCATGCAGGCCTCCTTGTGTTTTTGCCCGACTTCCTCTTTGTCAGGATGCATCGCTCCTGAGCTTGGAGGAGGTGATTGTTAAATATGAGCCAGCTTTCTTGGGCTCCTCTTCCCCCAGGGCTTTATGCCTTGGCACTCTGCCAAACAGATCCCCCAAGAGGCCCAAGTCCGCTCTCCTAAAGTCCAGGGCAGCGAGCTTGCTGTGTGCCCTCCTCACTCTCCTAAGGATCTCGAACTCCACCTTTTCATGGTCACTGCAGCCAAGGCTGCTCTTGAGCTTCATGTTCCCCACCAGCCCCTCCTTGTTGGTGAGAACAAGGTCCAGCACAGCACCTTTCCTTGTTCACTCCTCTGTCACTTGGAGAAGGAAGTTGCCATCACCGTATGCCAGGAACCTCCTGGATTGCTTATTCCCTGCTGCGTTGTCCCTCCAACAGGTACCAGGATGGCTGAAGTCCCCCATGAGGACCAGGGCTTGTGAATGGGAGGCTGCTCCTATCTCTCTGTACAGGGCTTGAGCCACTCGGTTTTCCTGGTCAGGTGGCCTGTAGCAGACCCCCACCGTAATGTCACCTGTCCCTGCCCTCCCTTTAATCCTGACCCATAAGCTCTCGGTTGGCTCCTCATCCATCCCCAGGCAGAGCTCCATGCACTCCAGCTGGTCCTTGACATAGAAGGTGACACCTCCCCTCGTCTCGCCTGCCAGTCCTTCCTAAAGAGCCTGTATCCTTCCGTTCCAACACTCCAGTCATAGGAGACATCCCATCATGTCTCTGGGATGCCAATAAGATCACAGCCCTGCAGGCGTGCATGCACCTCTAACTCCTCTTGTTCATTGGCCATGCTACATGCGTTTGCATAGAGGCTTTTAAGTTGGGCCCTGATGAAGCTGACTTACTGGCAGCAGTGGCTGGAATGGCTTTGTGTTGCACTCCAGGTGCTCTCCTGCTGCCCTGTGATCCTTTGTTGTGATCCTCGTGCTGCCTTTGCTTTGTGCAGAGCTCAGAGGATGGCTCAAGTCTCCTGGAGAATCACCTGCCCTCTATGTCTCACTTGCAGCATAGATACAACAGTAATTTTGGCCACTTCACACAGGTTAGAGATTGTAGCCATTGATTGCTGCCAATATTTTTAAGTATCTTGGATTGATGATGCAATAACCCAGTGAAAAATTGTTATGTCCTTTCTTGGAAAAAAAACCAATTCAAATCAAGCACACACCGTGGCTGGTCTGTCTGTACAAACACTTCAGAAACTCTGCATTGCCCTCCTGAGTGCAGTCTGTCCAACATCACTTCCGACGGGATTAAAATCAGCAAAGACTTCCCTTGACTTCAGGGGTATTTGGATTAGGCTCTAGGATTACGTTAACTCTTTGGGTTGTTGATATGTTGGTTTACTGGAAAATCTTAAAATTAAAAAAAGCTTCTTTAGCAAACCATTCCAGGACTATATTTTGTCATAGCCCAAATGAGGAAGTATTCCATATCTCCAGAGGGTCTGACTTTAGGAAGTTTCCAGTCTGATTACTGCTTTGTTCAGAGTCGGACGTTCTCGAACAAGTTATGACGATGAGTCCAAAGTCATTCTCTGAGGCTTCTGGAGGCTTTTAACTTACTTATAAAGATGATCAGATGCCCTTTTGTTAGAACAGTCTTTGTTTAGACTCCACACTGAGCAAGCTGTTCATCCGAGCAAACTGGGCATCCGAACCTTTGTCTAGAAAATGAAAGAAATGTACCTGTTTTACTTAATTCACAATGATCCCCACTGGTCCATTATTTGAGTTTGTCAGTTATTTATATTTAACTCTTATTGTCTAAGAATTTTTATCTTTTAAATGGGAAACCTGTGGACTGTAATTATAACCCAGTAGATTTTTGAAAGTGTAATTTCTGACTAACCGGGCAGTTTCACATCCTGTCTAAAGGATCCTGATCTCAGCTGTGATCTTGTCACTGAACTTGCCAGAACTTCTGAAGCTGCCCCTTAAAAACAGCCATCCAGAAATGTTGTCTCAGAGCTCGATAATTTGTACTGCATAGTGTCTTTACTGGTTTTGCCAAATCACATTGTACTATAGAACATACTGTTTTCTATTTTAAAGATGAGCTAGTTCCTGAACGTAATCTTTCATGTTATAATTTCACCTGCTTATTAAAAATAGCTACTTAAGTTCCCTTAGTTGCAGCAAAAAGTTTGAAAATTTGAAAATTAATCCTCAGTCCTCAAGATTCGATATCCCAAAGGCAAATAGTAATCCATATGTGTGTTTATATATATACATATATTTATGTAGAAAGAGAGAGAGATCCCTTTTAAGCCTATCTGATGAGCTTTTGGGGATTGACTCATGACTTTTGAAAGTGTGAGGGGTTGGCAATACCGCAAAAGCAGCAAATTAATCATATCTGTTGAAAAGAATTTTTAGGTTTATAGCTAGGACAGTGCAAATACTTGTTTAGTGCTTTACTTTGTTGTGAAACGGCAGGTTCATTTTCTCATGAGATCATGACTGTTAAAATTTTCTGTTGCCATTGTCTTCAGTTGAAGTTGAGTTGGTATAGGATGGCATGCGTAATCCTATGGCACATCAGTCTGGCCCAAAAGATAACATGTGTCACCACTGTATGTCAGTACTCTATCAGCATGCTGCTAAGATTTGTTCTCTGACATTCATTAAATACCATGGCTTGTTAGTACGTGCCCGAGGTATGAATGAAGGAAGGGGAAATCTTTTCCAGATAAAGATAATCCTCACAGATTCCAGTGACAGAATTCTCGAAAACCAAGTGCTGTGGCAAAAATATAACCTAATCTTTTTCTGGAAAACCTTTTTTTTTTCTTGTCCCCCCCTGGACAAGAGAGAACAAACTGTAAAATTTAAGTCAGAGGAGAGATTCTAAATACAAAGTACAACATGCAAAATTTTGAACAATATCAATCCTGCAGTGCCCTAACCTGTATATTCCAGACTTCTACAGAAAAATGGATCGTATATAAAAGCAGACAGCCAGTCCCACATGAGTCCCGGTTGGTAGTGACAGAAAATTTTTACATTTTAAAGGAAGTTTAGTAAGTTCTGTAAGGCAGGTTATTCTGGATGCTGTTTGCAGAGCACACATGTCCTAACATAACCGTTAGTATTATTACTAAATGGCCCTTTTACTGAGACTGTCAACGAAGAGCCAAGTCGAGAATGGTTGCTGAGGAGGGACTGGTGGCCTGTGCAGCGTGGCACTTGCAGTTCAGTGTCAGGACAGCCAAAACCCAGCTTGGTAAACTGTACCTCTCCTGGTGTCATCAATGTCCCCTCTGAGGGTATAAGCCAAAAGACATTTCAAAGCTCTTATTACACCTCCAAAGAATGGGCATATTTTTTGAGACGTAGCTGCTGTTTTGCTCTAAACGCTATAAATTGATAAACTGATGCCCCAGGAAGGTATTGTGCCCATGGCACCCGTCTTGATATTTTTAGGGCTTGTGAAGCGTAGTAGTTTCTCAAAAGTAACACCTCAATCCTTTTTAAAACTACTATAGTTTTTACACTTCATGAGATTATAATCCTGTTATTTAATGAGACAAAACAAATAGTCCATGTTAGACACCTGCTAAGCTGGACATTAGTATCATTACCACTGCTCTTTCTTCTCAGGAGTTTTATACATCTTGTTTTCCATGCAGTTGACTCTGCGACACTGCAGCCACCTTAACCCTTTGCAGCAGGTTCACTTTCAGTTCAACAGGATAATTGATCAGCAAGGGTACAGCAGGCAGGTGGGAATAGGCTGGAATTTGCCTGAAAGGAAAAAGGATTAAAGAAACCTGGATGCATATGTTGGGCTGTAGCTCCTTTCCTGTTTGTAACTTTGTGGGGGTGATGTGATTGGTATCTAACTGCTGCAGGGTTATCTTTAAACAGAAAAAACCAAAACAGCCCAGTAACTCACTTTCTAACAATCTGGCTGGGGTAATTTATTTCACTTCAGTTGAATGTCTCTCCAGGTATTGGTGGCAAATGTACGTAACATCCTGGTTTTTGGTCAGTTTGTGCTTATGCTTCTATTTCTTCCAACTTTCATCTGGAATTGATCCTGCAATATGTGGCACAGTTTTGTGGTCCTTCACTGCATCTTCTTCACAGGAAATAACTAGAATGCTAATCAGGATGTTTCCCAACACGTATCTGAAATAGTACCATGCTGTTTACCAAATGCGTGTCACCTAACAGTGATTTTGTGACATGGACTCTTGTATTCTATTCCCCAAGGTGTCCTGGTTCCCTTTGTGAAGGTGTGCAAGATGTTTTCCTCCGTAGGCCTCGATTTGCTTGTTTGTAAGTTGGGATGCCATAGGATCTTCTCTTATAAAGCTGTTATTCCACCGTTGTCAGCGATAGTGATACACAGCAGAATAAAATATGGATTGCTAATGTCTATCAAATCTCTCCATATTGTATTTGTGGGGTAATGCATTTGCCTTTGTATCTTTTGCAATAGCACAGGAGATGGGAGCCAGATCATACCCTACATGGGCAAAAATTCCATGGGCCAGGAAACTTTGGGTGTTGATAAATCTGAGGAAATGCTTGGAGTTCCCTTATCAGAGGAGTGGCATTGCCTTTGTCTCTCTGAACGGGCTGTGGCCCTGCTAATCTCTGAGTGTGTCTCATCCTGGAGGGAGACTACATGAATTGCAGGAGGGATGCGAGAATTAGGCAGAAATCAGGTCGTCATTCTCCACTGTGTTACTCCACTGTTATGCCAGTATTGACTCCAAGGATGGCGTGTTGGCACGGTAGTGCTGATATAATAGTTTCCTCTCTAGTTCTCAGCCTCGTTGGCAGTACAGCCAGCAGCTGGTGACAGCTAGCTCCAAGAACCACCACTCAGCGCGGGGCATGAGGAATCAATGCCAAGAGGCAAAGCATTGATTAATGGACTTGAGAATAAATCAATTTTTTATGCCTGGTTGGGAAGTGATTCAGATTATATCCCTTTACATTGTGTATTTAGTAATATGATAGGAAATATATGTAATGTAAAACAAAGTTTAGGAATATAAGTAATAAATAAATAGACATGTTATGCAACCTTTATGTAATCCCCTAAATACCAAATGGATATTTACAGTTCACAGTTTACATTCAAATGTTATACAAGTGTGGATGTAAAAGTGTACAGTGTAACAAGATGTGATACAGTGTTTGTATGCTAAATTGGAATGCAAAACACACACTGGCTGAATTAAGCCGTCCTCACATGTTTTATGTACGTCAAGAAGAGGTGGCCAAATTACAGATAGCAAGTTGCAGCTTAGCACGCCCTGGCCAGCGCTCATTTGATCTTATCTGATGTGTCAGGAGGTGACAGGCTACGTCAGGCCATAGGGAGGTCAGGGGGTCACAAGAAGCCTCGTAAGGTGGAGAGGAGGACAGAGACACACAGGTTGTTTATCAGGGGAGAGGGGAAGCAAGCTGCAGCTGGGTATTTGCCTTTTGAAGCAGGGGAGATCATACACACAGATCACAGGTAAAGGCTGCAAGTTTCATGACCTTTAGGCCATAGAATCCACGGATAATGAGGCCCTGGCTGTACGTACGCCATGCATGATGTGAACAAGTGTGGCTGGAAAAGCAGAAGATACAGAAACCTGGGCTGGGATCTTGGCTTGGAGAGAGATTGGAGTTTTGGATAGGAGAGCAGGAGGTAGAGAGCATAGGACTGGGCCACACAAGGGTGGCTCCAGACCACATTAATGCTCTGGAAAAGGACAGGAAATTTGATCTTTTCCTCCGTCCTTTATCCCCTACATGGACAGGGGAAAATAACAAGAAAAATCTCACTTTTGGTAAAAGGCAGGAACTGATTCTAAGTGTAGTTTCAGACTCTGATTGCATTGGGATCTATAGTTTTGTGCGTCTTGGTGATGGAAGGCCATAGCCTGGTTAAAGGAGTAGAACTGGAAAACAATCGATTTGCCTGTGCCCTTTCAAAACTCCAGAGATTGCATTAGTATGTGACCACAAAGAAAAAAAGAAGTAAGAAGTTCCTAGTGGAACGATACCCACGGAATTGTTTAGCTACCCTGGGCTCCTGTGAAAGTCTTCTGTGACTTGAGGCAACTTCATGATCACTTTTACATAAGCAGCAACCAGTCAAGTCCTACCTGAACCTGTGGTTGGAATTAATGCAAAAGTAATTAAAAGTCTCCATTGTTCATCTTTCTGTCTCTCCCACCAGGCTCCTGAGTACGTTTCCATCTCTCTGGAGTAATTATCCTTGAATTTTGTTGTTTTAAAATACCCTTTTGTTCATTTTTTTTGTAAAAAATAATTATTGGGAATTCTTTTACTGTTTCAGTTTCTGTCATGTGTTACTGCAGTAAATAACTTTAAAAAATCAAATATTGATTTATGTGTTTGGCTCCCCTTTGTTCTATACAAGAGCAATGATTTCACTTAGCTATTATGATGGATAAAACTTCAGAGATAATTAAATACATTAGATCCCTAAGGGAAGACTTACTTCAGGTCTGAAGTATTCAGACTTAAAAGCATTTGGAAAGTGTTAAACCCACTATCATTTCAATATTGTGACTTTAAAAAAAACAACAAAGCCTCACTGAACAGATACAGTGCAAGTAATTGTTATTTGTTAAAGGCATTTTCCTGTATTCTAACAAAAATATCACTAGACCAAGGCTATTTCTTTGACTAATTGTATATTTCTGTAACCCTTTAATATAACCACACTAGTTGACTAAGAAGTCTGACTTAAGACACTCTGTAAAATCACGCGCAACTGGCCAGATGCTTTGGCGTGTTTGTTCGTACCGTTGGCATTGCCAGATTGATGCTGCTGTGCGAAGACTAGTAAAGCCTGGCGATGTGGCTTTTTTTCCCCTGCCTGAAACCAGCCTTTCCCTTTTCAAATACATGCTTAGTTAACACGGGCAGGAAGGGAAAAATTGTTTATAATTGCCATCTTAATGGAACATAACAAGTTAACGCTTCCTTCCAGACTCATTAGATTATTCAGGATTGTTCCTTTGACAGCAGTATATTTAGTACAAAAATGCAGAGAGCAGCAGATATCTCCTGCATCTCCCACGTTTGTTCTGGATGGATTTGGGACTTGCTGATCATATTAATGCAATTGTCACCTGATTGTCACCTGAGCTAGTCAGGAGATACTGAGCCAAGCAGTCCTAACTAGGAAACCCTAGGAAATCATTAACTGTAATGATTTGCGCTGTGAATTATGTTTCAGTCAAAATATGATTTTTCTACATTTTTTATGTTAAAATGTATTTTTTCAACTTTTGCTGAAAAGCTGAAGTGGGAATAAGACACAAAGCATGAAATTGCCTGAAAAGGGCAAAGATTCCAACATACATATAAATTTTTATTATTCCACATCAAAAACTAAGTAATCTTAAAAACTATTATGTATCAAAACTGAAATAAAGGAGGTGACAATGTATGAGGGGAGCAAGTATCTTCCCTGACTCTGGCATCGCTGCCATGC
Organism: Charadrius vociferus; assembly: GCF_000708025.1. Classification (NCBI taxonomy): domain Eukaryota; kingdom Metazoa; phylum Chordata; class Aves; order Charadriiformes; family Charadriidae; genus Charadrius; species Charadrius vociferus. The sequence goes on along the minus strand of NW_009649485.1, from coordinate 1,311,223 downwards.
AGTAATGACAACCCGAGGCTCCCTCGAGGATTAGAGTCCATGGCAGCAGAGCCATATCGAGCAATGACTGACTTTTTGCTCAGTTTCTCCTGTCTATGTTAATCAAGCAGCCATGGAACACTAAGGGGTATATCTAGAAAGCCCAATTCTGCCTTCAGGCTGCAATAGTAAGCTGCCCAGGCAGCTGGTGCAGGCTGTATGTGTTTATGGGGACAGTTTGGCCACGAGTTTCTCAATTCATATGAGACAAATCCATCTGACCAAAGATAGGGAGCATCAGGGGCAGGGAGTGTTACACTGGTCCTTAAATCTTTTGGCTAAGATGTAATTGTGAACAGAAAGACTCAGCCATAAAATAAACAAAATAAGATTGTCAAAGCTTTTTTATTTTTTTACAAGAAAGGAGGACCCAATCTATTTTATCTTACTTTTGACAACATATCTCAACAACCATTGGTCTAAGACAACCATTAACCGTTTTAAAGAAACCCTTCAAATCACTGTTTGCTTGGTTGTAGTTACAGTACAGTGCCACACAGCGCCAGCAGCCAAGGCAGTCTTTACATAGAGGATGGCAGCAACCCTACCCAGCAGGGTAAGGCATTATGATTCTGTAAAAAGAATATGCAAATCAAAACATTTATTGGCTAGAGAATGAATCCAGTAGATGATAATGTGGGAGACTCGGCATATCTGTTTTGCCTGCTTCATGAATAAAATACAGTATTTGTAAGTTTAATGAAAAAAGAAACCTTTTTAATATTAAAAGGGTTAATTCTTAACTCATTTCTCTTTCACAGACAAGAAATATTTTCCGTAAGTCATAAATAACACATTTTAATAAACCGAGACTTTGATTACTTCATGTGGTCCGACTTGCATTGTAATTTTGCAGAGACTGTTTGACACTGTTCCAACATTCAGTTTCTGTTGTGCATATTAAAAGCTCTACATATTTCAGACGTGTACGGGTCTTCATGGTCTACTAGTGAACAGTGTTATTACTGAAAATATATTTGACCTTCTAGCAAAATAATTTACTTTTAACGGAAAGTGATTTTATTTTTTTAAAAAAACTTCATTGTTTTCATGATTTACCTTTAATTTATGTTCCCATACTATGCAGTCATTTTTCTTAAACTGCACTAATTTTATAGTTCAAGCAAGGCTTCCATTTCACCCTTGAGCCAGGATCCCTGATTTTTCTTTCAACTGGGAGTGCACAAGCCAAATTTTTGGAATCGGTTCAAGGTCAAATTCAGTTCCTTGGAGTTTTGTCTTGAATGTGAACTTCAACAAGGAATGAGAAAGCGTAAGTTTTTCGTAGTGACAACTACTAGCCGATAGGTTGATAGTGGCATTAAAAGAGCAAGAGGACTAATGCTGCCGTTTGCTCCATTGCCGGAAGGGGGAAGGTGATAGCAATTACTTGAACTGTTCCTAGGGACTAGGAACTAATTCAAGCAGTGTCTTGTTTGTCCTCCTTTAATTTATTTTTATTGATTATATCACTAAAACAACCATTTGCTAGAGAACATTTGTAATGTTATCACATGTGGTTCCCTCCCTGATCCCCAGAAAAATGAATAAGGAATTAATAACCTCGCAGTGAGTGCAGCAGGTGCACATTGAGTTACCTGAAATTTTGAGTTTGTTTCTATATTGGAAAAAATCAGTCTAATGTACTTGGAAAACTAATTATCTCTATCTAATTGGGAGTACAAGAAATATAGGCTAGAAGCTATTATATGTCATTAAGTGAACTGTTCTACAGGGTTAAAACTGTCCAGTAGTGCATACGAGTCAGAGCAACTTTAAAGTTTGGCAGGGGGATACAATTTCTTTACTTTCAGTCCAGTGGGTGAGGGTCAAAATTCACTGACCTCTGACAAGTGCTCACTTACATGAATTAGTTCTTCCAGTCTACTTCCTTACCAAATGTGTCTCCATAGTATGACGCAGTATCACAAATTGTCCTCAATGGATCTTTTGCCAGCAATTCTGGAGAATAGAAAGGCTTATCGTGACACGTTTTTCACAAATACAGGAGATTTCATAGGAGAAATAGTAATGTTTTCACTCACTTTAGGGGAACCTTTCATTAGCTAGCTGTAAACATGCAAAAAATATGGAAGGCAACTGTTTACTAAACTTCAGTTTCTACAGTAAGCTGTTTGGGCAGTCCTGAGCAACAGATGAGACCTTGCCCCATGTTTCATCAGGATGAGCAGAAAAGAACTTCCTCCAGAAAGCCCAAATTGTTTTCTCTGTTCACAACAAAATATTATGAACTTTTCCCCATATCTCAAATATTTCACTATCTTTTCATTAAACTAGACGTCATCAAGGACCTTTGCATATCTGTCATTGTAGGTTTCTTGTGGCACTGGACAGCTTTCACACAGGTGACCTGCTCTCCCTCCCTTGAAAATTATTTTGCTGTATGAAGAAGTAGCACGCTCGGCTTTGTTTTCTACAGCACATCCACTAATCGCTGGAGCCAAGAGGTAAGCAGCTGTTCAGAGCACATATGATCCAACTACTTTGATAGTGAAGTTCTGAGGTCCCGCAAGGGTCCTCATTAAAAACCATCCATTGCTGCCGAGACTGTAGCCATGCTTTTCTGTCTGTGGAATTCCTTTGTTCAGATCTGACAGTTCGTCTTTAACCCTGATTATTTATGGTTTACCTTATTTTGGTTGAGCTGAGTTCAGGTCTGAGCAATTTTCCAGGTACTTTGTACATGAACACTTCACTAAACTCACTACCAATGCCTTTGATCAATGTTCTCTTATAAAGCTAATTATTCAAAACAAAACAGCCTACTGATGTAGTTCTGAGCTTGCTTTTGAACTGCCAGACTGGTGGACAGTGTATATATTCTAATTGTAAATGATAATGATATTTATCGCTCCTTATTACTGCTTTTACTGATTGGTCTGCTGTAATTTGGGGCTTTTCTATTAACTTACCCAGATGTATTATTCACTTTACCCAGATGTATTACTCGCTTGTGCAGTGTCAATGAAATAGCTCCTGCACAGCAGCATAAAGGGATACAGAGACTGCTGAAGAATTTCCTATGAAAAAAGAATAGGCTATTCATACAAGCACCATTACAAACCAGCAGACTAAGGATGAGAATCATTTCAGGAGTTACAGTAAGGTATTATTAGATAGCTTCAGGGAAGAAAGGTGTTTGAAGGAAGGATTTAAATGAAAAATCAGAAATCATCTGAGGCTTCAGGACTGGGGAGGTTGTCTCCAGGATGAGTGGTAGGATAGAAGAACTGGTGAAGACAAGAATAGGAGGAGACTGTAAAAGGGAAGTTATGGAGAGAAGATCAGCGTAGAGGAAGTAAGCATTGAGCCACAAATCAGTTGAGGCTGGGAGAGTAACCATCTACTTTGTTTTTTCTTTCTCAGCTTTTGAATAGAAACTGGTTTTGTATCAAGCTTTGTGTTCTTATACAGAGGCCATTTACTTCTTGATTAAGTTCCATCAGCAGTTTACTGTCACACTTCAATCTTCCCAAATCATGGCACAGAGCCAGAGCAGGAAGTACAATGTAAAGCACCTTAAAGCTTCTTTTTGAGCCTGTGCGCACCCAGCAACTACCAATAACACTGACCGCAGTGATATGTTATAGCTGAGGCTTTGTGATGTACTTCATTTAAATTTTCATTTTTCTTGTGAACTGCTGTCTCTGTTTATCAGAAAAAAAATGCCAGAAAAGAGGGTCTCCAGAAAAGAAATCTTCCTACTAGCTTTCAAATTCTGCATGACATGCTGGTTTTTATTCTTTTCTGGTCACATGGAAAGAGCTATTCTTCCTCAGGCTTCCTTATTTTGCTGTGTTTAAGGATTATCCTCTTATAGTCGTTTCCTACTCAGAGTTAATTTTGGCCATTGTATATTCCCCAAAATTACTGTCTGCTGTAATTGGTGCTCTTACAAATTTCACTGGAGTCAGAAATCCAAATGTTGAAGATGTACGCCAAGGTTCGAGCAGCAAATATTGCCATTTGACATTTCTAATAATTTTGTCCATATTTTGACTTTGTTAAAAAAATGGCAATTGTTATGATGACTTCGCATTTGAGTTCTGTTAAAAACCTGTAATGTCTGTCTTTATGTAACTTGTGTAAACGTATTTCCAAGACGCTTCCAGTTTTACAATAGAAAATAATTAACAATTAATTCTTGTTCTTAGTTCTTCATTAAACTCATGAGAAGTCTGACTGGGAAAGTATGGAGAGGGCATCAACTGGAAACTTTTCTATGGGACTGAGGCCAAATATAGTAGGAGAACACAGTGGTTCATGGGTTTGGCAGTAAAGACTGACACGTGCATCCGAGCATGGAGTTTGTGTACACTCTTTAGGCAGTGCCAAATGGCGACACTTGGTACAATCCAACAACAGATTTTATGAGACTGTAACTGGGCCCTTAATATCTACTTCTTCATGGATTTGTTTGTTTCTTTGTTTTTTTCTAGGAGTACGTAGAAGCCTGTTACAAAATCCTACTAGACTTGTTCCCTCTTGCTATTGCAAAATGTTCATAAAAAAGAATAGTGCTCTCATTTGTACTTCATCCAAATGCAGACACTTCATTGCTGTTCAGATCTCTGTTTTCATTGTCTTTACTGTGTATGCAATGAATTAATCTGGTCTATCATCAAATGTTTCAGTGAGATTCTTGAGCCAGGAGTTTAGCTGCCTTAATCTTCTGTATGGTTTGCAGTCCTTTTCCCTCTCAAAGTGCCTCTCTTTACGGACTGTAAAAGATAGCTTTAAAGCTTAGGTATTTCATTTAACCTGGGTGGACTGAGTCTGGGCCTGACACCGCCTGTGAAGTCAGTAAAGCCATGGGTGCAGGCTGTTTCTCTCATTCTGATATCACTCACACCGGAATAAAATTTTCTTTGCTTTCAGTGGAATCACTTCTTATTAAACCCTGTACAAATTAGAGCAGGAGCTGGTCTGCAAACGTTGAATTATTCATTGTATCTCTCCAGCGGGGCTTTCTAAGATACCCGGTATCTTTGATCTGTAACATCAGTAGTTGTGAAAGCCAAGTGGAGACATTCTACAACTGAAATGTAAATTCCCAGATATGACCTGAAACGTAAATTCCAGTAATATTCCTCCTCCAGGTGATCTCTTATTTCATATAAAACCTAGTTTAACAAATGTTCACCACCCCCACTGCAGCCAGCTTTGTGCAATTTGAAAGCAATGATGCACAACTAATTGCTGGTGCATTGTGCTCAGTTATAGCAGCTGTGAATGATTTCCAGAAGTTGATTATTCTTGGATGAATGATTTTTCTTACCTCTAGTACATCCAGGATTGCTGAAGTATAATTTACTTTTGCTGCTATGATAGACAACTAACTAAACGTTACGCCTCAGTGATACATCAGTCTGTGGTGGTGAAATTCATTTCACACATTGCAGCAGATATGTTCTCTGATGTTTTTTGACATTGATATTTTATGCCTGTGTTGTACATATTCACTAGGCCACATGATTTGGAAGAGCAAAGGCTAAAATGGAATTTAATACCTTTAGATTTGATCCAAAGTCTTCAAAGGGTTTCCAAAAAAAGAATTATGTGTACTGGCAGGAGACAGTGTTTGCAGATGTAGTACTCCTTCTCTTTTCAGTTGTAGAATATGCAAAAAGTAAACAACACTGAATTCATTCTTCATGCAGCTAGAGAACTTCAGTGGACTTCTCAGAAGACTGAAATTAGCCCTAACTGTTCAAACCAATGCAACTATCAACACATCTGTCTGTAGGCTGGTCAGGGGGGTTACCTGCTAAGATGTTCAGAAAGGATTAGTTCACCCAGCAACTTCAGGCAGTCTCTTTTACATTTGACAAATTCACTGAATCTTTTGCGTTCAAAGCCATTCACAGATATGAAGACCAATTCTCAACGTCCATCCCTCAATGCTGAAATAAACAGGAAGGAAATTATTAAATAGGTTTAAATGAGTGGAAGCTTAGATTGCTATTTCCAAAAGAATTGGGGAATGGATTTTCAAAGAGATTTGGGTAACTAGATGCAATGAATGGCACGTGTGGCCGGCCCCTCACCAGGAGGCAGCATTCTTCAATGCTCTCTGAAGCTCCAGTGGGAATAGGAACTCTTGGAGGGCATTGCTGCAGCCAGACGGTGCCTGGGGCCTAAAGACCACAATCTGTCTTAAAAGATGATACAGAAAGAGTGGGACTTTCACAGAAGCTGGATGAGGCAGATGCCCAGTGCCTATTCAAGTCATGCATTTGGGATCCCAGGATATACTTAATGCAGAGACTCAGGTGTCTGCACTATGCACTGAGTTTTGCTTTTGGTGGAAGTCAATGGGATTTAGCTCCTACAATCTCAGTTTATTTTTTTAAAGCAAGTTACCAAATTTTTGAAAACTTAATCCAGAGTTTATTGTTATCCATTAGGGTTGGAACCTGCCAAGACCAGATCCTAACATAATTACTTGGACAAAAGTAGCATTGAACTTCTGGAGTTTTGCCCAAATTAGGACTTGAGTGTTCAGCTCTTGGTCTTTTATGTCATCAGCAGTCATAATGAGGTTATTTGTTAGTATTCTCAGCTAAATAGTATTTAACGAGAAATCATCACACTCGTTTGACAGAACAAAATATGTTTTTCAGTGAAATCTGTTCTTCAAAATTGCAAGTGCTGTTTACACCCAGGAAATTGCTTCATTTGTAGCAATTTCCTTTTCTGTAATTCCATTTCCAATTCCCATTATGAAACTCCCAGGCATGTAGTATGGCCCAATAAATAGGTGGAGTAGGACCAGAAAGAAGGAAATACCTGCCCTTTTGTACATTTTACTCCCATTTAGAGAAGGCAAGTGAAAGAAACATATACAGAAATTCCAAATGTAAGCAGTTAAAATAATTAGCTGCAAGATTAGCACTTGATTAACACTTCTTTGGATTTTTTCTGTATCTCCACAACCAGATGTAAATGGAATATTGTAGCTGACGTACTAATAGCCCTTTTGTGAAAATTCCAGTGCAGATTATGAAACTACGCCCCTCAACTCTTCCACAAACAGAGATGAATATCGCTATACCCGGCTACAGATGGAGAAGCTGAACAGTGGCAAACTTTTCTCTAAGCCATATGCAAAATCAGTCACAGAGCTGCAAGGGAATGCGAGCCAGCTGGACTCCACCCCTTGTTTTGTTCTATTTACCCATTTCCTACTTTATGACAGAAAATGTCCTCGGTTGGACTGCAGGAGGCAGTTTTGTGTGTAAGCCAAATCAGGCCCTGTGGTTATCCAGACCTTCCTCTGGTGAGACTGCTGGTATTGGCCTCACTCCTCCTTCCCTGAGCTACCAGCACAAATGGAGGGTGTTTCCCCCTGCTGCCATTGGCACCATGGTACTGGTAATCTGCATGTTCCCAGACCTGGTGGGCGTTTGTCTGTTTAAGAACTAGGTAGGGGTGTCAGAGTGTTGCCCTTGCGTTGTTTGGAGTGTGATTACATTAGCGCAAGTATTATTAGCACAAGTGCCAGCAGCAGATGAAAAGGTGGCAACAAAGAGCATTGCTGGGCAGGGAGGAGCAGCGTGTTTAACACAGGAGACAGCCACTGGCATGGAAGTGCAAGAGCCAGAACAAACAAAAGAAAAAAAGAAGTTGATATATATTTTTATTCCTTGATAACAGAACTGGTTTAACAGAGGGGGGAATCAGAATGCTAGGAAATACGTTCCTAAAGATAGCAATGTAATGTAGTAGCATGACAGCCCACCTCTCCCATGCTCTAGCATTCTCTTTCCAGTCGGCAGCCATTCTTTTGTACTATACTCCAGCTTCCCTCGTCCTTAGGAAAGGCTCCTGTTTCTGTTGACAAATGTCTTCTGATGCAATGTCACTGGGAGTTTCATGTCCATATTTATAACAGGGTGTGTAGCTCTTTAGCTTCCTACAAATACAGTGAGATATGATTGAAAATCCGAATGTGCCAAAGGAATGGGAACCTCTTTTTCATAGCCATATCATCTTCAATGTGTTTCCTTCTCAGCCTTCTTCATCTGCCACCCAGCTTCCCCACAGCCCCCGCTGCAATCAAAAGGGTGTTTTCCCTTTGAGATCTCTTAGCAACTGTTATTACTATTACGTGAGGTCTGAGGTGGATACTGCTCTCGAGCACTGATGCAAACAGCACAGCTCTGTTCAGCCTCATAAATTTGGCGCAGTGTTTGCAATTAAGAGATAGCTAATGAAATTGGAAAAAAAAATAATACTAAAGCACAGTTACCCTGAATGAGAGTCTCACAGGAGAGCATTCTGTTCAGAAATGGCATTTCAACTCATGGTTTTTTCCATCAATTTTTTGCTAAATAGAGCTGACTAAATCCACCTCCTGCAAATAGAAAATGCAAGTGTTCTTTCCCACTTCTTGAAATTCACATAGACACTGTCGAATCCTAGGATACTTCTAGGAGGTTGACTTCAGAGATGTGTTGCCTTCAGACACCAGTTTCTGTAGCTAATTCGCCTGCAAGGGTCGTGCACCAGATTGTAGCAACATTCTGGCTTCGGCTGCTCGCCCTGCTGCATGACAAGCCCTGCTTCTCCTGGCAGTGGTGCTGAAGCATACAAGTTGAGGAGGCCAATTTCAATGCACTACAGTTCTCCTTGCTGAAGTTTTCTTGTCCTCTACTCCCCAATCTCTTTATGTTCCAAATAATTTGGAAAAATCTGGGAGAATACTGCCACAGAGGTACTTATCATCCTCAATGCAAATGAACAAGTCCTTTGCTGGAGACCTTTTGTCTAGTGGGAGGCGTCCCTGCCCAGGGCAGGGGGGTTGGAACTAGATGATCTTTAAAGTCCCTTCCAACCTAAACCATTCTATGATTCTATGTCCTGAGCTTAATAAGATATCCATCTGTCCTGGATATGTTACCAAGAACGTGCTCTGATTGGCACTTCTTGTGAGAAAATTGCCCAGACCACGTATTTTGCATCATACCTATTGCTCATCATACCTGTTGCTTTATGTTCTTATCTTCCTCTGTGAAGCAAAAGTTTCAAAAAAACCCAAACAAACCCAAACCCAAAACTTGAAGGATTTTCACTTTGAAAATACCCAAGACTTCTGTTTGTGCTACAAAATATAGTAGAATTGTAGTAGCTGAAAAGTTAACAGTGCATTGTTAAACTCAGAGAGACAATATTATTGATCAGGGTCAAGCACCTTTGTGGTCCACCAGGTTAACTTGATTAAGAGACAACAGGCTTTTTAGCTACTTTAACGCAAGAAACTAATGCAGCCAAGCATGTATTTGTCAACCTGGACTCCCAGACCTAACTGTCCTGTGCTCATAAGCATCGGACTTGCCTGGGTATTACTCTCAGGGCAAGTTAACCGCAGAGCTCAAATTTATACCTTTGACTCAGTAGCAAAAGACCTTTGCTGTTCTTCTGCAGCACCCTGGTGCAGGGTTTGCGATAAGAAGTAAATCACTGGGAAATGTGCCATCAGCAAGTGAAAAAAGAATGACAGCTCTTCAACAGAATGGAAAATATCATTCTAGGGCACTTACACAGTGTTACAAACAAATTTGGAAAGGTTTGTAAAACACTCCTTGGCCATTGCAAAATTATATGGATAATAATGTATTTCTCCAAAACCACACTGGAAGACTAAATAAGATGTAATCAACAGCCAGCAATGTATTTCAAACGCCATGATTCATTATCAGTCATCCTAATCCCATTTTATTAGGCATGAACATGAAAACATTTACAGCCAAACTGTATGACTGCTACCGTGGTAATCCTATCAAGGACTTCATTGGTGTCAGTCTTGTACTTCAGTAAAAACATTTATGGCATTGGATACTAAAGCTTTGGATAATTGAGCCTTAATACCATGATTGAACTGTCTTTTGGAAACAGAAGTATGCCAGTTATATATTTTACATAGATTACATGCATAAAATAACAAGACTTTCTTCAAGCATTTCATTGGGTATTTGCAACCATAAAGGTGAGGACAGGCTGGATCGATGGGCTGAGGTATAGTATGGATGGATCGAGGCCAAAGGTGTGAGGTTCAACAAGGCCAAGTGCCTGGTTCTGCCCTTGGGTCACACCAACCCCACACAATGCTACAGGCTTGGGGCAGAGTGGCTGGAAAGCTGCATGGCGTAGAGGGCCTGGGGATGTTGGTGGACAGCTGACTGAATATGAGCCAGCAGTGTACCCAGATGGGCAAGAAGACCAACGGCATCCTGGCCTGTGTCAGGACTAGTGTGGCGATCAGGATTGGGGCAGTGATCGTCTCCCCCTGTACTGGGCACTGGTGAGGCCCCACCTCGAGTGCTGTGTTCAGTTTTGGGCCCCTCACGACAAGAAAGACATCGAGGTGCTGGAGCGAGTCCAGAGAAGGACAACGAAGGGGGTGAGGGGTCTGGAGCACATGTCTTGTGAGGAGCAGCTGAGGGAACTGGGGGTGTTCAGCCTGGAGAAGAGGAGGCTGAGGGGAGAGGCCTTATTGCTCTCCACAACTACCTGAAAGGAGGGTGCAGAGAGGTGGAAGAGGGTCTCTTCTCCCAGGTAACAAGCGATGTGACGAGAGGAAACAGCCTCAAGTTGTGCCAGGGGGGCTTAGGATGGATATTAGGAGAAACATCTTCACCGAAAGGGTTGTCAAGCATTGGTACAGGCTGCCCAGGGAAGTGGTGGAGTCACCATCCCTGGAGGGATTTAAATGACAGGCAGACGTGGTGCTGAGGGACATGGGTTAGTGGTGGGTTTGGCAGTGTTAGGTTGATGGTTGGACTCAGTGATCTTAAAGGTCCCTTCCAACCTAGATGATTCTATGGTTCTACAATAAACATACTCCAGAGTAGTGTAAGTTACTGCTACATCTCAGGAGCCACAGCAGAGAGCTAAAACCTGAGCATGGTGTTGTGCCTCAGGTGCAGTATTGTGTTGCACTGTGTAAGAATACTACATGATACAATACTGCTCAGGTGCCGTATTGTGTAAGAAAAGAGAGTGTCCAGTTACACTCTATTCTGTTGTTTTCATATCACTGTTATTCTCTTCCCCTCACTGTATCTCACTCTGCAGCTCATGCACTGCTACAAGCTACGTATAAGTGACAACAAAATGATACATCTGAACACATCTTTTCCTTTAAAAAACATCCATGCATGCTAATTCTTAGCAATACTTCTTCCAAAAATAATTGGCTCACTCAAATGTTAGGCTTTCCATGTAAATGTCAGATCTGGTACATTTACAGATGCCAGAATTTGAGCAGAATCTAAATTATGGTTCAGTCCAGAATCTGGACTGACCTATAAAAGCACAATAAAGAAAAACTATTTGAAAAATGGTCACTTTTATGTTCTTTCCATTTATCACAAAAATATGTAGTTTACAGGCTACCTTGTAGGGCTCTGAGGCCAGTAGTAAGCAGCCTTGAGCTATGCATCAGTTTTAGTTTTAAGACAAAATATTTCTTAATACTTTCAAGGAGACCCCCAGCACTCTCACGTTAAGTGAAGAGTGACTTCAGTAAAGCCACTGGTATTGGTATAGGAAAAGAAAAAAAAAAATGCCTCTACACATCACATTTTATTATGCTTCTTTACTTTTACTTCTTTTTTTGTTGCGAGAACAACATTTCTGTCGGCCTCCTTAAATGAAAGATGTAAATAAAGCACCTGGAGAGGCCTGGGGCTGTGGTGGGCTCTTGGCACAGGTGCTGCTGGGTGCAGGTGGAAATTGGTGTTTCTTCCCTGCCTCAGCTGTGGTTCCAAACGGGGGTTTCCAGAGCTGGGCAGGCACCTCCTGTGCTCAGGGCAGGCTTAGCCCACAGCCTTGTGTCTTCTTGTGGTCCGCTCATCACAGTGATGGTAGAGTAAGCGTGTCCTGCAGTTGGTTTCTTTCTGGTTTTGAGATGCTGTTGTGTGTTTTAGAGGAAGAGCTTTGATTGTCAAATATTCTTTTGAGTTTGAAGTGGTTGCTCACTTTCTCTGTGGTCCAGTCCACCCTTATTTACCCATGGCTGTGGGTAAACCCAGCTGTTGACAATCTGAACACTTACATCTGAGCCTGTTGAGAGTGAAAAGAAAGAGGGGGGAGTATTGGGTTATTCAGTATCACGGTGTTACTTTTCAAATTTTGTTAGCTCTGTAGTTCTGGGAAGCTTTCTGCTCTGCTTATGTTGAAAGCTCCGATTACAGAATGTACAATTCCTGTCCTTCAAGAGGAAAACCAGCAGTCCTGAGATTCATGGCTCAGACTCCAAGCAGGAGCGTATTGCGGTGTGTTATAGGGTGTGGGAAGGGAGGGGTGTCTCTCTACTGGGACTGTTCTTATGATTGTGGTCCCGTGTCAAATAGCGATGCTCAGGAAGTGATGTGAAGACTATAGTACTGTTCTTTACTCATCTGCTGTATGGTTATGGAGATCCGCATAATTTCTGAAGTGCTATAGCCATAAGAGTTGATTTTCCACACTATCTTGCTATTCTTGAGGGTGGTTTGGTTTTGTTGTTGTTTTGGAGGTCTTTTTCTGGATAATGGTGTCTCTTTTCCTGGTTTCTAGATACGTACTGTGTTTTCCGTGGTTGGGAAGTGATAAATCTATATATGTCATGTGTTGTCTGGGATTTTCCTTTTTTTTATTTATTTACTTATTTCTCTATGAAGTGTAATTACTCTTCATGAGTGATCTGAGTGGTAACTGTTAAAAGAAAACTGAGCAACCCCCCAGCATGATAGAGTAGCTCAGATCTTTTTATCTTTCTCCTGCTTTTTCTTCTTTGGTATGGTTTTGGTGTAACCACAGTTACTCCACAGTAACACTCTGGTGCCTTCCCCGTACTGTGCGTTTGCTTTGCTCCCGCTTTCTTTAAGGCATTATTTGCTGGTTAGAACAAGGCCTGCACAGGATAGGCAGGGAAGCAATTAAAACTGCTGAGGTTGTTTATTTGCTTGTTTGTTTTCTCTGTACTGATTGCTGTCTTCTCTCTGGTCCAGCAGCCTCGTCTTTGATGTCACAAGCTCCGTCCTTTGCTTTGAATCAACAGGGGTCTGTCTGCAATGTTTTTGCAATGCTGATGGTGAACAACCATGGAGCAATTAAGTTTGGGTAGCCCCACAGTGGCATGTAATCAGCACTTTGATGTGTCACTGCTGCCCATGATAAATGTATGTTCGGCTTTCTCTAAATAATGAAGCTGATGTGTGTTGGCGCTCATGCTTACGTTCTTGTGCTTTGGTGTTAATAGCAGATTGTGAAGCCAGAAACTTCATCAGGTGTTGTTCTGCATCAGTTACTCCTGGAGAAGTTTATCAGTCTTTGTATATATTCTTGCTAGACTTTTAAGGTTTTACAGATTTCCTATAGTCATTCCCAAAACTTCTTATGAGGTAGAGATCTGTACTTTTTTTTCTATCTGGCTCTTGTATATGTTACACAAACATATAAAAGATTTGTTGTTTTAAAGGGACTTACAGTGCAAAGCAGGACCAGATTTAAAAAAAAAAAAAAAAAAAGGAAAAAAAAATGGCAGAACTGCTCCATAGACACTAATTTGGTATTTTTCTTAACTGGCCTAAATATAGACTTGAGTAAAATCCAGTGAAACCAGTGCAAGTCCTCTATTGACACAGAGTAGTCTTGAATTGGACTGCAGACTCGTCTCCTGTGCCATGCAGAAGTCAAATTATCACAGCTTTTCTCATGTTGCAGTTCTTTACTAGCCAGACTAGTTGCTCTCCCTGGTTAAACTTTGTGTCATGTGCTTCATGAGCAATGTAGAAGCTCCTTATTGCTGTTCTAAAAATACAATGTATTCAACAAGCTTAATCCAAAAGTGCAAGACAACACAGGTCTCTCTCATTAGTGGATTGTGGTAGGTATTGCTGAATCTAGTTCAAACAATTACTATTCAATTTTATGTCTGCAGGCTATGTAATAAACTGGAATATAGTTTTCACTCTGATCAGTCACATGAGAAATATCTATTTACTGTTGCATACCCTTAAGCATCCTTATTCATCTATATATTCATTCTGGCAAGTGATCTATATTTTCCACCATTATATTATGTGCAGAGTTAAACCATGGCTTATTATTTTAGTAGTTAGGCAGCATCCTATCAATGTGCAATTGAAGATACACCCGAAGCTGTACACTGAGCCCAAATTCTGAGGCTGATAAACTGGGTCATAGCATTCAACCTGGAGAGTGGTGATGGGAGGGGTTGTGTTGGATCTTAATCTCTTCAAAATTTGGGGTTTTGTTGTTGTTTTGTAAATAATTTCACGAGGAATAGAAGGAAGTGGTGAAAGGAAAGATTTACTAGACCCTTCAAAAAATAGGCTTATATTCTTGGTCCAAAGTAATATTCTGATGTGCTTTTTTTCCTAAAGCTTTTTTCTAATGGCTACAGAAAACGCCCTATAAGCTCGTCCACAGATGAAGATGGAGCCTTTTTTGGAGAGACAACACTGCTGCGTTGTAGTCTATCATAATGGGTTTTAAAAAGAACAGTTGGACAAGGTCAGGTCAAGGAAGTTGTATTAATGTGCGTCAAAAAGTGAGAGGGAAGAAGTCCTCTAAGCAAAGAATCTCAAGGTTTGCATTGTTCTTTGGGGAATATGTAGAAAAAAATAACTTCTTGATGAAATCTCATTGCATTTACTTTCTTAGATTAGCTCTACTAGTTCTCATTATGTATAGATCAATACAGTACAACATCTGGCATGGAATTGCAAAGAAGTGCGAGAGGTGATGGGCAGGCTGAAAGAGCAAAGAAAGCTCAATCTCACCTGTGGAGCTTAATCGTGCTGTGAAAGCATAGCCCTTGATGCAAAGGAGGCATTCCTAGAAGAGTGACTGCTGCTGCGTTAGCTGTGACTTCTGCTTGGAGAAAAGGGAGCTGCAACTTGGAGCAATGGGAAGGACCTATTTGTAGATCACAGGGTGCAGAGGATTATCTTCATTAAGGTCAAGGAAGTAGAACATAATTAATAGGACAGTCTAACTCTGGAGGTGTGGACATAGAATTTAAATAATTCTAGTGAATCATGTGAAAAAGAACTATTTTAAGAGCTCAGGAAAATAAAACTGAAAAAATGCCGATTGAATACTGACCATCAGTGGCTATATCAAGTGACGTAGTGTCACGTGGGCCTTGTGTGTGAAACTGTGAGGCTGAAGACCTGGTGCTATTTCAAAATCTACCGCGAGTCAGTAAAGTGACTACAGATAAATCTTTCTATGTGTCTATGCTTTATGGATTTGCTTAGCCATAAATGGGGATAGTAATGCTTAATTCTGTGATCTTGAATGTAGAATAGTCTCCAAACTGTTACCATTTTTTAAATTAAGTCCCTATAAAGTGTATCACTTTTTGGAAATGTTTTCTATCTGGCGGTGTTGTGTGTTGAGCTAAAGCTGCATTGCTTCAGTGCAGGTAATCTGCAGTCTTCTTACACTCAGCTAATGAGGGCTGACATGGTTTTTCATCCTTGCTCGATGCTACTGATGACTGGTCATGATTTAACTGCCTGGTCACTGGCTTAACTGCATAGTCACGAACTCAACTCAGAGCTGGGAGAAGAGGGCTTTTTTGTTCTAAACAGCTGTGAGACTTTAAAGCCTCATCAACTGAGCTAGGAAAAGAGCTGGGTAAAAAAATTATGGAGAGCAATGTACTACTGCTCAGACTGTTCTCGTATACTTCTTTGTTCTGTTGTACCAAAACCACGCAGCTTCTGCAAAGTACTGGGAAAGACTGAGTCTTTCTGAATAATTCTTAATCTGAGAGCTTGTTTGTATGAAAGCTTAACACAAAGGAAAGTATATGTATGTATCAGGTTATCACATATGCTCAAATAAACTACCTTTTCAAAGCTATTGCCAGTTCAGGGGGCATGTAATAAAGGAAGAGAGCAGGAAGGCTCCAGAATAGATCTTGCTAATTAACTTTTTTCTTTTTGTAAATACTAACTGTGAAAATTGGCTGTAGCACTCCCTATGATTAAAACTTTACCTACTACAAATTTTGCTGATGTTTGGTTGAGAGAAAAATAGCAATTACGCAACATGCAGGTGCCCTGATAGCACTTAAAGGTGTGTTGATGAAGTAAACAGCCCTGCAGGATCAATTTCCTGTATTTCAAAGCAGAGCATGTATTCTCTAAATCTGCTGATGCTGAAAGATGTGTCTCTTCACACGTCCAAATCTCAGTGCCAAACAACTACAGAAAATACCAGTAAAGGAGTGACCTTGTTATATTTCTTGGAGGTTGGGCTCTAATGTGTCATGCAAAGGTAAACAAACACCACAGCTTGATATAAAAAGTACTCCATGCTCATCATTAGTGCAGAGATTTAGACTGTTCAGGTGAATATGGAGAATACTCATTAATGATCAATGGATCTACGTGGAAGCTGTTACAAAAGAGTACAGCATGGGAATGGGAGAAGGTAATGATACTCTCTGTGCTTTTTCTGCATTACCTTTTTAACAGGTAGAGAATGCAGAACAATTTCAGGTCCAGCTTGTGCAATTTAAACATTCCACTGACTACCACATACTCATATGAAATACTTGGGTAGTGAAATATCCCCTCCCTACAGACAATTGATCTCTGCATTATCAAATATGACCCAAAGACAGCACAGATGGTACCTTCTGTTGTTCTTCCTGTATCCCCTGAAAAAGTCCTGACCTGTTTCTTTGTCATGCAAACTTCACTGTTTGATATCAAACATCTTGGACACATTGCTATCGCATGCCACTCTAGATCTTTATGAATCTCTTGTACTCTGCAGATGTCTGTAAGAATTTCCACTTCCTGATTATTCTACGATCTTCCTTGTCTCTGGTGGTGAAGTCTTGAAGACCAAAATCAGATCTAGCAAGTAACAAAGCTGAATCAAATGAATCCCTAAGGGACCCTTCAACACACAGACCACAGCTAGATTCAATAGTTTTGAGTAAAGAACTGGCACCAGTAAAACCTTTAGAAGGGTCAAAAAAGAAGAGTTCTAAAGCTTTTAATTTAAATTGTTGCAGTTTCTGTTTGGAAAAAAAACAGTTATCTGATTGTTTTTTAAATGGAAAAATTAACAACCCCCCCAATCTTTTGAGATCTTCTATCTCAAATTCATTTCAACTTCAATTTCATTTTTTACCAGAAAATTGAAAATAAAGCTATTGTTGAAATTGGGGGGTGGGGTGTGTTTTGCATTTTTTTATTGTTTTTTGGTTGTTTAGGGTTATTTTCCAAGTGATAGAAGTTCTGTTGTTGGGTGGGATTTCAATTTAAAGATGAAATCTGAATTAAATTTCTAATTTAAATACCTGAAGGGACAGCTCTTTACTGCATGAAAGCATTCATTGCTTTTCCCAGACCGCTGTTTCATTGTTATCTTCTGTCTTCAAATATGTACAGCCAGGGCCTTGCTGCAGGGTGTCCTACGGCCTGGAAGCTGTGACAGACCTGTGTGGCACGTGGTGGAGTTCCGCTTGATATTGCTATTATAAGTCAAGCAGGAACTGCAGGAGATTTTTGGGCCAAATCTATTTGGGGTGACTTAAAGTAGTAATTGCAGTCTGAGAAGGAAGGACAATGTATACATGAGATTGGTGTTGTGCACTTACTGACTCCTTCCACTACACAGTGCTAGTTAATGAATTTAAATTGAATCTAAAATAGCTGAATTTAGTTTCAAGACAGCTAAATATATTTTACAGGTGAAAAACAACTTGGAGAGTGAATGAGAAAATCCTTCCTAATATCTTAATTTGAACGTTGAAGGGTACTTCTCTAACTTAGTTTTAAGTCAGCCTTGGATGTATCTCTGTTAAATTTAGGTCTCTAAATAGTCTCCAGCACATGTTTGCTCCCCAAATTTCACTTTCTGAATCCTGAGATTTTGAGTAGTTGCAGGAAAATAGTACCACAAAGATATTATCTAACTGGAGAATGATAGATTTCCTTGGGCTGGCAATGATGCAGGGAGAACTTTGCAGTTGGTGGGCTAGGAGACACACACATACAGAGACACCACCACCACCCACCCACCCCAGGAGAAAAAAAAAAAAAAACCAACACAAACCCTCCTCTTCAGATTGAGAGAGCCTCTTAAGGAGGCTTTTTGTAGGTGACATTGAGCAAAATGTGTTGTGAAAGCCCAGGGTCTGGCACGGGACTGGCTTTTACCTGAAGAGAATGGGAGAAGCGGGGAAGGTGGGGCAAAGCAAGGCTGGGGCTGGGCAAGCATGACAAGGAGCCTTCCTACAAAGGTAGTTAAGAGGTATAGATGAAGGACTTCTTTCAACTGGAATAGCTTTGAGAAGATAACGTAGGTGTATTTGGAAAGAAATGGTTACTATATTTAGTTGAGATCACAAGCTGGCACTTTTTTTTGTGGAGGGTGGAAGGTATTCCCGATTCTACTGACATTTGTTAACGTGAAAAATGGCTGAGCTCATGGGTGAGCTCCACTTCCAGGTGTGGAAGAATACAAACTGGGAAAAAAAAAGGGTGAGTTGCTGTTTGGTTAACTGTGGAAAGCTGAGGAAAATTAGTGGATGTTTGTTTGTTGGACCTCTGTTCTCCTTTAGAAGTGGGGAATGTCTCTGAAGGTAAACTGACTGCCATGGAGACGCATACAGTCTGGCTTCTATTTGTTGAGGATTAATTTTGATTGCAGTGCTTGGTGCAGCAAATCTGGATGAAAGTCTCATTGAATGGAATCTTCATAAACACTGCTTTTTGGAAAAGAAAGTCTCTATTTTGGCAAACACGCCACAGCTATCATGAGATACTTCTAACTAACATGGAATTGCCGTCTCTGCCCCATCAGCTGCTGTCCCAGTGGGAGAACAGGAAATCTGAAGTGTTGGGGCTGCTCCCTCTAAGCTTCCCAGTTAGCATTCATGCTTTGATGAAATCTTGACTTCACAAACAAGTAAGATCTTGTTCTCAAGACATTAATGATCATTCCCAAGATGATACTTCTAGTTTGCTGGTTTCTTTTTCACTTTTTCTTTTTGGTTTGTTTTTGCTTGCCTCCTAGGAGGTAGGCACCAAATCTGGGCTCAAAACCACACTAAAGTGGCTGTGCTCCATCTGGATTAGCCATGGCTCATATCTGGCTAGCTCCAAACACAGGGCATTGAGTCCTTTGTGCGGGCATGTGACTTCTGCCCCGTCAGAGTAATTTATCTGACAATGAGCACCACAAGAAAGATGCCTGAGTTCAAAAAGTGGTTCTAGTATCATTGTTGGGAGATGTGAGAGGAGAATGGGATCTGGAGTCATCATGGCTCAAGGAAGCCAGGACTAAATTATTATTATGATTAGGTCACCTGCATTACAAATCCGGTGCAGACAATGCTTTGGGGTTGTTTTTTTTAAAGTAAAACAACAAGCTACCATCAAGGGAATTGATTGTGGGTTTTTGTCTCTTCCTCCCCCTCCCCCTCAGTAGGCAATATTAATGGTTATGAAAAGTTAGAGTTGCTTTGTGTTTTGTTTTGCTTTTCCTTAAATGGGGATGTTCCATCTACTCTCTTCTCAAGCCTGATCAAGCCTTTTGATCCCAAATAGTCCAGGGTTTTAGTTTATAGAATTATGAATAGAGGCTTCATATGCCATTTAAGATACAGGTTCCTTCTCATTCAGAAGTGTTTGGCATTTACACTTCTTATTTAAACATGTTAAAGCGCTTCCATTACTAAATACTGCTCGAGGGAACCAAAGGGGGAGAAGAAATTTGGCATAAATCCCAGTGCAATTTGGAGGTGAAGGACTGAGGATGCTCACTATCCTATAGAATGACAGTAATTAAAATTAATGAAAAATCACTGCATAACACCCACCGCTTGACATATTTCCTCAGGTGCTTTTCGCAAAAAGCTGAGAGAGGCCTGTGGCTTGGAGCTTTGAAGTTCCCCTGCCCCTCCTCAATCTCACCTCTGCTTTCTTATAGATAGATCAACAAATATTCTGAAAGAAGTTTGTTACTAAAGATTTTTCTGTCTTAAGTAACTTAAGTTCTATCTTAAGATGACTTTGGAAAATTGCAGTTTCACACAGGTAAAAGAATCAGCATTTGAGGAACTGCGAAGCCCAATGGCAGGGATACACCTTCTTCAACAGCCTTGTAGAGTCCACAGGCTCCTGTGACTCAGCTGTCTGCACCCCTGGAGAGTTGGCAAGAGGACACAGCAGGGCTGATGGAGGATTGGAGTGTGAAGGGGAAAAACTAAAAAAAGAAAAAAACAAACAAAAAAACAAAACAAAACCAAACTTTTTTTTTTTTTTTGTGCAAAGATAAAGCTGTTTGGTTGAACGAGAACAGGCTCTTGGTACTTCAAATACAAGAATCTGTAGACACGATGATTTGAGAACTACCTTAAGATGGCATTATCTATGGATGAATCATTTGATAATTATTTCTTTATTTATACAATTTCAAATGTTGACTAAGTTGCTCAGCGACAACAACCAGAAGTGAAAGTTGACCCCATAATCAAAAAGCTGGGTTTGCCATTTTGTGCATTAGACGCATAGATTTGGTTTCTTTCTTTTTTTTTTCATTTACCAAGGGTACCTTATTTTGAGGACCTTTCTCCCACCTGCAGCAAAGAAGGGTTTGGTGATACACTTGTGACTTTTCTGTCTCTTTTTATGGATAGATACTGTGGGATAAGGCTGGATCTGTGCTGGCTTAGGAGCCTGGCATGGAAAGAGTCTTCTGGAATCAGGATTATCTAAATGTAAATGTCAAATGGTGCTGTGTTTCATATTTCCTTTTTCTTATTTTTTGTGACCAACAGCAGAACCCTAGTAAGCAATGGGACAAGAACCATCTAGAAACAGGTTGCTGGGGGTTGTTTTACTTAAAATGTTTTGGTTATTTCCTTTTTTCCTTTAGATGTTAGGGCCTTATCACAGAATGCCAAAAGGCAAACTTGCTATTTGATAACCTTTAAGGGAGCAGGCCGTCTCTTATGGTTTTTTTTGTCAGGTGAAACACCTGAAGGAACCCTAATAGATTGTCTCTTCTTAGTGCCACCACACAGTGCCACCTATCTGGGGGCATGGATTCTCTTTAAGATGAAGGAAAGTTCCTGACTTTTTTTTTTTTTGGCCAAAACAATACACTTAGGAGAAAATTCTGATCTATTTGCAAGGATTTACTTTTTTTCTTGCTGAGAAAAAGCTAAAGGTCCGTGTATCAGACAGAAGACTTTTCACCGTCACTAGAAAGTGACATTAAAAGATTCTTTTGAATCAGCAAAGCATCTAACATACAGAATCTTAAGCCTTTACAGCTTCAGTGTTTAATGAAGAGTCAAGACGCTTTATTACCCTAAGGAAAGAGGCAGAGGTTGTTTCTGTCTTGGTACTTCTTATTCTGAGTTATTCTTTGTTTTTTGTCATGTTGCAAATCAGCAATGAAGAAAACTCACTCAGCAAGCAGTAAAAACAGCAACAAATGTTTACCCCTTGGGATATGTACTCTGGAGAGAATTCCCCACCCAAAATGAGTAGACACTTCAAGGTCTATGTGTACAAGTTTAGCTTGACTTGGAATATAGGCAGTCAGCCAATCAAGAAATCAGACAATCCAGTTTTTTATTTGAGGTTAAAAAATTTTCTATCTAGCAGGTTAATAAGTTATCCATGAAGCTCAAGAAGCGTCAGAACTACAGTTTGGAATATCTGATATTAAATCTCTAAAATAAACATTGAACTAGAGAAAAGAAATTGCTCTGCTAAAGAATTGAGTAATATTATGATTTCCCTCTTCCTCACCCTTTGAACATATTGCTTAATCTATCGTGAGACTGTAATTGCTGTCCTGAAGAAGGATATGCATGTAGGTGCCTTTGGGTTCCACTCTATATTTTCTTTTTGGCAGCAGTGAGTTGCCTTTCTGTCTTTATTAGTCATCAGTGTTTATTAATAACCTGAATTTTGGGCAAGATTCTTATGCTACTTTCCTGAGAATGAATCCTGGTTCTAGAGAAGGTGATAGGAACTTTGTCACTGACTTAATGAAACAATGCTTTTAGCTTGGCAATTTATGTTTTCTTATAATATACAGTGAAAAAATTATTTAAGTATACCCCATTTGGTGCTCCAAAAATATTTGAGCTACAGGTTGGTTCATTTGTAGCTTTTCTATGATGGTTTTACAGTCTGAATTAGAACAGGTTGAATAAGAACTTCCTCCAGCAGTTGCACGTGTTTCTGCAAATATGGGGCTGGTGTTACAATTTATTGGGCCATGTTTTCCTCATTCAGGAGTTTTTGGAGAACAGTTAATTATTTATGTAGATGTTGACTAACAAAATATTGTTTGTTTAGAAGTCTATAGCAGAAAGTGTCGCACCTATGACAGCAGTGGAAACACACCCTTAGACTGGAAACTCTTCAGGGCAGGGACTCCTAGTTTTCACAGACGTGAACAAACCATAGCCTAAGACATACGAATCTGCCTTTTTCAGGGCATGTGTATGACTGACAAGTGCTTCCTGAAAAAATTGTAAATTGCTTTCTTTCCCAGAACTATTTAATAGTAAGTTTGCTTTTTCTTTAGTTACTTCTGGAATTAAATTTTCAGCCTCGATTCTTGTTCGTTAGATTTTGTTTCTTCCTGTCTTGTCTTCTAGGTTTTATGACTACTTATTTATAGGTTTGTTTCTTCCAGGCGGTTAAATTGATCTTTAATTTTATTTCATGACCACAGAGGAAAACAGCGCAAGCTCGAGCAAGTTGGGAGGCAGGCAGGTATTGTACACACTTTCCTGAGGCTAAACAGACCTTTGCTTTAGTGCCTTGGCTGCTGGAGTGTGCTCTTCTAAGGAAGAGGATGTTGAAGGAAATCTAGGGAATTTGTTCTTTTATTACATTAAATGGAATAAAGATATGTGGTCACTCAACCATACGTGGCTGGTGCAGAGTCCAGATATGTGTTTATTTACCAGTCTCAAATCAGTCAGCCTAAGAGTATACGTGTGGGTGTGGAAAGAGCAGAAAAAAACCAAAATCTCTTGGAAGCAGAACAAATTATCACTGTGAGTCAGGGCTCTGGCCTCTGAAGTTGGTTTGGGATTGGAAATCAAGGTTATAAAGATATTTTATGTCAGGACCTAAGGCCTCATTATTACCTAAAACGTGCCTTTTATTCAAAAGACCAGCAGATTATAGCAGTGGTGTTGGCATTCTACAGTATGAAGCTGTTGAAGAGGGAAGCGAGGGTGACAAGGACCTCAACAGTGCTTGGTACTAATGAAACAGGAGCCGCCTTTACCTGCCGGGCAGCTGTTTCGGAGGTGCAGCAATGCAGCATTGCTTCGGTTTTGCTAGTGATCCCAGTTCTTTGGGGAGTAGGATTTGCCACTTTGTTCCTATGCCTTGAGCAATTGTCATGTTTTCAAAAGGAAATTGCTTTACTACGGTTCTAATTTCCACTTTTAAATACTGGTTTTCATCTTCACTTTCTCTTTGCTTTTATGGGATGGAGCAAATCATTGCTTTGAAAAATTGCAGCAGTTTCTCTGCAGACAAGTGGGGCAAGGCGTTCGGCAGTGTGACAGGTCGCTCTGTCAGATTGCTTGACACGCCGACGAGCACCACAGTGAATGGCTGTGATACACTGTTACACATAATAGGGCTCTGGGAAAATTCTGGTGTTACAGGATGATACAAACTCTGTAGTTTAGCATTCATGGAAGGTGTGTGTATTTTACACGTAAGAGGATAGCCCTTTGTCCTGTGTTACAGACTTGGTTGAAAGCTGCTGTGACAGCACTAGACTTCATTTTCTTTAATACTAGAACAGGTAAAACTACCTGATGAGTACTTGTTTTGAAACTGAAATTTTCTTGTGTTCAGTAAATCATCCTCAACAGCAACGACTTTTGAGAACAGACCTCTTGGTCAAATACCAGTAGATTGTGCCCACAGACTCCACCACATATTACCAGACACAGGAAAACTTAAATATGTTTATTTTCTGTGCTGGAACATCTTGTGGAATTAATATTTTGTATGACTTTGGCAAAGATCATAGGAGCTCCTGTCACTTGCATGTTCTGCTGCACTTTCTGTGGATTCTTTTGGGAGGGATTTATCATCCCAGAAGGACATCCTGAATTGTGGTGGGTGAACCAAGTGTGGAACTGTTCACCAAATCTTGCAACAGTAGCGCTAGGAAACACCTGAAGAAAATGCTGCAAGACCAACTTAAAACAACTGAAAGGGGGAATACTTCTCTACGCAGCAGGTAGCGACCCTCTGGAACTGGCTGCTTGCCCAAAGAAATGGTGGAGACAAAGAGCATCATCAGTTTTACAAAGGCAAAGACGATTCCTGGACAAGCCACTGGGGACACGGCAGGGATGTCTCCTTAACAGCCTCAATACAGCAGTTGTGGATGTCAGGGATGTACCCAGGGAATGGCCTGTAGTGGAAGGGCTCGCACACTTTGTCTCAGTAACAATTCCTTTTGCCACAGTTGGAAAGAGAATACCAAACTAAACAGAACATTGGCCAGACCCACCAGACACTTCACCCCTTCTAAGAGGGGCTCTAACTGCCATGCTTGAGTCCAAATTTCTCTGGTTTTGCCTGCCAGAGAGTGAAACTCCGTGACTAACAAGCACTGCTGTATTACTTACGTGTTATAGGATCAGTCAAGCATGTGGCTGAACAGGACTTGTCTATATGCCCAAACACCAGGTGCTAACAGGTGCCAAACAGGGCGTTCATGTTGAATTGTATAAGCTATAATAGCAGCTTGCAGGTGGAGGGACAAGAGTGTTCCTGCTAACCCAACAGAATAACATGAATTTGACCGCAAGTAAGCTCATTTGCTCCGATATCCTCTAGTGTAACTCTTCAGCTTTGGTAGGAAAAAAAAAAAATAAATTGAAGCTTTTCGAGCAAAACAAGTTGTTGCTGCTTTGGCCTGTTCAGGGGTCTTTGTTTATTTCAATTTTGAAAGCAGCTTTTGAAAATTATCTTAATGGCATTAAAATTTATACCGGGGGCATCTAATAAGCATCCCCTTTCCCTTGTCATAACAGCAGGAAAATCATAAAGGGCAACTTCTACACAGAAACCATGTGATTTCAAGAAAATAATTGGCTGCACAAACTTGGGATCTAATGTCAATCTTATTCAGTGTTTTTTCGGGTTGTGCACAATAATGAAGCATGGGATAAATTGTATAAAACTCTTTTTTTTTTTTTTTTTTTTAAATTAATATTGCCCAAGTTAGGGAAATAGGGCTTACATAGTATTGACTTTCTCTTTGTTTTCTCTCTTTCTTATCAAGTTTCAAGCATTTTTGAGGGTTTGGCAGGAGTCCCTAATCCCTGAAGCTCTAAATGATTTATCACCTCCCTGTACATGCGTTGAAGTAATCGTGTGCCAGCTGCATTGCGTGCTCTCCTATGGCATTCTCGCTCGGCAATCCAAAACTGTGTGTGCTCAGGCAGAGGCACACCAATGCCTCCCCAGTCAGGACATTTATCTCTGGGAAGTTTATTGCTCTAAAACTTTTATTTTTAGATGGGCATATTCAGGAAATGTGTTTGTAAATATGGTTTTATCACCATTTTGCTGCCTTCAGAGGAGATAGCTATTGAGTGTTTCCTCCCAGGTTCTCTCTCTGCACCTCCTGATCCTTTACTTAACTAGTAGCAGCTCTTAGTCTTTTCTGTGTCATCACTCCATTTTAAATCTATAGCAAAATTAGGCCTTTCTTTTCCATTTAGCCATAAATTATGGTTTCCTGGATTTGACTTTTTTTTTTTTTTTTAATTAATCTTCTTCCCATCCTTTCCCTGTTTCCAGATAAGTCTTTTATCTGGCAGCTCTCCAGTGGAGGTTCTGCCCCAAGTCGAAATCCTGCCTCAGTATTTCCTGGTCATATCTTAGCTTGTTACATGTCCGTGGAGTCATTCTGCAAACAAATTAATTTCTCCTTATCTAGAAATCGTAGGACTCTCTCATTCTGTTCTTCTCCAAAGGATGTTAAAACAAATCTGTTTGAGGGGCTTTCAGGGCAATGTGTACAGAAGTGCCAGGTGCATGTATGGATATAATAGGAGCAAAGGAGGTTTGAAAAAAATGAGAGACAGGAAAAGCAAACTGTTGTGGTGGAAAAAAAATTGTTTGCTTTTCTTATACAAGTGGATTAAACAAAAAGGGTGCTGTCACCCATACAGACAAAACCCATGGCCCTTCCCCTACACCTTGTTTTGGAGAATACTTCAGAAACCGCTATGTAAAGGGCATCTAGCTGCCCTTCTCCTTCATCTGGATATGTTGAAAAGTTACACCTTGTTTTCTTTTGTGCCTCTTCGGCAGGCTTTAACGGCATATCTCAGCATGCTGTTGCCTACCAGCTTTGGAGAATTTGTTCCATGCCCTACAAATCTCTCATTGCCAATATTAAGAGAACTACATTTTTGTTTGGCTTGAAGTCCAGTTCTTCTCAGGGGATCTGGATGGTTGTGAAGTAAAGTGTCATCCTAGGGTTCTGCGCATCCCCGTTCTCCTTTGCCAGCATATGACAATCTGTCACCAGCTTGAAATCTTCCTCAGGCACCCAGCAAAAAAGCAGCAGATTTAGTCAGTTGCCAAGCAAACTGCTTGCTGGGTTTGGTTGAGGTTTTGTACATCTCAGGGCAAGTTTCTTACTGCAGAACACATTGGGGTTTTGCTGGTTTTGGGGGAAATTTCTTTGGTTTGTTTTTTTTTTCCAGTCTCGCCTTCTTGTAGCTAATCTTTTCTGACTTCAGAAATATCAGTCCGTGCTACACAATATCCTTTTTTCCTGACACCCAGCTCTGCATAAGACAACTGTTGTTGAATTGGTCTGAAAAAAGATAGGTATAACCAACAGAAGGTTTATTGGCACAAGGGAATTTGATTTAAAAATAAAAAGCTCCTTCTAGCATTGGTAGTTAACTCCAGTCTTTTATCAGCTGGATTAATTTTCTAGTCTACTGGAACTGTGAAGAGATCAAAAGTTTAATGACCAGTGAGCCCTGGGTTGTAATACATTATCTTGCTTCTCTTAAAAATATTGCAAAACCAGAAAATGTTTTTAACGTTATGTGATGTACCATCAGTCAAAATGCGGCCCTTAATAAACTTGCACTCTGCAGGATTGAGTGGTAGTGGCAAAGGGAACATTACGCTGCTTATGGCAAATACCCCCACACTAAAAGCTTGCAAGAAATCCTGGAGCTGATGGCGTTAGGATCTCTGCCAGATTCATTCTAGTTTCTGCTCCTAGGTCTCCTGTGTTAACTCACATTGTTTCATCCTTTTGGACACTGTGTGTCCAAACACACAAGTGTTCCCTGGCATGTTGTTGATATATAATCATAGTTGATTGATGATAGTTTGCATTGAAGTTGCAGTTTAAATGAGAGACTTTGAATGTATGTTTGTAAGTCTCAGTTTTACCAGGTGTGTTTCTCTCGTGGCGTTGTATACTCATGGGACTGTGATGAAGATGCTCTTTTGAAAGCGAGGGAAAGGCAGGCATCTACGCATACAAAACAGTTCAGACCAAGCCGTTCACTTTCTGTGGGGGTGGCACTGTCTATGTTACATCCTTTGGGAGACCACAAGTTTAATGCTGGAGCATGGTAACCAAAATTGCTGGTTCTATTCCTTGTTCTGCTAATCATACGCTCTATATAGGTCTTTATTCTCTCTGTCTCCATTAATTTTCTCTCTAACTTGTCTTCCTATGACAGGGAAATGGAGCACATAAACTGAATGTTCATAGGTACTGCTTGTGAAGGATCCTGCAAGTTTGCTCTTCGGGGCAGAGACTGGGTCTTGCTTTGTCTTGCGCAATGCTGTGTGGGTTTTGTACTTCGTAAATTTTTAATAAGCAAAAGCACAGCTTGTGGGAAGGATGTGCTGCTAATGCTGCACTTTGTCTATTTTTAGGAAGACATTTGTCTGCTCATTTACAGTTGTTGCAGTCAGGGACAAATATTCTCAGTCAATGCACAAATTAAAAAAATGTTAATGTGTTGGTCTTGATTCTGATGTCATCTGGGCAGGTGCTGCTCTGAAATAGCTCTCTTGAAGTTAAGGAGTAAATCTGATCAAAGATGACATCAAAAGCAGTGTAATCTATAAAGCAATTCTGCCTGCATGTAGAACATACTGGTTTGCAATAAAAGAAGAGCGCTTTATTGAATTACGTTAAATTGTTGTCGGTATGTTAGTAGGATAACCAAACCTCACTTCTGGGTTTTCTAAAGTGATGATGGGAGGGAAACAGATTGGAGTTCTGACAAGAAGAGTTGGCTTTGAAATTTTTGACTGAGATTTTTGCTACAGCAATGTATAGCTGAGATTCTTGCATTGTTAAGAATCAGAACCTGGTTATGAGTTTTATTGTTGGCAGTAGTCTTCACGGCTGACTCGCACTGCAGCTGGCACATTGCAGCAAGTTTGCATGTTTTGAGTGCAAGGAGATGAAAATACTGATATAGGGGGTAAGATAGTACTGATTTGGCATTCTCAGGGTATGCAAAATGATTATCCCTGAAGCGATGCAGGATGAGTGTGAATATGGCAACCTTTACCTGGGGGATTTTCTTGCTCTGTACTACACCCACTCTTGCACAATTACCTACTTAATTTATTAGTCTTTCTCACCCTTTTGACCATTTGCATGAGAGCTGAGTGAATCTCTGAGTCAAAGAAGAACTGTAGCCCTGGAGCATGTTGAGATCAGAACACCGTGACGCTTCAGGCAATTAGTTGTGAAAAACACACAGTTAAATAAGCCTTTTTCTCTTTCATCTGAAAGATCAATATTCATTTCACGGTAAGCAGAAGGGGGAGAAAAAGTTAGAAATGCACAGTATTAGGTCTGAGGTAGGGGGATGCTAACACTGGCTATTGCCATCTAGTGGAGCTGGTTAAGTTTCAGTGTGCCTGCTAACGCAGCTGGCTCAAAAAGGCTGATTTTAAAACCTATTTGCATGTGTTTTGGTTTTTTTTT
This sequence comes from Charadrius vociferus, assembly GCF_000708025.1. Lineage (NCBI taxonomy): Eukaryota > Metazoa > Chordata > Aves > Charadriiformes > Charadriidae > Charadrius > Charadrius vociferus. The sequence continues at coordinate 1,282,123 of NW_009649485.1, read as the reverse complement.
TTTATGTGTTCTCCATCTTTTCAGTGCAATACCAATTGACTTCCATTCCAGTACAAAATTACTAAGTAAATGGAGACACCTTGGTTGTGCATTTGCTAATTTTTATGTTAATGTGCAGCACACTAATTAGATTGGTTCTATAAAGATTGCTGGTCTCTGTGAAACGGTATGTGGGGTTTTGTTTCTATGGGGAGTGGGAATTGGGAGCATGCAGCAGAATCTGGATTACTATCTTTATCAACTTTGAGTAAGAAAGTTTGAATGCTGTGGCTTTGTCATTTATTCCTTCACAGAGGCAGAAAACTAATTTCCTAGGTTGGGAGATGCAGTGTGTGAACAGAGCTGTGTTTGGATGGGGGGGGGGGGGGAGGTATTTTTGCATTGGGGTTTTTTGCATTGGGTTTTGGGGGAGTTGCATTTGTCTTTTTGTTTGGTTGGTTTTGTTTGTTTGTTTTAAGACTAATGAAGCAGAGAGGAACTTGCTTGACATTTCTGTGTGGTCCTGGCACAGAAAAGCTGAGATATCTTATATTTTGAATTTTGTCTCAATACGTTGCTGTCGATGCATTTTTCTTCTGGTTACTTCTTCACATTTAAGCAAGCCAGTGCTGTAATAAAGGTGTGGTAGTTCTTGGGATAAGCCCATTTTTCTAGGAAAGCAGGGCTTTTTCATGCAAACATTTAGTATTTCACATCCAAATTGGCTCTTCTCTGATCCTGTCTCCAATAAGAGGAACAGGGGTAGGCAGTGACTGGTATTCTTTCCTTTCCACTCTTGCAGAAAGAGAGCTATTATAGACAGAACAAATATGCAGCTTTGGACTTTCATCCTATGACAGCAATAGATAGACTTAAGGGACTCTCTTTTATTTCATATATGTTGTATGTTTTCTGTGTTCCAAGGTATATGATGACATTGAGATGGCCATGTTTTTGAGGATAGTCTTTGGACCAGCTCATCTGGCAAGGAATGCTTTAAATAATAAGACGACAGTGGGAACCCTTTAAATAATAATAAGACAGTGAGCCATCATAAAATAATTGCTATTCAAAAGTGTATTTAAAAACAAACTTGCTTCTATGCTTGAAAAAGCATGCTTGTTGGAGATGCAGTCTTTCTAGAAAAAGCCAAATTCAATACTGGATGTGGTTGAAGTTAGCACTTCTAAGTAAATACTATAAAGAATCAAAATGTAAAATCAAGGAATAGAAACAACAGTGCTTAACTGTGTCTTCTACAGCCATGACACATTTAGGATCTGGCCCTCTCCCTCTGATGCTTATGACAAAACATTCATTAACATTTCAAAGCTAGTTTTGAATTCTTTAAGGACTTTTGTTCTTCTAAGGGTAGCTGCCTGTGCACACAAAAGTCCCAGTGACTGATGGCAATATGAGATTTCATAAATTCTTTTCAGGCAAGAATATGCAGAAAAATAAATATTCCTTAGAATAGGCCTTACTCTAACTTCCCTGTCCCTGGGGACCCTTCTGAAAGTTAGGTGAGAAGCCTCGGTAACTTGTTAAACGGCTGTAAGGCTTAGCCGCAAACAAGTTGAGTTGTCAGCCTCTTTCTCTGGCTGGCAGATACTGCTATTGAGACATCATTTTCAGTTCATGGGTTTGACATAACCAGTGCAACTTTCTTCCAGTCTACTCTGTGTTTGTGGCAGCTTGGTTGCACTGTGAGAAGGCCCTGTGCCAGGTCCTTTGTTCCAAATGAAGGATCTAAATCATTTAACGTTTCAAAAACATGCCTAGAAATCAATAGAGGGGATTAGAAAATCAAATCTATTCAAGTTCAGTGCAGAGCCACGAGGGTTGAAAAAAGTGTCAGAGTATTCTTTGAGTCAAACCTGGTGATGAAGCCTCAGAACAAACCTTAGTAAAAGCACAAAGTAGGAGCCGGAGCCCATGCCGGCGTGAACCTGTGTTGCTCTAAGTTATAAACCCCAAATCTAACCAAACTTGTGCTACCATGTAGGAAATCAAACCAAAAACCTCCCCCTAGAACTTACAAATGTCAGGTAACTCTAGATTTGAACTTTGTCTTTAGTCTCTGTCTATGCCTCCAACATGAATTGCTTGTACCAGAAGAGCAGGAGGTATGGTATTGAGAAAAGCAGAAAGCAAGCTCTCCAAGCAGAAATTGGACATTTTACCAAAGAGAAGGGGAACGTGGCAAATACACAAATGAGCCTTTTAATTTCCAGAACAGCAACACCAAAAACATGTTTATCCTGTAAATGGAGACCATTGTAAAGGAACTGCATGAAGCTGGACAAACCTGTTAGTAGAGACAGAGTTGAACAAGTGAGGAGCTTATCATAACAAGTTGGAACAAGTTTCTGTCAGCATCCTCAAAGGAAAAATCAAACTTGGTTTCCAAATCTAAAACTGGGCTGGAGACTACTGAGAGGTGGGAACTGGAAGAGAGCAAGGATGGTTTTCTTTACTTGTACAATCTCTCAACTTGGATATGAGTTGATTGAAATCTGTGTTTATTATGTTGCAATTAAAGCTGGTCAGAAATAAGACTTTCCTATCCGCTAAAAGAATCTCTGAACAGGAGTTTGAAAGTTTGCAGATTTAAAATAAAGGAAGATGGATGTTCAGTTGGGACTTCCATTGGAAAAGTTTTCAGGAGCAGTTCTGCAGAGCTTTTCCACTCTTCTACTGGCAGCTTGAACCTTCGTCTCCCACCTGCCAGTGAAACGTGCGATATTAGGAATGTCCTTGGAGAGGAAAGGATTCTACCAAGAATCCCTCTGGTTTTTGGGGGTAAGGAATGTGGTGGGGGAGGTATGCTGTATGGGTACGGTGCTGTATGGGTACTTCTTTCTCACTGTTTTGTCTTAGGTATACTTCCAGAATACTACTTCTATTTTAGATCAAAGAAAAATGCAAAAGCACCCTAGAAATCCTTTTTTCAGGTTTTTGCTGTGGTTTGGGGTTGTTTTTTGGTTTTTTTTCTTCCTCCCCTTCAGTTACTGTGTGGTCAACCTTGACAGGCTTTTAATGCTCTGCCAGATTCTCTGGGAGCTGCAGAGACCATCCTTCTAATGGATATATGATGTAATTATATTTCAGCATCCTCTAAATTGGTCCCTTCTACTACCACAGTGAAACACACATGCCGTTGAAAGTTTTGCTTTGTGCATATGTATTTAATGAGGACGTGGCCTTAAGCTCGGACAGAGGGCCAAGAAAGCCTGCTGTACAAGAGCTTTTGGTACCCAGAGCTAACTGTGATGAACTGCAAATCTCTTTTGTTTGTCTCATTAAATAATTTCTACAAGGTAGTAATGAAAACTTCTTGTTTTAATTACTCTGCTGATGTACTAAGTGACCAGAAATATGAAGAAAAATCAGGGTGGGGAAAAAAAAAACACAAACAACCAAACACAAAAACCTTCAGGACTTTTAAAAGTTGGCTTTTTAACCCGTATTTTCAACACTTGGCTTTAGCAAGGCTTTGGTGCAAGAAAGGCTGACGAGTGATCCTTGTGCTGTCGCACTGTGTGGTGCTGATCTCTGCGTACCCATCAGCAACCTACCGCTCACAGGAAAGCCAAAACGCTCTACAGACGTGTTTGGTTTTGAAACTAGAAACGTGCTCTTTTGCCTCTTGGTGTACAAACTGCAGCTCAGCATTAGTCACAGAGCTAAAGGGGGCACGGGGAACACTTGACACTACAAATGGCAAGTAAGAACTGGAAGCCGTATTTCTATTGGAAGCGTGACTGCATTTTCCTCATCTGACCTCATGGAGGTTTTCATGCAGAGATTGGCTGGAAAGCAGGAGGCAGGGCCGTACGCTGACTTGGGCTTGGATGCTTTCTAGTAGTATTTTGTGTTGCTGCATGTGCTTGGATCACAGCGTTTGGATTCCCACAACTCAGGGAGTCGGTGTTCTGGACCTAGACTCAGCCTGCTTTCCTGTTTCTAAGGCAATTTACAGTTCATAACTTCCCCTTGTTCAGGAATGATTTTTAAAACATACATGTGGGCAGCTGACCTAGATGTAAAAGCAAAAATGTATTATTATGAGCTAACACAGTATTTTCTTTGAGGACATATCATCTTCACTAAGAAGTAGCATTACTGTAGGCAAGAAAAAATCAGCTGGATCCAAGCTTGTTAGATAGCCCCTCCGGCTCTTATTGAATCTAAATGCTCACCTGTAACAGAGTTGGTTCCATGTATTATAAAATCCCCTGTTAATTTAATGCTGTAATCTGCATGCCTAGATAAATCTCATTAAGGTCACTGGTGATTTTTCTTGGACAAAGATCATAGAAGACCTAGATCTTAAATGGTACCTTTAAGGAAATCATTTAAATGTTAAATAATAATGCTCTCTCTTACTCTATACTTCATTCTGCAGTTAGTATGCTCAGAATAGCTTGGATTGGTTTTTACCAGTTTGGTTTGGGTTTTTTTACAGTCAATATTTCAAGTGAGAACTGAAAAACAAAATAGGTGTCGGTTTGGGGAAAATAAAAAAAAAAAAAGAGGAGAATTGTTCAAGCTAAAGGAAGAACAGATGTTAAACATCTTTAAAAAAAAAAAAAAATTAAAATTATGGAATAGACCACTAGAAAGTGAGTCCAGGCAGGTTATCAGCCCCTGAGCAGGTTATGAGAAGTTCTGTGAGAGCGACAGGCGGGACTCTGTGATGCTGGAACTCCTTTGGCTTTGAATAGGAAAGTAAGCTGCAAACACCCATGTGTTAAACTCGGAACACTGTCACCTCCAGAGACCTGCGTTACCCGCTGCTGTGGGCCAAGCCCAGCAGGCAGCTGAGCACCTACAGTCAGTTGCTCACAGTTGTGCTCTATGTTTTTGTTTTCTTTTCAAAGCAGTTTCCTGTATTTTGGTCATATAGAATTACACACAATTTAAAGCCTAGGTTGAGCTGTTTGGGTATGCCACAGTTCAAAGAAATACGGGACTTTAAAATACTAACAGAATATGTATCACTTCTCTATGCCGTTCCTACACTGCCTTTCAAATTTTGTGATAACTTAGTAGAAAAAGACTCTTAATTATGTGAATTTGAAGTGATTTTTTGGGGAAAAAAAAAAGTAATCCTGAGAATTGTCTGTGGGGATTGTAGAAGCTATAAATCGAGCATGTAGGTAACTTTCTAAATCTCGGCTTTCTGCATCAGTTCTTTGATCTTTAAATGCAGATGTTCAACCCGGTGCCACAGAAGAGTCCCGCATCAGCTGACACCTGAGCCCCTGTGTCATCTTTTTTACGTCAGCTCAGCGTCCTGCAACCTCTGCCCCGAGCACCGGGGCGCTGAACCAGCCTCCCGCAGCCCCTTCACAACCTGGCTTGAGAAAACTCTGAGTTTACGGGGTTTGGGTTCTGTGGGACTTCTGTGGCTTCTTACTCTTTTTGAGTCAGTTTTGCCTCTTGAGCTGTCATACTCTCTCTGATCTTAAGAAAGCTGATTAGACCAGGGAAGCAGTTGTTAAATTGCAGAGGTGTCCATAGCTGGACAACGTCTAAGGTATTTTAATCAAATAGCTCCCACTGACCCAAGTGCCTGTTGTGGCTTATAACAAAACAAGAGAAACAAGAGTAGTGCTGAACATACAGACTATGTTTTGCGCTGCATCAAAGTAAAATAAATGCCATGTACTATGTAAACAGGTAATAACATCTCCCAAACAGAAGAGTTCCTGTGTTAATCATATTTGACTTCTCTAACTGCCTTGCTTCCTTCTCCCAACCAAGAAAGCAGGTTGCTGAAATTGTGACAAATGCTTGCATGCTTTATAAAATAAAAATTGTATTCAATCTCTTTCCCCAGTCTGCTGTGCCAAGAATGCTTCAACTGAATTGTATGGCAATGTTTGTAGGCTTCCTCCATCGAAACTTTTTAATGGAATTCCATTTAAACTCCTCTCTAATATGTGTCTTGTTCATGCTCTTTCCTTTGCACAGTATAATGGATTCTTTAAGCTTTGAAAGTGAGTTGTTGTGGCCTAAAGTAACAAATCAGTTTTGGAATGCATGCTGTCTGTTGTAAATGATTTGGGGGTAATAAATTTTCTGGTACAAAGCAATAGGTAGGGTTTTCATAATGTTGAACAGTTTAGACTTGTCTTGAAGGGAACAATGTCGCTAAAGCAATGCACTGGTTCCAACTATTTGTTATTACAAAAGACAATTTTTTTTTTTCCTTAAGGTAGAATCCTCATCAGATTTCATGCTTTGCTGTAACTTGTTTTATTTCGTGTGTTAGACAAATAAAAATATTTGAGCATAGTTGTGTATCTGTTACATCTTTTAATGTAAACTCTTTTTCAGCCTGCTTAGGAAAGCTTATATATGTTACCCTTTATACTAAAGGCCTACTAAAGTGGATTTGATTATTCTTAGAACTTTTCATATGCTACATTTGAATGTTGAAAACTGAAAATTAAGGCAACAGTGTTGCTGTTGTGTGTTACCTTAAGCTGTATGTGTTACCTTAAATTTAATATGATGGATTTTTTTCAGCACTCACTAGGTTCTGTCCTTGAAACATACACAGACGGCGATTTCTAGAACTTTCCCTTCCAGAGATAAATATGGTAAACTAACTGCTTAGTGCTCTAGACAGCTCCTAAGTTAGAACTGGATTTTGCTAAGACTAGATGTGCAATAACTGTCAATAGACAAGACTACTCCACTTTTCCATGCCAGCATCTGTCTCACTGGTTCTGGGTGTTACGCAAGCTACGTGGAGCCTCGAGTCTTTATCTGAGCATCCGGTTTTAGGGACTGCAGCATGAGAAAAATGAAAATTCTTATGTCCGGCAGCCATGAGAGTGAGTAACTTAATTTTACTAACACTCTCCCTTCCCCTTTCGTGCTGCAATATTGCAGGGTACCAGCCGAGAGACAGACAGTCAAGGTGCCTCCTTTTTCCAAACAAGGCAAAATGAGTTTAAAATTCTCTTGTGTTAGGTGCTTGCATTGTGAGTCCCAGTGTTATTCTCACTCATCTACAGTCTCAGTCTTCTGTTTTCCTTCCTGCATCAAAAACCTTACTGAGGTTGATTTCTCAAAATGAAAAGTAGTAACTGTAAGCCAAATCTACTGGGAGAAAGCAAGCGTTTAATACACAAAACCAATTAAGAGTAATAACAGATGTTTACAAAGCCACTAATTTGGTGAGAGAAAAAACTGCGATGAGCTGTTTTTTCCCTTTAAAGTGAAGAGAAATCCTAACCTGAAAGGGAAATGAAAGTGGCTGCAGAGAGGCTGATGTTAGTGAATACTCTCTGGATGACAGCCGGGGGCAGCAAAAGGAGGCGAGGAGCAATGCGGGACCAGTGAAAATAAAGTCAATTCCCCTTCTCCTGAAAGCAATAGGAACAAAATGAATTCTGATGATACTTTAGTCTGAAACAGCAGTACTATTATCATATCATTAACAATCCAGACAGGTAGGTCATACTTCCCAGCAGCAAAAGTAGATGATGTGCTCACGTAGTGGCAGAGTACTCTCTTCCAACAGGAAACAATGGTGCTAAGAAGCAAGTATAACATAGTGTCTTTAGATGCTAGACATCCAAAAGCTTTCAAAGAGCTAAGCAAGGAAGTCTGTGAACTGTTATTATTGGGGAAAGGAATGTAGTTTCCCGATTCCCACATTCTCCCCAGCTCTGGGAAAATTGGGAAGTTCTGGAGTTGCACCAGGACTTTATATTAAAAATGCACAAACTGAATGACAAAAGACACTGTAGACCTGCTAGGTAGAGTGTGTCACACACAAAACACTTGATTTATCCATTTGAATAGATGAATGTTTCTTTGTCAGCCAATCAGTGTGGCTTCAAGGAAAATAACACTTAGGTATATGCTTTGTATGCCATCACAAGCTTGGTTAATCAGGTATCTAGCGGGAAATACGAGTCCACTTTGGGGAGGGTATTCCTGGTTTAAATTGGAACAATGGAGGGGATTTGTGCGTTCAAGATGGATTAAAATCTGCTCAAATGAGACCTTTGACTATAAACTAGGAAGTAATTGAGTGAACGGGTTTCTAAAGCAATCTTACTAGCCTTGACTCAAACGGCAATTTGTATGGAAATCTTCCTGATTAAATGGAATAGCGAGACCTCTGTTAGTTACGGTAGCAGTTACGCAACCGATGTCTTCTCTCTGGTGGTAGTTGTGTGCTGTGCTCCGTTAGCAAGGCAACAGCAGTGGCATAGACACATTGAAAACTGACAGTAAAAGCACTTCAGCTGTAAAAGCTTTTTGTACCACCATTGTGGTCTCTAACCCACGTAGGGCTGCCCTCCCCTGAGTCAAGAGGGTCACTGAGCAGGTAGGCAGGAGGTATTGGTGAGCTGCGCAAGAAGTGGTGTTTTTTCTGCTTGAGAACAGCGCTGAGATCACAAGTGGGGATGTGCAGACTGCTCTCTGCCATCGGTCTTAGTCCAGTTCTCAAGTGAACAGGACCCAGCTGGACTTCGTCATGTAACGGTTGCATGAGCGGGCTTTTAGCTGAGGATGGAGAAGGGGAGCTGGTTTACTAGCGGTGGGAAAGCTCAGCAATATCTTCATAAACAGGATTTGACAATCTGCCCCTTTTCTAGCGTGCTTCCCTCTGTGAACCTGTTTGTGGTCCAGAATGAGGATAGCGGCGTGACTGCTCACTAGTATGATCTTTCCCTTTCTCTGTGATTAGTTTTGTTTCCTCCATGGCCTGTTATTTCTAGGCGTAAGCATAACTGTCCATGAAGGCAGAAGTAGTTGGTCTGAACTGGAGGTATGTGGCTGTTGTATGGTGTGGGTGAGGTGGTGTTGCACTAGGCCATGCCATGGGGAGGTGGGAGGCGAACCCCTCATGGATGTCTCTTCCTCACTTGTTGCCCTTCTCTCTTCTTCCCCCCCACCGTAGGTCCCAAAAGACGCTACCCCAGGAGTGGGACACTCGCTTCTTATTTCTGAGAGGTTTGGGTACGTGTTAGTGTGGAGGAAGAAGGGACTCTGCCCTAGCATGAACATCACAGGTGTCTGTATTTGCAGGGAATCTGTAGCTGCTGGAGCTGTCTCTCTCTGCACCCATATTTCTGTGTCCTTCAGTCCTTTTTCCTCTCTTACAAGCCAGCAGCTGTATGGCCACTCAGGAAATTAACTTACTTATTGATCTTTCTGAGGGCCTAGGGATGTAATTCTGTCTTTATTACATCAGATTTTAGAAGATATTTTTGAACAGTGGCAAAAGCATAAAAGTCACAGGGAAAAAAAAGGCTCACAAAATTTTTTTTTTTGTGAGAAGGGAAAAAAAAAAAAAAACAAAAGGAAAAAAAAAGGCCAAAAAAAAAAAAAAAAAAAAAAAAGAGGAAAGCAGCAGCAATCTCTTATGTCTCAGACCCGAGTTTGTGGAGATAATCAAATCAGTATGTACGTATGAGGAAGAGAGGCAAGATTTTAGCAACTTGTGTACTTGAAGAACTATATCAGCAAACCTAATATTAGAATCAATTTACAAGCTTCAATTTTTCCTTATTTTAGCTTATAGGAAGAAGTACAGGGTATTGTGCAGGTTTTTTATTTCCACAGCATATTTTCAGAACTACTAATCTTTATCATTCTCCTTTTTAGCCTAAAACTTGGCTTGGCAGCTCATGAGGTTTTCCATGAAATTGCTTAAGGTGTTCCCATAACAGCCTGCACTAATTTTCATACAGCAAATGTTATCCTCTTTTCCTAAGAACACTGACGGAAGGTGTGACTTCCACAAACAGCCTCAGCAAAAATGTGCCTGGAATCTACAATGATCAAATCTAAAACAATTAAGATAGATCAATTGTGTTATATCATGAGAAAAATGACTAATGCTGATACGTTCATTTCAATTTATGCTCTTGACTTTTTTCCCAAGTTTCCAGTATCTTGTAGTGAGAGTCTCTAATATACAAAGCAAGTGTTCATATATAATACAGACACATGGTTTTACTGGGTCAACTTTGCTAGCATGCTATTAGAAGTAGCTATTTGTCAATTAAACTGGATTTGAGTTAAAAATGGGAGAAGCAGTTCCTTAAAAAAAAAAAAAAAAAAAAGTGAATGAAAGTTCTACTTGGATTTTCTACTGACTTGTAGGTAAACTCAGGTAATCATTTAATCAGATTAAAAAAATAAAGAGTTAAAACTGAATTTTCTTGAGGATTTTGATTTCAGAACTTATTCAAGGTTTCTTACAATACCTTCTTCTATGTACAGGAACTGAAGTTAGATCTGATTGAAGAAAAGGTAGCATCATAACAACGTTCATCCTGTAGCAATTAAAATTTACTTTGACAACACAGAAAATGTTGATGAGGCTCAAGATGCAGTGCTAGCGATGAGTTGGGTTTTGCTTGTATTTTTTTTCCTTATTAAAGCACCAGCAAATATGTGTGCTACATTCCCAATAGGTAAAGGATTCCAACCTTATTATAACGTAGCTTCTATTTGAAGCTGTCAGATCTCAAGAGTGAGAAAAAGCAGGACAGTCTGTCACACTGGCATTTCTGTTTCCACATTTTCCTTATCACCAACTAAAGAATGTATTTTTTCATTTACACCTACCTGTAACTTTATGTAGCACAACCAACCTTTCATGCATTTAAGAGGAGTAGAGGTGTCATGCTAATGATATGTTCCTTTTTTTGCCTTTTGAAGGGCAATTTAAGTTGTCTTCCTGAAGCATGGTTTGCATTAGTGATGCTAAAATGTGTGCATGGAAGTACTGTAAATGGATACAGTGTAGGAGTGAAAGTATTTCTTTCCTCAAGACTGAACAATTATTTTTTTTTTCTTATTGAAATACAAATTGCCATGTCTGTTTAAATCTGAAGTGTGGGGTGTTCTTATTAGCACCTCTAGCCTGAAGTCTTTCCATATTCAAATGAATGTTAAGTGTTACTAGGATTACACATTAGTCGCTTTTTAAAAGAATGGGCTGAAGAGCTTGTTTTGGCTGTTTATTGTTCATTTGAGACTATATTAAGTATGCTCATTTTTAAACTATATTTCATCATCTTCTGATATTTTGGAAGAGAAATGGGAAAAGGCAGATAAAATTTAAGCCGTGTTAGGTTATATCGATTAGCCTGCATTTTGATCTTGCCTTTCTCCTAAATTGGCTAAATATTTAAAGAATAATTGAGCATGAATGGCTACTTCATTTAAGGATTCTTTTTTTTATTTTATTGATACCGTCCACTTGGCTTTAGAAAAGAGACTAACTGCAAATAGATATTTGATGCCTGACTGGCATCTTTATAGATTTTTCTAAGTGTATGTTCGCATACTGAACAAGTTTTTCTCTTCTCAAAATACACACAGTGCAGCTTTAGAAGAAAATATTCTTAAACTGCATTCGGCATGTGATTTTGGAGGCCATCAACAGGGCTTGGACTATTTGATTAAATGCTTTCAAGAAAGTTTTCAAGCATGCAATAAGCATCATATTGATATGTAGTCTGCATGCAGTTCCGAGAATGTTGTGCCTACAGAAGCCCCTAAAAATGTCAGATTACTTAAAATTTTTGGATGAAGCACATCATCGTGACCTCATGATTTAAGGATCTTTGAATACCAGAACCTCTTTGGAGGTTTTATGATTTAGAGCATTGAGAAAGCAACAGTACAACATGCAAGCTGCAGGTTGCTTCCAAAGCTGACATGAAGATCAGCGTGCCTGCAATACAGGACCAGCTTTCATACTCCCATATTACTGAGCTGCTTCGTGTGTCTGCAAAGTATCTAAACTGCTTGTGGAGACTTTAGGTGGCCAAAGAAAGTCCTGTCAACACCATGTTCCACTCCCATTTCGTTCCTTAATCTTTCTGAGATCAACAGACAGTACGTTTTCCAGAGTCGTGCGTTACCATGCAGAGGGCTTCCAATTGCATTTTTTTCCTACCTAAATTTCTTTAATGTTCATCCCTCTTTAATCTTCATAATTTAAAATTAGTGTATATGTTAGAAGTGTTTTTGAGGAATTGCTCTCCTTGCATTAGTGCTGAACTTTTTGTACTCCCCAAACTTTTGAAAAAGCAGCTCTGCCCTGCTAATAGCATTCATTATAAAGTAGCTAAAGAAAAGCAGGTGAATTAGAAGGGAAACTTCACCACATGCAGTGATTTCCTTTTTATACGCAAGGTGTTTTTTTTCCAAGTAAAGCAATCTTAGGGTGAGGTGGTTGCTGTTTTCCTGTAGATATTACTCAGACGAAATGAAATGAGTTTCCCTGTTGGTGGATTGTTACTTTGCCAATGCTTGAAATATTTCACCAAATACCTTTCAGGAAACCATAAAACATCATTTTACCATAATGACTCTGAGCCAAGATGGAGAATAGAGATAGAAACCTTTTTGAAAATCAGCACGCACTTTTAACATTTTCCCATTTAATGGGCTCTTATTATTTCTTTTCTCCTGGGAAAATGTTTATCATTCATGGTGACATCCCCACTGATGACTCTTCACCACTCCCGTTGGCTTTATCAACTTCTGCAGGTAGTTCCAACAGCTGCTGCTTTCCTTGTGCCGCAGCCCTGCTCTAGTTGTGTGGTGGTACTACCTGTGGCCCGTCTTGGCTGGCCGAGGGGATGAGGAGCAGGAGAAGGCTGGGGAGCCTTTGCAATGGACTAGCTTGCAACATGGAAAAGCCGAGAGGATAAAGATACACTAGTATTTTTCTAACAGCCAGGTGATATGTCTTGGGAAGTTTGGGAGCAGAGTTGAAAGAGCTGGTAGATAAACTCCTGAATGGTGTGTCCACTTTGTGTAGTCTAAAGAGGGCAATATAGATGACACTTTTGACACAGGGTATCGCAAAAAATGTGAGTTCCAGAGATGAGGATCTGTTAGATAATCAATTGTTTCTTCCTGGTACATTCCCTCCCAAAAGCACTTAACTGCTTCTGGCTACTTTCAGGGACTGACTGTTGCGCTACATGGAGTTTTGGTGTGATGAAGTACAGTCAGAAAGGAATAGCAGTATGAGGAGAGACAGATCTGCTTTGTCTGGCACTGCATTAACTGAGAGAATGGATCTGCAGCAGAAGTATGATGCTTTTCTAAGTCTTTGGGGGGGGGGGGGGAATACCCGATGAATGTTCTTGATATTCTGAGAACAATTATGTGGTTTAAGTACTGAAAAATATGTCGTTATCACTTTACCAAGAGTGTATGCTTTAATATCACAAAACCGGTGGTAGTTGGACTTGTCACGCGTATAAGCATCTTGCTTCTTAAAGGATGGGCAGCTTGTACAGAATACTGGAAGGAGAGAGTTTAAAAATAAAATAAAAATACAGCCTATGGCTGGTAACAGCAACAATTCGTCCCTTAGCTGGCTTGCTTGCCACATTGTGCTGCCTGCAGAGAGCAAGAGCAGTGATGCTGTGTGTGTGTCTGCAGAGAGCAAGAGCAGTGATGCTGTGTGTGTGTATACACAGAGCAGTTGATGTCAAAATGACTTCTTATCTGATATTGCCCGGATCCCCTCCTTAATATGTTTTGAAAACCTTTCTTTTCTTCCACTTTTTATGTTCTGTAGTAATCTTATCCAAAGATTCCTTGGTGATAAAGTTTGAAGTCTCACTAGCTGGCTACAGAAGAAGCGGAAGATGAGATAGAGGTGGCATTGTGATTTGGGACCAGCAATTTCAAGCAACGTGACTGAGCTCTGTTCTCAGCCAAATCTCTCAAATCTGGAAAATTGGGAGATTGGGAAGAAGCTACAGGATTTACAGGACTGTCAAATCGAAGAAAAAGATTCTTTAGTGTGCAAGATCCTAGCACGTCTTCTGATTTCACCAGGAATGGAAAAGAGCGGGTTTTGGAGAAGGGGGAGCAAAGAAAAAAGGAAAGAGGAAAACTACTTCCTAATACTGATTTTAAAAGCAAGCCTTGGGTTCAAACCTTGGGCAGAGGTTCAAGTCAGTTCTTTATCTAAACCAGTTCACCTAATCCTAGTTATCAGCCTTCTCCTCTCTTCTAGGCACAAGGTGCTCTATAGCCAAAGGGAAGAATCTTCTCAGTGAAGAAATACCAAGGAACTTGCCTCAGCTAGCTACAGCAGTTGAAAGAATTTTTTTCCTCTATTTCAGATTCCCTGACACTTTTCACTGAAGCTTTTTTTTTTTTCTTTCTTTCTTTCTTTTTAAATATGCCTCTCTTCATTTTTATGGGACTCTTTAGTCTTTCAGTTTTGGACCCCTGAGGCTTTCGACTTTCCTTGTTGCTTCTTTGAGAGCAGGACTCCCACAGCTTGTGCTTAGTGCTATATATATTCTGTGAAAAGCCATGTACCTCGAGTGGTTTAGTGACCTTGCAATTTATTCATGGACTGTGATAAACTCTTATTTGTATAATTCATGGGAAGTGACGGGTGCTATAGATTATTTTTTTTCCAGTACTGCACACTACCCTGAAAAAAACAATAGAAGTAAAATGAAGGGTTTATAGCAAAACTAGCCATCTGTCCAAACACTGCTCAGCTTTTTGTCCAAAGGCTATTTTATGGAATTCGGTGTTGAGTGTTTGTCTGTGCACCTGCGGTCGCACACAAGGACACTTTTTCTTCCTTAGATAAATATTTATACAGGAGATACTTGCACTTAATACTGCTTATTTTCATTTTGTTTTAGTGAAAATATTACTATTAAAATAGACCAGGACAGAAATATGATGCAGCTCATCTATACATAGCAGGTCCATCTGCTTCTTGAGATTTAACATGTTTCGCTGATTATTCACTGTAGAACTTCTCTAATGGCAACAATCTAGAGAAGCTGGTAGCTTTAGGCTACTGGCACAATGTTACTGTGGGAAAGGGTTGGCCTCAGGGGACCTATGAAACCGCAAGGATTTTCCCTCTTCCCCTTCTAGGGAGGGGAGGCATGCGGCAGCCCTCGCTCTTAGCCCTCATTCAGTACATTTGTTGCACTTGAACCACTTGATGGATTTGAATGAGCTCGAATTCTTGGAGGTCAAACATATTTCAGTCCAGATACCTTGTGATGTCCCACACCTCTGCAGTTGCTTACCTGCCGGGCAATCCGAAATGGGTCCTGAAACAGCAGGGCTGGGTTTAGGCTCTTGCCTCCTTGTGCTGCCACAAGCCCTGCTGGGGCTTGATTCTGCTCTCTGCCGTTGGCTCCGGTCGTGCCGCGGCGAGAGCGGACCGCAAGCAGGCTTTCCAAGCTCCAACAAGGTGACTGGTTATTCCCTCAGCACCGCCACAGTGTAGAAAATTAGAAATAAAAAATAATTTAAAAAAAAATATCTTTATTGCTTTGATTGTTTTAATTACAGAAATCTTATTACATCCCTTCTAGGGATAAAGGACCAATCCTTAAAGCAAATGAGTTGTAGATGGAGTTTGGCCTGCTTTTTTATCAGAGATAATTTAATAACAAAGCGAAATTTGGATACATTTCAGTTCAGTGTTGTAAAATTGAATTGCGGAACTAAAAGAAAATCTGTACTAGAAGAAAGTTTAAGTTCTATGGTCTGGTGTTTTGTTGGTTGGGTTTTTTTTTTCATTTTAGAAAGGTCTGTCCCACTTGCAATTTTTCTATAAAATGTTCTCAGAAGGTAGGTGAATTTGCTTGCACTGCTTTGCTTTATGAATTTGGTGATTCTCTGGTTCTGCAGAATTAAGTATATCGCAAATAATTTAAGTCCTTTTTGTTGTAGTGCAGTGTTAATTCTTGGAAATGCAAAACAAATCGTGTATCTAACACGGTATAATACACTGGGAATAAAGCAATCTCTGTAACATCATAAAGTATGAATGTTTAACGATTATTTCTTTTATGCTCCATGAATTTCTAATTTTTTGTTGCTGCTCAAGCCTGTATCCAATTTACTCCAAATATGTGACCCGCTATTCCTGTATAATAGCCTGCTTGTAAGCAATTCTTAATGTTTCTTTTTCTCTTGCTGTCATCTCTGAGTGCTCTTCCTGCAATGATTAGAAACCTTCTTCACCCTTTAAGAATGGCATACGGTCACAAACAATATATCCACATGAAAGGGAAATACTTGACCAGCATGTCTTAGCAGCTCTTTGATCTCCTTGCGGAAGGCCGGTGCGTCTTCCAGCCATCCCTTTCGGAATACGAACAAGTGAAACATTGTCTTGTTGGGGCAGAGAGGTCTGCATACTTCACATAGAAAGGAAAACACTGATCACCTTCTGTATGGCGTGCTGGATGGAAAATTTAGAAAATAGGATGTGCTGGGGGGCGGGGGAAGGCACGTTAGCCAAGCAGCTGTTAATTAATAGGCCAGCCAGTCCTAGGGTATGCATGCAAGTGTGTAGGGTATTGGCATGTGTATGTATGTGCAAAAGATATATAGATTTCTCTGACAAGAAAAACATTGTTTTATCTTGAACTAGACTATCAGAAAATAGAGCATTCAGAGTGTAACTTGAGATGGCAACAAACAACAAAATGATGGAAAGGCTTCAGCTCGAGGTGATAATTGGCTTCATTTTGGAAACACGCTGTATGGACGAGTTGAGATTTAGAGAATTGAATTATTGAGAAATGTCACTTGAAGACCCAGCGGAAAGTCCTAGTGGTCAGCCTGTCCAAAAGACAAACATCTGTTGGTTCAGATGATGCCGAATTCATGCTGTGATAGCTTGTATATTAAGTGATTCCAAAGATTTTATGAACAGTTTGGGTGCTTTTTATGTTTAAGATGTGTGATGTGTCAAGAAGGACAAAGCCATTGTTTCACTTGCCAGGGATGTCAGCACTAAGATCTGGGGTCTTGTCAAAGCCTACGAAAATTGAAAACCGGTAAGTGGGCAGTAGACCATGAATCCTGGTTCCAGGATCCTCATCTAAAATGCCAGTTTGTATTGCTTTGAGAGACACTTGTAACTGTCATACTTTAAAATTGCAACTGGCCGAATGCGTGAACCGAACAGACCTGTCAAAAGCATTTGGCAGGCAATTTGGCAACTTCCCTTTCTGTAGTCTCCTGTAATATGGCAAAAAACATGGTTGCATTCCCTGTAGAGGCTCTAGACTACAAGCTTTTCCCTCTTGGCTTATGTTCAAGGGAGGCAGAATTCTTGTTTTTTCCCCTAAACTTACCATGCCTATTTGATAGAGGCTGTCTAATTTCAATACATTGTGAAGTCCTGGTTACGCTGATAGTGAGCAAATAACAATTTTAGTTTAATGAATACATGCTGATAGACAGATAAATCTTTTTCTTGGATTTTTGCATACTTAAGAATCTGGCCCCACTCCCATTCCATTGAGAGCAGATGAGATGCCTGTAAGATTAGTCCCATATTAATGACTACAAAACATTATGTCATATAGAAGTGTAACAAAAGATTGTGTCATATAGGTACTAAAAAAAA
>NW_009649485.1:1258999-1264690 GCF_000708025.1 Charadrius vociferus | reverse complement strand
GCAGCAAAAACAACTTTTTCTGCTCTTTAAAATGTTTGCATTACTGAAATGCTGATTGATTTCGGCTAAGCTATTGTCCAATGTATGACCTTCTGAAAATATTGTGTGATATTGTTTTCCCTCTACTTCTTTTTGAAATAGTTACAAAACGTAGAGATGAAACAAAATATCGTAATATGCAATTTAGATAGATTCTGCCTGATCCAAGGGAAGCTGTTTATGGTCTCAGGGGAGATAGAAACACTTGGGCAGTACATCTGACACAGTTTTTAAGCAATATCCAAAGCATCAAATACCCAAAACCTCGTCGAGAATGACTCAGCCGATCAGTGGTTATTCCAGCTTAACATACAACAGATATCCTAAAGCAAAGTGGGTTTGTATATATGTATGTGGTAACGTTTTGTGTGCGCTTAGGCACACAAAAGAGGAGATTGATTTCTAGAAAGGCTTCAATGTACAGTTATATATAAGATTAGTATTCATGATGGATGGCTTCAGAATATTGATATCATGTTACTTTCTCCATCAATCATATCAGTTTTGCGACTACTTTGAAAATGAAGGTCTACCAATTAAAATGACAAATAGGGGGTAAACAAGTCTTAGGGGAAGTTGCTGTAGAGCTGATCAGATAAGAGCAGACGCATTAAGTTTGGACCCATTGTGCTGCTCTAGAACCATGGTTCCTGCTGTATTGGCACCATCCTGGCCGCAGACTCTAACAGCAGGAAGCTGCCAGCGTGTGGACTGGAAGTACGGTGACTCTTCTCTTGAGGTTAAAATGCCACATCCATGAGCTAAGTATCAAGGACTTCATTGGTTGCGAACCTTTAGGCCACTATTTAAAACATTTCAAAACGTGTTTCAAAATACTAAGCCATTTAATTTTTGCAATAAGTTCTCTCAAATCAAATCCAGCTTACCTCCTTTGTTGTGGAAATGATCAGAGACTGCCTTGTTGGAATCATCCAAACAGCTGCTAGCAACTGCCAATCATCTCTTGCAAAGGTAACATTAGTGAGAAATAATTGAATTTCATATCTTTCACTACATAATTGCAACAAAAAACCCTCCAACACCCTACCTTAAAAGGTGGGGGAGGGCAGAGAAGGGTGCATAATTGAAGAGACAATCCCTGTCTCTCACATGTAGTGACAAGCCTTACGTGATTTTTATTGCAATAATTACTGTATCCTGCTGATCGAGAATAATTATCATCACCATAGCAACTTCGTATGGAAAGTGTGATGGGGGTGGGACAGAGTAGAATGGTTCCTTGAGAACAGCATTCAGCATGCTCATTTAGTATGTTTTTGTGTGTCTGTGTGGGTCTTGAAATATTAATGTTCATCCTCCACGTTTGTTTTGGCTTCCATATCAAGTAAGGAAACAGGGGATGTTGCATCAGCATAAAAGTCCAACTGTTGTGAGTGCACTTGTAATGCAGGGCATTCTTTGATTTCCAGTTTGGAAGCACAGAGACCGAAGCATCTGGGTTCACAGAATAGCATCTCTCTGCACATGCTGCCCTTCGTCTCATTGTGGTTGACAAAATGACGTTCTGTGCTTATTACTAATTAATGGGCTGGGGGAGACTTAGCTGGCATTTTGCTTGCTGTGCATCTATACTAGATGCCTTGGTAATGACATACCTGTACATTTATTTATGTATTTGGCCAATGTTTGCTGGTTTGAAACCTTCTGTCCTCATGATTTCTTGCAACATTCAGTGCATGTTGGTTTTTTTTTTCTTCTTTCAATAGCATTTCGCCTATGCAGAGATGATACTGTTCCAAAAGCACTTTTCAGACTAGTTTAAAATGAAAAATAATATTTTGAGGAATACCAGGTGACCTGGGTGTTTGTGATCCATTTTCAAAAAAGTAGTCTTTAGTTTTATTCTTGTCATATAACACACAAAACAGCCGTTTAAATACATGATGAAAGTAATTCATAAAGTTAAGATTATGCTAGATGAGTTCATAAAGAGGACTTAAGGTATTCCAACACATTAACATATCTTCACTGAAGTTTCCAAATTCCTTAAATCAATTCCTTAAATTGGGAGTTAAGGTAACACAGACCCAATGTTTTGGAGAAACTAGAAAAATAGATTTAAGGCACACGGCATGCGTGCAACATGATGTGAAGTCTTTACAGTCTTGAGGGCGTAGTCGGTTGGACTAGTTCTCTTCAGGCACTGCCAGAACGACTACTTGTGAGGAAGGACTGAGATAAAGACATTGTCTGGCATTCTGAAAATCTGAATTCCAATATTTTGTCTGCATGGGTTCCAGGTTTCTGCTGCTTCCTTGGTGACACCATGTTGCATGGTGGAGTGATGTGGTGGTGAAGGAACTTTTTCCTCTCTTGCTCCATAAGGGCTTTCTCTTTGTGTTCTGAGATATACCTTTTCTTGTTCCCAATTAAATTGGGGCAGTTACAATGCCATGGATGATAAGTCTTATGGGTAGCTAATGAACGGTATCATCTTGCCAGTCTGCAAATGTGGACCATTTGTAGGTAGCTCTAGTTAAGTAGGTTTGTCCTGCTGTCTGCTGTAGCTAGAGTGACGACCCTGGCCTTCAGGGCTTCTGAGTCCTCTTCCAAAGCATCTATTTGCCATAGTAGACCATGAGTGATGTACCTGCTGTGTTGAGGCGTCCTTGAACAGATGAATTAGAGCGGCACTGCAGGAATTGCTTTACTTTAAGTGTTTTTTCTTTTCTTCCTTGTTTCTTCACTCTCTCAGTCTTGTAAAGAAAGATGTGGTTTGAGGTACACATCTACCATCTGAGAGATCAAGTGTATCTTGTTTCAGGACTGACTTTCATAGCCTGTCTCAGGAAAGGCAAAATAGAGTTTGTAACTCTGAGCCCAATAGCTGATAAGTGAAGGGAATGTTTTAGGAGGATTTTTGGAAGCAAAACTTCCAGTAAGTCTGAAGTAAGAGCAGCCCAGGTGTTAGTGGTCCTTCTTTGTTATGCTGCTGTGAACCTGACTCTGAGCTCCCATGTCTTAAGTGCTTGGAAGACAGAGTATTTTTAGGCAGCCCATTGGAACATTGTGTTGGGTATTGACTTTTTGCCTTGTCTTAATTTTAAAGCACCTGTGTCTATATGGCCCAGTATTCTCCTCCTGCTTCCTCTGGTTCCTTGGCAATGCCGGTCAAAGGAGAGGCTCAGTATACAGCATTCTTTTGCTGCTTGCATCCTGTCTCCGGTGTCTCTCTGGTTGTTTAAGGGTAAGTTCCCTTTTCCCACAGAGAAAAAGGGAGGCCTTACTGAGGACTCTACAAGCTGAGATTTGGACTGAGGACGCAGGCACGGAGAGGGATGTCCCCAGGAGCGGGAATGTGGTAAAGCTCAGATAAAAGTGAAGGGGCAGAGCTTCTGTATCCATCACTTCTTAACTTTTGATTCCTTCACCTCCCCCCTATATGTTCCCTGTTTTTTCTACCCTCAGTCCCGAAGAAGCAACAGTCCGGGCAGTGAAGATTACCAAACAGATGGTAACACTCAAATCCAGTAGCCCTTCGGTATGCTATGTCCACACGCACTTTCACCACTGCCGTTACCAGCCCACCTCCCCATGCTCTGCTTCCAGAGATTTATCTGCAAGTGCTGGAGGTCTGATGGATATTTGGGATTCGGGCTGCTGGTTCTTTTTCTGGCACTCAATTCCATGGCCAAGAAATGACTGGTGTGACTGATTCAAAATTATACTGCTCTCAATGCTTATTAAAATCTTTCATCTCCCGCTCATTTAATTTGCATTGTACTGCTTCCAAGTTTGTGTGTGGCCTTTAGGGCACTTTTAAAGTAGTACTCTTAATCTGTAAGTTTGATTTTTGGGGGGGGGGTAGAGCTGCCACATGAGTCCCTAGAGGTGCTAGAGCAGCCAGCCGGTTGCAGTGCGCAGCTCGGTGCTACCTGTAAGCTGTTGAGAGGATAAGTTGGGCTGTGGTACTCACACACTGCTCAGAAAGGCTGTTTGCAGCCTGGAGATGCCATCGGTAGGGCAGCAGGCTGCCGACACCCCTCCTGCTGCACAGCAGGGTCCTGAGCATCCTGGCGGTGGCATATTGCTGCTCTGGGTTAGCCAGCTCTAAAAGTTGGGCGTTGATGGTAGTGCTCTTTTTTTCCCCATTTTAAGCAGCAAGAGAGCTCTCGGATTCCATTGCAGTACAGGTTGCTTTGAAATTGGAGTTTTTCCAGCTTGAAAAACTTGGGACAAACACAGTTTACATCAGAAAATTTGAAAGCAGTTGCTTCTCATAAGAGCTGTTTTCCTGTCAAAATGTAAACATGTAGCTACTGGGGAAGGCAAGATGGGCCTAGGGCTATTTATTTTTTTTTATAAGGGTCCTACTTGTATATGAAACACTGTCCTATGGGAGTTTAGATGCTCTGAACTTAATGTTCCATAAAGCCAAACAAGTGCTCCCTTCAGTTTTGATAAAACAGTAGTTATAAATAAGACTGTTCTCTCCAGCCCAGGAAAATACTGACGAGGGCAAAATGAGGATCACTTATTTTCTGTTACTAATTACAGGACCATCCACTCTTCAATACATCGAGTTTGATGTGAAAGCGTTTACGCTCACCGATGCTGATCTTACGTCACTGGAGCAGTCTATCGTGCTGGGCTGGAGTCGTTTCTATGGCACGTGAAGTTACTTAATCAAGTTTGGATGGCTTTGAAATGAGTTGTGAAAACGCAGCCAGAAATCGTGGGCTGCAGGCAGAGGCGATGGGGTGGAGTTCAGGGCCCGGGGGGAGCGAGAGGTCAGGAGATGAGCTCAGAACGGGCCCTCCTGCTCTTAGCCTAGTAATCACAGGAAGCAGTTTCTAGTTTTAGCTACTGTGTCCCTGACAAATCATTAATGCTTTTGCTTCTGGTTTTTGTAAGTAATGCGGTTATGAACTGATACAGTTTTGAATTGAAATAATTCTTGTGCTGCACTTTGTCTTGCTTTTCTATTTGTTGTTCTAACTACTGGGCAGTAGAATGACAGCAAGAAACGTTTACAGAGTGTGACCAAATATACCATAATTAAGCAATTTGACATTGGAATGCAGAAAACAAAATGTAACAGTAAAAGACTGGTCTAGATTTCATCTGCTCAAAGTAATAATAAAGACATCAGCAGGGAAATCAGTCATGCACATATATTATTTGTGTGCACTTAAGTTGGACAGATAGGATAATGGATGTGGTATACACCAGATGTTACATTTCCTGAAAATAGATATGTTAAAGGAGCTCACAAGTGGTTGTCAATGCCCCTTTCATTACCCCATCAGTCTAAATTTATCCAGTTGAAATAAACATCTTAGTTTGTCTGAACTTGGGCTTCACCTTTAAATTTTCTGTGCTACTTTTATGTGCACAAGAGAATAGTTAATAAACTCTGCCATTCTGTGTTATACTGTTTCTTAAATCCTCTAACAGACTGAAAAGATAGCAACTTTCTTGATGTCTCATTTTAGAAAAAGAGCTACGGCCAAGTAGGCACAATGGTGTTAAAGCACAGTCGAGGCCCACATTTTTATGATAATTTTATCTTGTGCATCACAACATGCAGAGACACCATTCTCAGCTGCATGTATCCCCAGCTTGTAGGTGTAGTTATGTCACTGCACAGAAATGGCCGTTGCAAGTCAGTCAGTTATAGAAATTCCTGCT
>NW_009649485.1:1226587-1258865 GCF_000708025.1 Charadrius vociferus | reverse complement strand
TGCTGTGAATATGCATGTATCTGTAGCAGTTAGATTTTCATAGGTGTTTTGTTTTGTTTTTCTGTGGAGCTTTCACAATTTTCACTGGAAGATTTCACAATATCTTTGATGCTCTACATTAGAAGAAATCTCCTGCCGAGTTGGTTTTTTAGGTGCCTCTTATGTTCTGTAAATCAAGTGCAGACCTCTCAGTGGAGTAGGGCTGGAAGAGCAGCTGAAATGGTCTTTAGCATTGGCTGGCATGGTACATCACGTCATGTTCGTGAGACTCGATAGTCCCTTCCCATTCCAGTTAGCTGGGGGCTACGTCTGCCTTGTACAGTTCAGTATAGTTGTCACAGTGCATGATATGATGTTAATGTGTAATCTTTGGCTCCTTATATAAAACTGGTTCCTACATAGATAAGTTCTTACAGGGAAATGGACAAAAGGAGATAATCCTCCTTCCTAAAAGGAAGTGTAGAAGGGAAGTCCTCAGAAGGGACTGCGTTGGACGGTAACAGGGCATTCAGATAAGTACATTTCTGAGGGAAACTTTGTCTTTTAGAGTTCATTAATAAAGAATTTGGGTATAAGTATTCCGTAATGTAGCATTGTTTGAGCAGTTGAGAGAGGCTTCTTTATAGAATCATAGAATCATTTAGGTTGGAAAAGACGTTTAAGATCATCAAGTCCAACCATTAATGGATTGTGAAACTATACAGTCTTTTGTTGAAGTTTAGCACACAAAAATTTGGAATTGTTTTTAAACGGAAAGCTAATAAACTCTACTGAAAAAATAGGCAATCTTAAAGGTAAAAGCACTCTGTAACGTGTGTGATAGTTACCAAGGTAGTAGTTGGCCATGCTTTTGCATACAATTAAAAAAAATCATGTAATTGAAGAAAACATAACAAGGTATGCATACCTGCAGCATTGCTCAGCAACCCAGTGTGTAGAGTGCTAGAAGCACACACTGGTGTTTACACAGGGAGTTGTGGAAAAAGACAGGTCCTAAGCTATGTAGTTGCTTCTTTATGTAATGTATTCTGTGAAGGTGAGTTTCAAGCACGCACAACTGAACATACTTATTTCCTATGGTGACTATTACCCCACTGAACATGGTGGGACCATATTAATTTCTATGAACACAAAGTCTGACCTCTAATGTAGAGACCCTTCCAGTCTTATCTGGGGGAGGGAAGGAATTTGTGTTGCTGTTGACCATTGTTTTCAACACCAGGAATCCTTTATTAAAAATGCCAGCCAAAGGGGCAATAAGCTTAGGTTATTTGACCTTCTGAGCAATTGTCTTCTCAGTTTAGCATTTAATCTGATAAGGAATAGCCTACTGTTGACATCAGATTGATAGGGGATGCAGTACTTGGACATTGTTTCCATGTGTTTGATGTCTGGATGGCATTCAACCCAAGTCCAAGGGAAAAGATGCCTTTAGCAGCTGAGTACTATTGGTGGTGTTATCGGGGTCTTTTAGGATGTTGAGAAGTACTTCACTGAAATAAGGAATAGGATCTGAATAAAGGAGGACTCTGAAAAAGGAAGTACATTTGAGCTGGACAGGGCCTTTGGAGTGTGTGGAATGTACTTGTCAGCAGTTATTTTTGTGCCAATAGGTTAGATAAGTGTTGCTGTTTACATACCAATTTGCTCTGTTATTGAAAAAATTCCGTAGTAACCAGGGCAACAGTTCCATCATGTGATAAATTCATTACTCCAAAGACACACATCTTCATAAAGGAACTTCATATCATCACGTTACCTAGATGCTTGGAAAACTTAGAGCATTTCTTAGACAGGAGACAGGTCCAGTATAAAAACAAAATCATCCCAGACTTAAGGCTTGGTCACAACCTGTGCATGGTATAAGTCTTCCCCCAGACTAAACTGGGTTTTGGAACTAGTTTTAAGATCTGCTTAATAAAACCAAGCTCTTGAATTTCTTTTCTGCTGCTTGCATTCATATATATCTGAACAGAAACACCCAGGCAAGAGAAAACTTTGCTTGGATGGACAAAATGAATGAGAGGAAGATTTTTCTTTTAAATCATTATAAAGCCCACGATACAGGATGAGGGGAAAGACAGAGGGACTTCTGAACTTTGGCTTCTCATGGTGATTTTTCATGGAAGACAAACTCTGCCAGTAAATGTGAACTGTAGTTACTTGCCCTTGAAGCACCTGATTCAATGGTGGCTTCCAGAGATACGTGTTCAGGAGATTGCAATCTCCTGAAAGTGCTGGAGATTTTAACTCTGATTCATTTCTATAGCAAAACCCAGAATCTTGGCATAAAACTTTTTTCCTTGCTATTTTGATTGTTTTAGAAGGGAAAGGAAAGCCAAAATCATGGCAGGAGAGCAGAAGATTTGACCTGTAGAATATTAATAAAGATCAGTGTCTGTAGTTGGAATAAAATGGTCTGTGCATGTCAGGGTGAGAAGAGCTGCAGCTGGTGAAGTTTATATGTCAGGAGGTTTAATTTATCTTAATTCAAGGTAGCAATAAACGGTGGACATAGAACCATCAAGTTAGGTGGGAAAGACCCATCAAAAGGGGTTGCAGGTCTTCAACACCACTGGATCTTTCAGTCACGGTGCAGTGTCTTTCTATACGCTCTTTTTGGAAGGCAGATGCAAGCTACTGGGCTTAGTGCAAAAACCAGTAAAAATCTGTAAGTCCTGCCTGTTAAAGGGCCTTAATACATTACTGTGTGCTCCTGCTTAGATTCTGTGCTGTAGCTTTTGTGTTGATGTGTGACCTGTCTAAAAGTGTGTGCCATGGCAGCTACAGCTGTATTTGCAGATTCTTGTTAAATAACTTGCTGACATTCCATAGATAGATATCTCCCAGACAGTTACAGCTTGATTTCTGTATATCAAAACCAATTAGCTAACTACTTCTATTAAAAAGATAAGCCATTTAATAGTTCTAAACTTTTTTTTTCTCCCTTTTGCTACATGTGTTAATCTGGAAGTCAAACATTAGATAAAATGAGTGGAAGAACTTAATAACGATTGAAAGCAAGGACTCTTTGTAGCACATTCAATGCATAGCATGATAGGATGCTGAAACTGTTGCACTAGGTTTCTTCATATACAGTAATAAAGACAACATTCTATCCAAGTGAGGAAAAGGTAGGAAAGAGGAACACAAAAGCCAAAATGAAGAGATTCAAGATGCTACATTCTATGCAATCTGTGAAAAAATATATCTTAAAAATCTTCAGAGCAAAAGAGAATGGGGAAGCAGCTCTATAATTACTCCAATCAGATAGTATGCCAACAAAAAAGGAACAATTAGTGATGTTTCCAAGTCAGTAGATATTTCTCCTTAACTGAGTGATCTGTTGCAGAGATATGTAATTAGGGCCACGTAATAATAGGTTTGGTAACTCTATCCCTGTCAAAAAGGGAAGAAAATCCATCCTATTGATAATTGCAGGTTTCTCTGTGTCTAACTTCTTTCCATCCTCCTTTTCCCCTCATCAGATTCTTTAAACATGCCTGGCTTTTGGCTCACCATACTGTAGTTTGAGTCAGTGAACGTGTTTATAGATGGCATTCAATGAGTTCACAAAAGAAAAAAAAAAAAGAGATTGTTAGCCATATAATTCAGAGAGAGAAGTTCCTACCTTGTAAGGTGCACGTGAGTAGAAACTCAATAAAAATCCAAACCCTGTAATAATTTTAAAAGTTGTGTTTAGTGTCCTTTAATTTTCAATTTTTATTATTTTGTTTCTATATAGACATTACTTTTTGAGAACCCAGGTGGTACTATAGGAAACGATGTGATTGGATGGTAGAAATACTTCATCCTAGCTGTTTGCCTGCATGCTGCGTAGGGAATATCACCAGGAAACAGTACAAGGTTTCAGACTGCAAGTTTTCTTGCTGATATAAGGAAAACATTTTCTCTGATCTCTTGCCATCTTACCAAGTGCTTTGGTTAAAGATGCAATAGTACCAGTGAAATATTCCTTCTGCAAAAATATAACAAGATTTCAAGTAGAAGGACACAGGACCCAGCTGATGCATAGCCAAAGACTCCAGAATTTGCATGACGGTAGATATTTCAATGCTGAAAAAAAGAAATCCTGAATGAGGTGACATTGAACGTACAAGAAGTGTCTTGAAGCCTGCTGTGAACAAACGCACACAGAAGGAACCCTGTATGTGATTTTTACAGGCTGGATGTCATAAGAACTGACAATTTTAGCAATTGCATTTGACAGTTTGTAACAACCTATAAATGCTGGGGTAAAAGGGACGCAGGTCATTCAAGTTCTTGACTTCAGTAAAGTTTGAGCATTATCTAGGACTCTGTAATGGGATTTCAAAATTCAATCTCCAGGTTAAAAACACAAAAAGATTATACCAACTCCTGGGCAAAGACCTTAACTTGTTCCCAGGAAAGAATAACCCTTTTGCTGCATAGAACTGGTGACAGGGATGAACTGCATAGCATCTCGAGGTCAGCCAGACACGCTATTGGTAAACTTTACTTAGGAAAGAAAATTTTGTCTTCTCACTGCAAAAATACCCCCCCAAGTACAAAAAGTTACACAGTCCGGTGCTAACTCTTATTCTTTTGGAGGAAATTGCTCCTGCTGCAGGTTGCTGAGTAGTTGGTGGGCATCAGTTATAAGCAGGCAGTCTTACTGCTTGCTTATGGTGGACCAACATGGTGTTGGTTCTTGCTTCTTGTTGGAGGAGTTCTTCTAATGTTGCCCATGAGATACGGGCCTGAAATGCGCTGGGTTCACACCTGAATTCATCCCATATTGTCAGCGTGCAACAGTGTGACGAGTTGTGCATGCCCTTTAGTGACACCTCTGTATGCACATGGCCTGCAACCTCCACCTCCCCCCAAAGTGCTCTTTTGGTGGCACTTTGTTTTAGTACTTTGCAATAGTTGCCACTTTATTTATTTCAATAGTCCCGATCTTGATAATCAGCAGAGACCCATGTAGAACCCAGGTAGGTAGCACCATGACCTGGGTAGTAGGAGGTGCTCCCAAGTGTGAACCTGCTGCCCTGGAGAGCATTAATGGTGAGGGTGGGCTACTGACCAAACTTTGTCCACTCTAATACTGGGGAAACGTTGATTGTGCACTTCTCTTGGTATTCATGGGAAAAGGTGTCAGAGGAAGCCATTTATGGTGCCTAAGTTGTATCAGTGCTACTAGTCACCTGAGCTGTGTGGCGTATTCTTGAGCACCATCTACTGGTGCTGTTACTGGAAAATTAGTAAATATTTGTGAGAGTGTGTGTTGTTTGCCTGCATCTAAAACCTTAACCAGATGACAACTGCAGCTTTCCTAAGTAAAGCCAGGTTAGTGAAACTAAAATTTGCAGCTGTTTGCAATGTGAACTAGAAATCTGACTTTGTTACTTGAAAGGAAGAAAGACCCTCCCTTTGTATTACTCTTACCAGCGAGTTCCTTCCTTTCCCAGAAATAACACCTCACTTTTCCTTTATGAGGATGACACGAAGCTGTCTTTAAATAAATAAATAAAAACCTCAAGCAATCTCATATTTAGAGAAAAAGTCAATTTTCACCTTTGTAGATCCACAGACGACCAGTAGTGCGAGGGACCTTGGGAGGACTTGTGCTCGAGTCTCTTCTTTCAGGGCAGGATTGATCTTCATTTTCAGTCTGGCTGTGAGATCAGGAACAAAACAAGCAAGCAGCTTCATGCGTGACCTCCTTCATTGGGAGCTGACGCCAGCTGTTACAACACCTACAAGTGCTGCCAGGCTGGCAGCCCATAGGTTTGCCCGTTGGGTGCTGTAACCGCATTGGATGTTACTAGTACTTCCATGAAAGTCCTTCTGTAGAACTGATTGCAACACGTGTTGGAGATTCTGCCTTCCCCATTGTATTTATTCACATCATCTTGTCTGTTTTACACGGGTCGTGCAATCCTTTTACTACAGTGTAACAACTGACAGTACATTTCTCATATAGAAAACAGATATGAGAGATACAGGCTGATTTATCTAAAGGATATTATTGGTCAGTTATGACTTGCTTCCCTTTTTTTAATGTGCTGGTAATAACAATATGTAATGAAAGGGAATAGGTATTTTCAGTCTTCTAATTTAGCATTGACTTGGGTTTATCCCAATATGTTCTTTTAACTAGAAGTGTCATCTGTCAACATCTGAAGTATTTTTTCACTTTACAGAACAAGCAACTGAGCGAGTCTGTTTTCTAATGCTAATATAGGAGAGCTCGTTAAACAAGATGCGGAGTTATACTAGCATTAAAACAAAGATCAGCTTTCCAAAAATGTAAAGAATGAGGTAGACTTCCAGCTACGTGACAGCTTTTTCCTGAAAAGATCTATTACCAATAAAAGATTTTTACAGAGGCTTCTGAAATAAATTACGCAAAACTAACAAAAATTGTATGCAAGTTACACAAAGTGGCAGGTAAAAATAGAGAGAGGGGATTTTTATCCACAAAGTAATTTGCAGTTTAAATCTCTTAGCTTACCTTTACATTGGCATAGAGACTGTTAGGGGGGGACCAAAGCCAGTAGGTGCCAGCTGTTCCCAGGAGGGATATGAGACCTCCTGTTATATGACCCAGCAGCGAGGATTTTCCTTTGAGGGGGGCTCCGTTCCCAGAGAAGTACTTGGATGTGTTGGGCATCTTAAAAATATGATTTGACATGAGTATAGCAATGGAGACTCAACTGTACTCTAATATCCAATAGCATAGTGATCTTAGCTGCCTGAAAGCTGTTTAGGACTCCCTAAATTTGTTCAAATAAGTAAGCATCATCTTTCAGAAAATTACCTACAGAATTCAATATAGATAATTAGAAGACAGATCATATAAACAGTATAATAGTGTACCTTTCATCCCCATAATCTTTGTCCCTCCGGTGTTCTTAGATAACTGACTCAAAACAACCATAACCTGACTCAAATCTTTTCGGAGAGAACCAGGATCTTTGTTCCTAGGGCTATTTCTTCCTTTTTTCTTTTGTCATTAAAAACAGTAAGCCAAGAATATTATTCTTCTGAATTCCCAAACTTCTGGCTATGAATGCAATTCCTTCCATTACTATGAAGATAACAATCTATACTTGCTCTCCTACTGTCAGCTGTAACGCTCACCTCTGAAGTACTGCAGCCTGCAGAGATAAAATTTTGCCATCTTGCTCCACAATTCATACTTTGTTTCCCCAAATGAGGAAATGGCTCATTTGCAGATGAGAACACACTTTCAAATGTGTTCATTTTGGTATAGAATTTTTTCCTTCTGAATTATTTGTGATCTTACAAAAACAATCAGATTAGTAGTTCTGCTTGCAACCTCACTTCCACCTAATGACATATTGATCTTTACTTTTTGGGGTATATCCTCACATTTATCTTGTATAAAAATTGACCCATTCTGCCCTCGGACTTTGGGATTACAGTTCGTAGGTTAATGCCAGTTGTTCTTCTTGACTGGAGGGTCTTGCACTGACTGTGTCTCTGAACAGCTAGTCAGCTTGACAATGAAATTCTGGGAGTAACGTTTGGCAATGCATACAGCATGAAAGGGAGTGGAAAGATCCAGCAGAGTTCAAAGAAAGAATAAAGTGGTTACAGCTCATTCAAGTTCAGATTGAGCTGTCTGTCAGCTTCTGCTTACTGTTTGTTTTGTACTACCTTGTTCTTTTTTTTTTCCCCCCTCTTTTGATATAAAAGCTGCATTGCATGCAGAAAATAATGCAGAGGTATTTATAGAGAAGATGCTTTGATAAGAATCTAGTCAACAGTTTATGTCATCATTTTCTTCAGCTCTTACTGAAGCCTTACAAGTACACTGCTCCAAATAAAACATGCTGTGGTAAAGTTCTCTTCTGACATACCACCGTCATGTTTGGTTAATTGTAACACAATAAGGAAATCTTTAAGAAATCTATAGGACAATATATAAGCTTGGAGTACTGGGAAAACACTTTTTAACACCCATTTGGAGGAAGGTGTTTTTAATCTGTTTTCACATCTGATTTACAAGTAGAAACCGAGCTAATATAAATGTTGCTTTTTAAAATGAAACACACGCATCAAATCTTGGCGTGGCATAAGGAAAAGCATCTTCTAACTGAAATGGACGCTTCGTGCTTGTAGCCCAGCTGAGTTTAGTTGGGTGGTAAAGTGTTCATGTCCATTGAAAGTTTCTAGGAAGAAACAGAGGAGAAGAACGCTAACTTTACAGAGAGAGAACTAATGCAAAGCAGTGCTGAAAGCCTCAAGGCAGACAGCAGCTGTCAAAAGCCTGCGACCTTGCTGGCTTTTTGGGTTTCTCTCCTCTTGCTTTTATGTAGGGTCTTCCACTTCCACTTGTGCATTTTTACTTTTGACATCTCAAGGCAAACTCTGGAATGACCCTGATCCTCTAGTGGCTGGAACTGATTTTTTGTGTGTGCCAGTAACATGTATGTGGAATGACTTGCGACACAGTAAGAAACTCTTTGGTGTGGGTGTGAGCTGTAGAGAAAGCTGCTGGGATAAAAGAAGGGTTTCCAGACTGCAAGTGTCACAGTTCAGGCACTTTTGTGCTGGTGCTTCTGGGTAACGCATACTGAAGTTCACACCAGAAACGGCTGCCTGCCGTCCCCAGGGACTCCTGTCTGTGAATCT
This sequence comes from Charadrius vociferus, assembly GCF_000708025.1. Classification (NCBI taxonomy): domain Eukaryota; kingdom Metazoa; phylum Chordata; class Aves; order Charadriiformes; family Charadriidae; genus Charadrius; species Charadrius vociferus. The sequence goes on along the minus strand of NW_009649485.1, from coordinate 1,250,219 downwards.
AAGAGTGAATGTGCATTTGTCATGGTAGAGTTAATGTTGCACATGCATTGAGGCTCAAGAATTACGGGTACTCCCTACTACTCCTCTTCAAAAGGGCACCTGTTCTCTTCTGTTGACAGTCTTCCCTGTTGACAGTCTTCCCTGTTGACAGTCTTCCCTAGCTGTTGCTAGGCATTGGAAGATGCTGTCATCTTTCCTGATCTCTGCATTATTAGCTTTTAAACTAACCTGCGCAGCTCCTAGGGGAGCAAGATGTGCTTCTTGGGACACGTGTACTGAGAAGCTGGACCCTTGTTAAAACCTAGCTACATTTTATATTGCACCTTACCTTATGGTAATGAGTGTTTGTGTGTCAGCTCACCTTAGGGGTAGTGTTATTAGGCCTTTAGGCATAAAAGAATAATTACTTAGAAACACAGATATGCAAAGAAGTTATAATAAAAAATAAGTCTCTCGGGTCACGTTGGAATCTCGTTATAACCTCAAGTTGGACTTTTTGTCTTAGGACTGTCTACCACTCCCCTACTGAAAACCAAAATCTTTCTTGCTATCCCACGTTCAGCCTCATCTTGGTCACTGTCGTTCAATGAGCTAGGGATTATTTTACCTCTATGCCCTTATTCTTCTCCAGCCCTCTGATTAACATTTCCATTATGTTTCTTAATTAATATGTTCTTGAGTTCAGTCTGTGCATCTCTGCTAATCTTTTGACATTATTCTTGCGAAGTCCTATGTAGCAAATTATGCACCCGCATGTATTACACGTTCCTTGTGCATTTTTGCTGGGTGTTTCCCTGTCAGTTGTCTGTAAAGATCAGTGCTGCTGATGCACATGGCCAACTTGAGGGAATTGAGAAAAGTCTCCTATAGGTTTGTCTTGGCCTGATTCTCGTTACAGTTAGACGCAGTCAAGTGGGAAGGTTCACATCCCAGTGCGGAAGGCTAGAGCTGTACGGCAGGACTGGAGCTACCAGCAGTGTCAGAGTCCTCTGTGGGGATTAGGTACGCTGGCAACCCTTGAGCTTGGACCAGCACCGCCTGCCAGCGGGGGTTACCTGGCCTGCGTTCAGAGCACCGCTTCACCTGAGCTAGAAAATCCTGTCTGCAGGCAGTGTCAGATTAAAGTAATGCCTGCACACTTCATGGCACTAAAGCTCCCACAAGACCTTCGTGAGAAATAGTGACCTGTGAGCTGCCTGCAGGTGAGGAAAGAATATGCAGGACCGCTGTTTACTAGGTACTCCAGGCCGCTGAAATTTGGAGATCGTGCCCCTTGTTGCACAGTGGGCATTAACTGTTTGTAACCCCGAGTGGGGTCAGAAAGTAAACCCCAACCATTTGGTAGGAACCAACTGTCTCATTTTAGTCAGAGGACGGTAGTTGGAGTGAGTTACAGCTGCTTTCACTAATAGAAATCTCCAGCCCTCCCACAGGGGAAGAAAATAAGAGGACTGCTCTTGCCCTTGCTGCCCCAACATTTCTTAAAGGTGAAAGCACTTACTGCAAAGTGAACAGAATTTTAGGTCCTCTCCCACCACCTGTGTGCAACTATAAACAAAATAACTACAAGTGAAATAATTAGCTGCTGGTGTGCTGTGGATTGTCAGGTGCCAGCTATGAAATTTTGTCAATGCCAAACTCTTTGTTTACACACAAAAAAAGAAAATAAATAAAGAACTATTTGTGTGAATTTTAAACTGAACCTCTGAAACAATTAAGCGGAGCTGAACAAGTTCATAAAACAAAGACTAATGACATGTCCCCCGCACTGCTTGGCTGTGTGCCCCCATTGATTGACTTGTAGAATGTTACAGGCGTTAAGTTGGTATTTTTCATTAGTTTGGATGAAATATGAGACTCTCTTACCTTTCGTTCTGTTCAGTTCTGCCTTACTCTTGTAACTAAAGCCGCCCATTCATTACATGAAATCATTATTTATTTGCGTGCAGGAAAGAATCAAGGCAACTTCGCAAACTCTAGTCCTCCCATCATAGCTTGATTCCTTTTACCATTCACCTTTTCAGTACATGTTACTGAAGTTTGCCTTAACCATACAGGAAAGGCTCATAATGTAATAATGCATAATGTAGGCAACAGGAAAACACCAGCTTCATTTGCAACAAAAGTGTTTCATGAATTGCTTCTCACTCTGTTTTCCTCCCCTGTGTGAATCAAACGTAGGTTGTGTGCATGTACCAGGTACAGAGTTAGGTTCTAGCAAACCCTGTTCTAGTGTCCACCTTAAATTTTATTTAGAATAACATGAAACGATGCTGTGGATATAAGCCTGAAGGCAACTACATGTAAAGTCATTTATCACCAAAAAAAATGTGAGGAATGTTGAAAATAAAGTTAACATTCATAGTCATATTTTCATTTTTCTAACCTGTAGTGCTAAAGGCATTTTTCTTTGTTCTCCAAGCATTTTCCTTTCTTTTTATTCTTTATTTGTTTGATACTAAAACTACTACTGTAGCAAAAAGCAACTCAAACTTATTCCTCAAAATGTGAGAAACGCGTAAACTTAAGAATACAAAGAACCAGCCATCCTCCCGTTTTCCCCTCACCTTCTCCCAGCCAGAGGTTTTGTTGCTGCCTCATGATACATCAAAACTAAGCTCCTGTGCCAAGGTCTACATTACCGGAGCCCACTCTTGTTACTTGTGGTGACATAAACGCAGACAGCGGGGTGCATACACGGTTCCGGTGGTCCAGAGCAAGGACACGATGGGACAGTAGTGCAGCTTTAGTCTAAATACTGCGACAGCAGCCTGGTGTCTGCAGTTGGCAGCCGGCTCAACAGTCTGCAGGGTTTCTCGTGGTGGTATTATTATTAGCACAAATAATGGGAGAATCCCTCCAGGGCAGGGAGGGGTTTGGTGGGTTTGTTTTTCATGTGGTTCTGCTTACAAGAATTGCTGCTGTAAGTAGCTAATTGTTAATATGAACTATATTCTCCGAGTGTGCGCGCGTGTCTAGTTGTGCATCCCGACTGCCTGATGAAACACTTCCTTTCCTTTAACCTTCCCAAATCCTCTTAGCTAAATGGAGAAGAACTACATTTGAATCTCCTTTAGTATGTAGTTGCCAAGTATATTCTCAGCTGTGTGTGTTGAGGTAGCACGGGTGCAGGTAAAGTCAGTGGTAGGAGGCAGTGCGATATCGAGCTGAGTGCAGCATGAAAGAGGAGCGGGGTAAAACAAAAGCTTGAAACCTTGTGAAACTGCAGTGATTTGATTTGGAATAAGCATGAAGAGTAACCACAGGCACCGAGCTGCTTTTCCGAAGCGATGGCTCTTCCAGCCAGGCAGATGGTTGCGAAGCAAAGCTGCTGTGGTGTGTGCCCCGCTTGCTGCGCGGCTGGCGTGGAAAGATACTGCAGCCCAGGGCTGTATTGCAGTGGCTGAAGAATAGAAAATTGGTTGTGCAGCCGTGAAGTTGGAATTACAAATCAGAAAGCCTCGGGATTAAGATTCCGAAGGAGTAGAGTTTAATTAGAACAAGCTCTCTCAAGCATTACTATGCAACTTGCAGCAGTGTACACAATACTAATATATGCTAACAGGCTGCCATACAAGTTGTTCTACTGTTTGGCAATACAGTTGTAGAAACATGTTTCTCTTAAAGAGCCAGCTGAGAACAAACTTGGTGTGGCTCAGAGGACCCGCGGAGCAGCCTGTGATGGCGTCTTGTCTGCGACGAGGGCTTTTAATCATTATGGTAATAGAGCTCAGGAACAGGAGGCACCAAAAAACTGTTTAGTTGTTTCTGTTGGGGATTACTCGGTACGTCTGAAGAGTGCAAAAGCAGTAGCTGCAAAACTGGTGGCTTATAGAAAGCTTAAACTGACTGTGTTCCAAGTCAAACACAATAAGTGGTAAACCCAATGGAATGTGAAAGAAATTCATACCTTAGTGAACCGTAAACAGAATCACAGATGATAAAAATTTAATCAAAATGTAACATTGCCTTCGGGATTCAGATCCAGTGTCTTTTGATGATTAGCAGGATTATCAAATGTAGATGCTCTGTTGAATACCACAATGTTGTAACGTTGCACTCTATGGAACATCAATGCCAGAAATAATTTAACACCTGCACATAAATCATTTTGCAATTACCTTTTGGGAATTATTTTATCTTAATCTTTTTATTTTGTTCCAAATAAAATTAGAGAGGAACACTGAAAGATGACACTAGGTGAAACAGAGGAAGGATAGGAGCACTGTCGGGTTATATAAACTAAGCTAAATGTCTGTTTTCCATTATTTAATTCTTAGATTGACATGTAGCTTTGGCTAAGGATTGTAAAACAGAATTGGTTTGTGTGTATGTGCATATAGTTAATTAAATGAAACTTTTAACAACAGTGATATTGGAAATATACATTCTGCACTTTTAGCATTAGCAAGAGGGATATTAAGGGTGGAAAACCTTGAGCCCGTTGATCCTCCTTTCCCTAAAGCAAAACAGCCATTTAAGTTTGGGACTTAGAAAATTATCAGTCAGAAGTTACAAAAAACTATTCTCTGATCAGGGAACAGAAAAGAGACAAACTTAATTCTTCCTAACATTAAGAGGAGCTGGGGGTATAAAACCCCCGTGCAATAAGAGAAGGATAACCGCCCCGGGTAACCTTTCAAAGTGGTGCTGAGTGAGTCATTGATGTTAATGGAAACTTTGTGGCTAAATCCCTACGTAGTCCTTTGAAAGCCTAACCCCCGTTTTTGGAAGGATATAATGATGGACTGTATTTACAGAACTATATAAGATAGAAATAAATTATTACATTTCGGTGCCCTGTGATTATATTTTAGTATTTGATCGGCTTTGTTTCAGTAGTGTTTTGAAAGCGAATTCTTGAAACTCTACTGCAAACAACTTTATCTATTTTCTGCTCTGAATAATCACTTTGTAGTAAAATCTACAAGTGTCTAATAGTCACATTAATGATAAGAAAGCAAACTGTAAAACCAACAATGTAGATGTCACTTTATATTAGGCCAAAAGAATGACAAAATGCCTCACTCAGAAAGTGTCAATAAATAGCAGGCCAAACTCTGCCCCAACATATCTTCATGCGTGCTCGTGCAAATGCATTAAATACCACCAGCTAACTTTTATATTTACATAAATTCCCCGTAACTTTCTGTGCCTGTTTTTCACAGCTAGTTTTTGCCCTCAGTGCAGGGGGGAGCATCAGCAGGCTGTGCAGAGGGGAGGGCACCGCCTCACCTTCCTCTCTGCTCACAGGACGTACAAACCCAGCCCCGGTGATGACTGCCCTTTTCAAAGAAACAGAAAAAAATTTCTCTGGCCTGTTTACAAATTTTCAAATAGCAGAATGGTGAAGTTAAATTAGTTGTTTAAGAAATACTGGGAGTTCTTTGAATGAGCCAGTCTCTCTGGAGGGGAGGAGGAGTAATCCTCAGCAACTAGCACAGCCTTTATCTTAAGACCGTGCTTTCAGTTGTCAAAATTTGACCAAACTTCGAAATTCTCTAAGGTGGAAATAACTACGCAATTCTCGTGCCATTCAGTGATTTATTTTATTATTATTTCTTCCTGGAATATTTCCATATAAGTGCCTCAGTCTTGTCTGGGAAGAATTAAATATTTCTGCCCGTGTTAAAAGCTTAAATTTTGAGACATTTAAGCATGTCTGAGCTTTGAAGAAGAGATTTTTGAAAGTGAAGGGGAAGAAAAGTTTTGATGTAAACATTTGCCAGGCTTGACAATGTTGTGTTTAGAAAACGTATACTTACCACGTCTCTGTTGGATCTATGCACAGTTCTAGCGAAGCCACACACTGAGCCACCAAATTTTTAAAAATGCAGAGTTGTTTTTTGAGTAAATATAAGCTATGCTATGGCCTAAACAAAAAAAAACAATCCTGATGGTTTGGTTGTTGGGTTTTTGAATTATGTTTCTCCATTGTTAAAACTATAATAATACATGTGCACAGGAAAGCTGTTACAAATTCTGGCATATTTTATCTTAACTTCTGATTAATTTTCTAATCAAGCAATCTTAAGTAATATTTCCTTTGTCTAAGCCTTTCGGTAATTATTATTGAGTGGGTTTGACCGTTCTCAAAAGTCTGGAGACATACTGAAGTCGTCTTTGCTTTGCTTTTCTGGATGGCCTTATTGTGTACATTGGCGTCTTGCACACCAGGTAAACGACCCCACTTTGGGACAACATTATGGCACTCATGGCAATTACAGCACTCCAAAACATCACTTCTTCTCAAGGGCCTCCTGCTGCCCTGTGATGGACGTGTGCTGACATAGTCAGCGTGTTCTTGCTCTCCAGCTCAGTACTGTGCAGGTTTCGGCTGCTGGCCTGCGCAGCATTTGCTTTCAACTTGTATTTAGATACAAAGATTGATGCTCCGATGTCTTCAAACTTGGAGAAGGGTTTCAGTGCTTTAGACGAGCTGAAAAAGTAACTTTTAATGAAGACCATTATACCTCCCCACAAACATTGCTTTGCTTTTTCTCATCAGTACCTAGGCAAAGTATTATGTAATGAAACATAAAAATTCAACCAAAATAATCAGAAGCACAAAAAAAATCATATCTCTTGTTAAAAAAAAAAAAAAAAAAAAAAGGAGTACCATTTCAGGGTTTGGGGGGTTTTTTTGTAGTTTGTTTTTAAGTGATGCAAAAAGAATGTCGTAGTTCCCAGAGCAGACTGAACAATGAGCAGCCCGTGTTACTCGTCCCACAGCGAGCCTTTCTGCACCCTTCACAGGAAGGGGAAACTGTAGAGTGAGGCATCTATTGAGCACTTTTCCTGAACCCCAAACAACTTCATGGGTTTGATCCTTCATAGAAATATTGTACCACTGAGAACTAAAGATAGGGTGACCTCCTTTTACAGAAAATTTAATGAACACCTAGTTTACTTACAAGCTCTTTACTGTCACTATATAACACAAAGTATGTGGCAGTAAAATTCAATGTAAAAAGAGGGGAGAATGTATAAATATAGCTCATAATAGTGACACTCTAATCAATTATAGATTTTAAAATGAAGAGTATAACATCAACCTAACTACTATTAACATAGCTTATGCAAATCTGTGATCAGGGATGGAAACATTATACCACACTCAGTATAAAGTCAGAGCAGAGAAAAGCCTTTTTAATTTGAAATGGAGATTAAATTGAAGAATACTGCTGAAGAGAAAGATCCTCTATACCCACGGGATCTCTTCACAGCATTAACACACGAGTTAAAAGGTTACTTCAAATTTTTCTGTATCCCACTAGGCTTTTGACAGTTTCTTAGTTTACTACAAAACTCCCCATACTGGACCTCTAGCATGGGTTTCGTTACCAAGATTTGGTTTCCCCACCATCACTTAGGTTTTTGCTAAACTTTAGAGGCACTGTAGTATGGAAAAATGGTGGTTTAAGTTTGAAGGATGCCTGACTGACCTCTGAAACATCTTTGAACAGTACTTGATTCCTTGAGAATAGAACTTCAATTCCCTGAATTCCTCTCATTTGCCACTTTCTCAGGACAGTCACTTTCCGTGTATGTTTTCTCCAAGTGTTTGCACGAATTTTGGTTCAGGTACACAATTTAAGGCTCTGACAGAGGGGTATGTGTCACCCACTGGAAAGAAAGTAAGGGGGGGGGGGAGGAGGGCGGGGAGCAGTGGGAAAAAATAGAGAAGAAAACCTTCTTTATAACAAAGTGAAATTTTAAAATTTAAAGCCAATTCAGAAAATGTTGCTCTAATTGCTTGTCTGAAAGGGGGTCATAATACACAACTGATTCATGAGTGATTCTATAAGTGATCATGTAGTCTCCCAGGTAACCATTGTATGAGACGTTTGGGGTTTTTTATTAGGTTGAGGGGGGGTTGGACTGTTATTAGGACAAAGTAAATTATACAGAAAAATCACATAAACTTGTGACTATCCTGTTTCTGCTTTTATGCAGATCTTGAAAGAAATTCTGGTCAAATAATGTCTAAGTTAATTGCCAGGACTCCAGACAAATAAGCAATTTTCTCTGTTTTGGGCTAGTAGGTGCCTGTTTTATTGCTTAATTATTTTTTCCAACTAAATAGCAGACAAACCCGTGCTGTAGTAGTATTATGAAACAATGCAGCTTTCGGCTAGCTGAGCTAGCAAGGTTTCCCCACCAGTTAGACTTTGTTATCAGTTTAGGAGTGTTTGGATCAGAGTGGTAGGTCAGTGGTGGCAGTGACTTCTTAAAGTACTCTCTGAAGTTTCAGATGCCTTGAGGTTTGTTGGAAATTGTCACTTTAAAGCTTTTCATAGAGATAATGTTCTTGTATCAATTAAATGATGATACAGGCAGATAGAGAGAATCTTTAAGAGGCTGTTATTCAAGGCTGGATATTCCAATGTGCTTGTAACTCTGCAAGAAGTCTTCTGACACAAATATCAAAGTTCAGAGTTTGGGAATGGTTCTTAGCGCTTGTTTAGATTTCATGGACGAATTATTCTTATTTTATACATGGAAATGAAGGCATAGGAATATCACTATCACTCTTGGAAGTTACTCTTGCTGAACAGAAAGAATACTAAGGAAGAGAAGTCACCTATCAAATGAAGAGCACAACCCCCTGTGTCTGCATTTAGGTGTGTGCCTGAACGTGTGTTCCTGTGATGCACTCAGATTCAGACGGCTCTCTGTGGTTCGAGCTCATAGGTTTGTGAAACACAACAGCTTGTTCTCACTTGGCTTTCTGCAATGTGGCAAAGGCAGCAGGGCTCCTCTTGAAATACCAGCCCTTCAAAGTGATGTACTTGGGCAGCACTGGAGTATGTTTATACTGATTTAGCAAGTATGTGAGGCAGCAGCACAGCAGTGAAGAGATCTACAGAGAGCTGAAGTGTTGTAGAGAGAGGAGACAGAATGACCTTACTTCGCAGTTCGCCATGCTGAACACAGAGGTGTCTTTTCAGACTTCCTAGAAAACCTGTTGGGGGCCTACAGGATAGGAGGGACTTGTTTTGTGGCTGGTACTCTGCCTCCTGAGACAACTGTCCAAATTCTTCCCTATTTTATTATAGGACAGTGTCTATTGCCAGCTCATCCCGGGTCCTCCAGCCGAATATTTTCGGTGGGGATGTAGAAGGGGGAAGGGAGAAGATCATGTAAAACATTCACTGCATGAATTGAAAGCTTTAAATGATCCACTCCCTAAGATATCTGATATCTAAACGAAGTTATATCAGTGTGTGTACCGGCCATGCAAAGTAGCTATAAAATATCGCTACCTGGGCTTTGGGTTTTTGTATGTATTCTGTTTGAGGCAAGTAGGTATGTTAAGAGAACCACAGAAAGCTATACATAGTAGATAGGATACATTAGGTTCTCAAACATTAACACTAAAGACATTTTAAAGTGTTAGTTTCCAACTTAAGGAAAAGTTTAAGTAAATTGCATGTAAAATATCCCTGTATTTATTCTAGGGTGAAGTGTTGCCTCACTTGACTCTGTAAAAATGCACTTGAAACAGAAAGCTAAACTGAACTGGTTTCCTTTTTTGTATCTGTGAAAGTGTATCACATTTCTTTCTTTCTCTTTTCCTAGGAGAAAACAGAAGGAAAGGCTTGATTGCAGGTTAAAAAGTGTGTATCCTCTAACTGTTGCACCAAATTGTTTCTTATGTTCTTAATGCATTTACTTTGAATCCAAAGCCTGGAGCTTTAACTTTGGATGCCTTGAAATGAAAGTACACTTTGGTGATGAAGAAGGCATTTGCCTTCAGGTTGCGAAAAACTTAAACTAACGTCATCTCGGTATGATTAGAGCTCGTATGTACTACTGACCTAGGGGCATGCATCAACAGGCAAGAGTCAGCAAAGACAATAAATTCATTCTCTTGCTTTGGAGAATGCAGTTATAACAAGGTGAAAACCCCTCCAACAAGAATAAGAAAGGTCGTAATTATTAAGAAACCAAAGGATAAAAATATTTGGTAGTGTCATTACAGCACTTACAGTATGAGGAGTATGGGGTGTGTGCAATGACATAAAAACAACTTATTTTTAATCAATACCAAATTAAAGGGCAGTTTTAGGAGTGACAGTCCGTTGAAGGAAATTATACCATGCTTATAGGCTTGAAGAGTTTGCACTTCAATTAACCAGTATAAGTCTGAAGAATCAGGCTTTTAAACTGCAAAATCTGTGTCCTTATGCCAATTATTAAAGCCAGACAGTTCAGACTTACCAGCTTTTCAAGAAAGGACCGTCTTTTTGTCTTGTAGTTGTGTAATGTTAACACCTTGGCCCTCTACCGGGCCAGGCTAATTAGTGAAGTAGTAACACTGTGCTATTTCAACAGTAGAATTGAATCTTTGTAATAATTTCTAGGCCTGATTCCATTATCATACGGAAAACGTACCAATGTACTGCTCTTGTTCTTTTTCTGTGCCTTCCCCTTTCTTTCCTTCCCAGTAGTTTCTAGCAAGCACTGGAACAGCTGGAGGTAGATGACAGTGCATCTCTTTCCTAACGGTAGGGTGAAGGTGGCTCCTTGACTTTCAAATATCTACTGTACCAGCTACGCAGACTAGTGAGCTTCCACAGAAATACTGTATGTCATATGTCAAATTACTCTGATTTTCCTATATCTAGTTTCTGTAGGTGTGCGTTGGTGTATATCCATTTTGTGTGCATAAGACGTGTGTTGATCTCCATCACAAATGCTGTAGAGAACTGCACTTCTGTCCACAGAGAAGTTTCTGAAGAGTTCCCCTAGCACGGAAGTGGCCAGAATACTTTGAGGGTTAGGAGGGGGGAGCAAAGAGACTGAGTCTCTGGTGGAGTTCAGGCACCTGCAGATGCTGCCCGCCTGCTCAAAAGCCATTGCAGAGCTTGCATAACTCGCAGCAGTGCTGCGTTCTCTCCGTGGCTGGTACTGGGGCCAATGGGAGGTGTCAGTGGGTTCAGCGGGACCTTTTCTCTTGTAACATAGGCTGCTCGTGCTTTCATGAACTTGGCAGCTAATAGGCATCACGTCTGCAAGGCCTCGGGCTGCCTCTCTTGGCAGCGTTCTCGCCCATCGGTTACTTGAAGGCAGCTCCACGTTTCTCAGTGTGTCTCCCGCAAAACTCTCTTGAACTGGGAACTGCAAGACTTGTCCCTAGCCAAACCATGTTTAAACCCTTCAGGCTCTTTTAAGGGCATGATGTGATACGAACTCCTGAAGTCATGATACTTTTAGAATATGTTTTGGGATTGAGAAGTGCTATTCAGAAAGAATGCAATTCTCGCTGTTGCAACTAAGGAATGACTGCACGATTCTGTGTAGAAAGACACTAACGGGTCTGCGTAATGCCTTCAACACGTGTATGTTTTTCTGCTCAGTGAGGAGGAATTGGCCTTTAATTTTAGATGCCTCTGTAAATGAGAACATACAGTTTATAACTTCTAAAACTTCCTTAAACACAATTTAAGGGTGTCTTATCAACAACTTTACAATTAAGAAAACACACCACTCATTTGATCTGCTGTTTAAAAACTCAGGAGCTGGCCTTTTTACCAGAACAATAATGGGGATAACTTTTTTTAAAAATAGAAATTAATACATCCCTACCTTTCAACAAATTGGAATAGGCCAGCCTTCAATATGTTTCTGGAAACCCAGTAAAGAAGATAGTCCAGTGCTTTTTATTGTAAAATAAATACTTCTACAGTTTGTTCTTTGTGTGTGGAAAACTGACAGTGAAACTATAACAGTGGCAGTCTGAATACTGAAGGAATGATGACTCAGCAGAAAACTTCACAAGATGCAACAGATGAGAACAATAATGCTGATCCTTTCTAATCCAGACTTAAAATTTCCAAAACAAGTGAACGTTTGAGGCTTGAAACCCTTTTTAAACTATTGTCCTAGCAATATTGCCTTAGTGAATTTCCATTGAAAATATCTTTATATACTTCATTATTGAGAGCTAAATGGGCTGCAGTAAAAGGTTTCACTGTGCTTTGTCCTGGAGGATCAACGTGGAAAAAATGCCTAACTCTATTAATGTTGCCAAACACAAATTGGGGTTAGGTTGGTTGGCGATCTGTCTGCTCCTTCCTCGTCAGGATCCTCTTCTGTTCACTCCAGAAGCAGCAGTGTGGGCACACGTGGTGCAGAGGCATCTCGGTGGAGAAGTCACCTAAAGGCTCACTAGCTCCCGCTGCAGTGCCAAACGCAGGCTATGTGCTGTGTCAGTCTATGGACATGGAGATTTCCAGAGACCTCATCAAGCTCCATTTCAAAGGGGATAAAAGAAATACCGATTAGGTTCTCTACAAATATTTTGTCTGGGTTAAAGCTGGGGTAAACCCTGCACATTTGCACTTGTGGATTGCCTAGTTAGTGTTTACAAAGGCATAAGTGAGCTGAAGTTAATTAGTAGTAATTTAACATGAGCTCAGACTCAAGCCTAGTAATACATTTGAGGTGATGAAAAGGGAATAAGTCTTGAGTCTTCTGCAGGGAAAAATATCACCAAAGGAGGAGGATCCTGAAGTCTGAGAGCTTAAAAATTCTCTGTAGAAGAAATATCTTCACTGTAGCAAATAATGCTTTCTTCAGAGAAAAATGCAGCCAGGTTAATTTCCGCGGAAAATACCTTTATATCTTACGCTCTGGACAATTTTGTCATTAAAGTCTGTCTCATCTGTCTTTGTCTTGTTACACAGTTGGCCTTCACAGGACCACGTGCTGAGCTCTGTTCTCCCATGCACCACACCAGATAGTGTTGGTTTTCACATCTTTAGATCAGCACTGTGTACGGAGTTAGCTGTGAGAGCATCTGCCAAGCTCCAGAGCTGTTCAAATGTCAGCTAGCTTCTTATCTGGCTAGGCTTCAGACGTGCTTGCTTCCAGGGTATAGTCATTTCTAAAGTCAGATTTTTTCCCTCTGTTTTGAGTTCTATCCTTTGGAATTCCTGAACCCTTTCCAAAAATTTCAACCCACTCCAGACAGACCTGACTTTTAGGCTCCTTCCTCCATAAAGGGTTGTGAAGCCCTGTTGTAAACCAGGAGTGGATTTTGTTTCCTCTGCAGTTGGAGACTATGCTGATAGTAGCCAGCTCCATAAAACAGTAGTTTCCTGGACCTTCTTATGAGTGCTGTTAGATTTGCTGTCACTGCAGGTTTGGACAACAGTCATTTTCTTGCAGGTGCAATAGGTTGTCTAAGTTTATATTAAATAGCTGTCTTTGAAAGATGCCTAACCTCTTCACCCTAGGAGGCCATTTCCAATAAACCAGTATACCTCACCAAAATCTTGGGTGTTTTGGTACCATTTTCTGACAATCAGCTGTCCGGCGCTGCAGCTCACTTACGGCGATGCTGTGTCCTTTCTCTGCTATGAAGAGTTGTGTTTGTTTCAATAGAATAAGTTTAGCTCTTGCTTTTCCCAGCTGAAGGAAACCTTTGAGGAGAACTGTGTACAGGTAACTTTGGTTAGACATGTAAAAATAAAAATATGCTTCTGCTTTGTATTCGCTGGGACTGTACAATGAGTGATCTACATCAAAGGAAACTTATAGTACCTTTATTGGAGCAGATCAAATAAGGGTTTTCCTGTGTTAGCAAGAATGACCTGATGCAGAGCTTTCTCTTTCAGACATTTCTTACTTCTATAACTTATCCAAGAGTCTTTAAAGTGCCCCCTATAATTTTTCCTTCAGTTTAGCGTCACTGGGAGCTCCCTCACCCGGTAGTTGTTCTTGCTCCCATGTGATGTAGCAGCATCCTGTGGCACAGACCGGCCCTGCTGCGGGGCCATGTTCCCTGGAGGTAACACTAGTGCAAGGCATGGAAATGATGACAAGCACCTGTAAATTCTAGGTTGAAAATAAATCCCATAAATATGGAAGTTTTCTACTACCTTTAAGTGTAAAAGTGCATCAGGTAGACCCTGAGGTATAAATCCTGTTGCTATACAAGAGCGTCTTGTGTATTTCTTCAGAGTTTTTACTTGTGCACTGGGAAGATTAATGGCATATCTCTGTGTCTCTGTCTCTGTGAGCGTTAGGAACCGTAAATGAGCTGAAGAATTAAATAGCGGAGTTGTGGAGAGAAGGTGGATTTTGGTGGCCTCTTGCTGGTTCTGCTCAGACAGCCCAAGGTGCTCCTACGTGGGATTTTCACTGATTATTCTGCCAACCTTTGACATCGTAAGTGGTTCTTGTCACGGAGAACATTATGCTCTGCCCCCATCTTAGCCATATACAAAAAATTGCCAGCAGGTGGCATGCAAAGGGTGCTATTTCCCATGGCTTTTTGCTTTGGTGGGGTTTTCCCTTAAAAGTAAAATAAAATAGTAATAGGAGCTTAAAAGACAGTGGAGTGAGAAATGCCCTCTTTGCTGAAAGACTGGTGATTGCCGCTTCGCCGCGAATCAGAAAAACAGACCTGCCTTGCTTGTCCATCCAAAATAGCGTTGCAAAACATTTGCGCGTTTTGGGACCTCCCGGCAGAGCTCTGGAGCCCAAATCTGTGTGGATGCGCGAGAGCGGTCTGACCTGCCCCGCGGTGTCAGGGCGCTGGCCCTCGCCTTTTCACTGCTTCGGGTATTGACAGCAGGGCTTGCGTCCTGCGGGACGGCTGGGGAGAATGACAGCAAATACAAGGCACTTTGTTTCGTGGTGCCATTCCAAATTTTTCTGTGACAACAGGTCAACAGGCTGGCCTGCTGCCATTGGGAAACTACGTTTGGATGAAAGAAATACTATTTTTTGTTTGTGGCCTTATTACAAATGTCTGGGTTTAAGAAACTTCTGCTTCTCCCACATTAGCGCTCTAGACAAATCTTGAACCACCTTTGTAGCAAGGCCTAACAAACGCTGTCACTTTGACCTAATCCACTTTTCTGCACAGCTGTGCTAAAGTCACCTTTAGTTTTATCACATTTTAATGCAAACAAGGCCGGAAGGGTGCTTGTTTGGATTGAAGAAGCTGTGACAATTCATCTGAATGGGAACTTCAGTAACTGGGAAGAAAAATGTGACAGGGAGCTTTATCACTGCATTGTACACAACAATCTGAAAATTATTGCTTCTTTAGGGGCCCATTCTCTCCTTGAGGCCTAGCACAGTCTATGCTAAGCAGCTAGACAGAACTTTGAATGGTTTGCCAGGCCTAAAGACAGATTTTAATTCTATTGTTTGTGGGTATCCCTGGCTTTTCCTAAGAGGATTCAAAGACGGACCGGGGAACAAGGCAGCTGACATAAGACTTTGGCCAATCTTTAAAATTCAAATAGCAAAGGCGGCTTTCCTCGGTGCTCAAAAATTGGTCAAACTCCAATGACGTTTGCTTTCAAAATTTGTCAAGATCATTCAAAACTAAATGAACTTGCAAAATGTGCTTTGTTAAGCCTTTTTAAAGAAGTTTGCTTAACCACGCATTTCCTGTAACAGCGTGAATAAAGCAGGGAGGAAAGATCTTTTCTTTTCAAAACCTTGAAATCGCCATAGTAAGAGCAGCTTTTCAGAAATTATATATAAAAACATTCACCAAATATGGGCAAATATTTATATAGGCACAGGTCATGTTTGTACTAATTTTTTTTTTATACTTCAAGTAAATTCCAATTATAACCAGCCGAGTGTTTAAATGGTGAAAAGCTTTATCACAAAAGCTACTGCGAACTGAATATTCGAAGTATTTGTGGAACAGCGTTGAACGAATCCTTCTTGAGGCTACAGAGTAAAGTGTAGGTAGTGGGAAATAAGGGATTCGGTCTCCTAGGAGACAGCAAACTGGGGCTCGGTGGGATGAGAGAAGCTCGGAGCTGCTTGAGTGCCTGACTCTGCTATCCCATAGCTGTGAGCTGAACTGGCAAAGTGGCACACAATGTGCAGAGCCAACCGCAGCAGCAGAAAGTGCCTCTCTGGGAGCCCATCCTTCTCCCCATGACAGCTCAGCACTTGCCACGGAAAAAAAAAATTACTGAAGGATAAGATTTGTGCAGTCTTTTCTCTCCTCATGCCCGGCCCCCAGTTGCTAAGATTGCAAACCATGGTGAATAGTGGCAATGCCAAAAACCCCAAAGGAATCTGGGAAATTCTGCTGTCAAACAGGAAGGGTGACATCTGCCCAAGCTGGGTTTGGTGACCACATCTGCTTGAAAATACATAGCTATCAGACCCTGTCACTTTTCTTTAAAGAGGATCTGCAGATTGTGAGGCAGGTAGCAAATATTGCACTGTGAAAAGGTGATCTTTTTTTAATGGAATATTGATTTTGAACTTTCATAGTCTTTAATAACAGCAACGCTTTAAAGCAGCATGATTGTCTTGGTTGTTTTCAGAAATTTTCAGAAACCATGTACTTTCTGGGACGCACAAGAGGCAGCGGGCTGGTCCTGAAGACCTTGGAGGACAGCTCCTGTTCTTGTTGGGACCTACAGCATGAAACCCAGCGGCTGCTCTTCTAACCGAACCCTGTGGGGGTTATTGTGTGGGCTTGAGGGAGCAGCGGGGTGTTACTGGAGAGAGGAGCTAAGCCCGTAGCTCCCGCTGAGCAGCACAAGGCGTGCGGGCAGCCCGGGGCCACTGCCGGCTGCCTGCGCCGTGGACAGCTCCTCGCCGGCCTCCCGATGTGGCCGGAGGATTTCTGACCTCAGCGAAAACTCCTCCGTGCATAAAGACGGAGTCTCTCCTGCAGCAAGTGGTGCCTGCAGGGGAGCCAGGATCTCTGAGCTGCTGCTCCTGGGCTGACTGGCAGCCTGGCTGGAGCATATCTCATTAGTTTTATCAAGCGGTGGCATAACAACACGACTTTGCATTAGAAATGGGTCACTTTTGCCTGGGTCCTTTGAATTGTGCTCAGGTGATAGCTAAGCATGTTTGCCAAAGGAACCCGCCATCCTGCAGAGATTGCCTGTTTTCTTCAGGGAATTGCATGCACTTCAGCCCTACCTAATATGTATATTAAATTGCAAGACTGCTTTCAATATGTTTGAAATGCAATTAGAATTATCTCTAATTGTTATGACTTCTATGCCAAGACTTGTCTGCAGTGTTGCAATTGCTGCTTCATAAATACCTTTCAATTCTTGCCATTATATCCTTTGCATCTGCTTACTGCTTTCCCTAATATTTGCTCATCACCTTTCTGAAACTGCACATCCGTAACTTTTCACCTCTGAACCTGAAACACTTAAACTGTCCACTAATTACTTGCAGGTTAGCTCAGGTGTTTACTAAGTGGCAAACATGAAGGGGACATTGAAGACTGGGAACCTACAAAACCCTATGTCCTTACACAGGAATTTCAGGTTGTTCTCACCTTGGCACTGCCATCCATTTATAATCAGGCACTTTCCAGGGAAGGAAAAAAAATAAATTTATCCTTCTCTTCCTCCTTCCATACCTGCCCGCCTCATGCTGACAGTAATTACACTGAGTTAGTTGGTAAATTCTTAAGCTTAGGTCTGCTCCCATACTCAGTGAGACTCTAATGGATCTGGTTATACCCACAATAGCTCCGCGCTCAAACCACTGTCATGGACTCCAGTACAAGCTAATTAACCACAAAGTGAGTTATATGTCCCAGGCTGAAAACGTAATGAAAACCAAGGTCAGTTATCCTGTTGTAGGAGACTAGGAGGAGTCTTCTGCGTGGGAGCCCATATTACGCTTCCTGCTCTAAGACTGCAGGTTTTACTATTTGGTAGAATTGTATCTTTTAAAAGAAAGTTTTAAATCTGTTGATTTAATGTGAAGTAATGAGTGGTCTTTACGCTAATTTTTAATCCACTATTTTTTAAAAATTATTTAGAGCCTATTGAAGCTAGACCACAGACAAAGAAAGAAGAAAGTTCTTCTAATTCATTACTAAACAGTATTCCATCAGCTGGGACATAGTCTCAGGATTCTAGGGATGTAGAGGGGATTTTTGGCAAATCTCACAATTTATGAGAATCAGCTTTGAAGGACTAGCTCTTTGGGCAGTGCCAGAGCTATAATTCTAGAAGTTCTTTCTTTGATTTCTTGTGAGTAAGGCCTGTGGGTTTTGGCCAAAAGCAGGAGGACAACAAAAGTTGTGTCCAATGATATTTGAGATTTGAGGTATATCAAATAAGAGAAGCATCTAGACATGTTGTATCAACAAGAAAATCCCATTTAATTAGAGATCATGATCATTTTATTTGTGTTTTGTTAGGGATTATGGTTTAGATTTCATTGCATTAATATTTTCAAAGTGAAAAAATAGTCGCTGTCTACAGAGTTACAATATAATATATAAACACGTTCTTTTTCAAATTGCTAATCTTGGCTGTAGGTCAGGTCGTTATTATCATGAAGACAAGTGGCGGGATCTAAAACTCCCACTGGAGTACCAGAAGCAATTATCTTGCTTGGGATCGGGCAAAATTAATTTTTTGTTTAGAGCTGGAAATATTCTCTTAGTCCTGTGCTCCGTGCAATTACAAACTGATGTCCCAGAAACTCATCTTCTGAGGGTGGAAGATGACTGTCATTAGTTCCTGCCAGAAAAGACTTGTATCGACAACTGCTGTTGTAACAAGAAAAAATCGAAAGCAGAAAGACAGGTGACTTGAAGGATTGTAGCAACACTGGTTCTTGAAACACCTCGGCAGAGCTGCCATAAAATAATTCTTTCATCATCCTGCTCTCAGGACTGAGTGTGGCTGAGACCTTGTTGGCTTTTGGCCTTTGTAATGCCAGTTTTGTGTTAGCTGGTGGAGATGGGATACATGCGGGTAGTGGCAGAACCCCCAAATTAATAGACAAGGCAGTAAGAGGAATGAAGATCATCTGGGTCATTAATCCATTTAGGATTAATTAGAGGACTGTAGTGAGCAGCACCCTATACCTAAGGGAATATGTGCAGTTAAAACCTCTCATGCCATAGGTCTTGTGTGCTTTTACCAGTGTGTTAAAGATGCTATGAACGAAATGAGGCAGCCTGAACATAATAAAGTGAGCTAAGGAATATAACAGAATTGTAAATTAGGACAGATTAAGAGGGAAAGAAAGAGTTTAGTTTGATCGCAGGGCTCACTGCTGTGCCCGTCACTGCTTTTTCAACTTTCTTCCTTCCCAGCAGATGAAGAACATAAGCAATTTCTTGGCTCGTGGTTATGCTTCTCTTACTGCTATGGAATTGCTCCACTCTGAGTTTTATGCTGTTGTCTTTTCATCTCTCACAGCCTATCTCACTAATTCTGCTTTATCTCCCGCATCTCCTTCCTTCACTGTTATACTACCAGAAAGAGTTAGCAAAGTTGCCTTGCTGATTGTTTCCTTTCCTCTGTCCAAGGTAGGTAGGTTATCTTTCTCCTTAAACTTTCCCAGTTGTCTGCCGAGGCAGTCCCACCCGCAGGCCGCCAGATCACGTCCTTCGCCCACAGTCTACACGCTGGCTCTTGTTAATTCTCCCCCACCAGGATCCAACATTGCAGCCTTACTGCGCTGCTTTATCTGTTAAGCCCTCGCTCTTCACTGTCTGAACATCCTTATCTATTTCATATTCTCCATATCTCCAGATGTACCAGCTGATTTTGTCTCTTCCTGCCCACTTTTGCACTCTTCATATTTTGTATTTCCCCTGCTCCCTGTCTCCTTTTTGCAGCAGGGGTATACACGTCTCTCTGCATTGTAAAGCAATCCGCCTTTGACTTCCTTTTGCTCTGAAGTGCTTCCATTATACTCGTCTCCAGTGCTTCAGTTTCAAGTTAGTAATGTAACAACTGAAGTGATTGACAAAACTCATCTTTTGGACCCAGCACCACTGTGCTTTCTATGCACAGCCTACCTGCTTCCTCACTGAGCCCCTCTGCACCCGTCTGCTCTTGATTGGGAAGCACATCACATGCACAAGCAGCACAGCGTGTCTTCTTCTAGCTCCCTCTTTCCAGCCCCTTCTACAGGGAGATCTGTAATAAAAGGCTAATTTGAAGCTAGTTAGGCAGATAGCTGATTAAGAACATTTACACTGTTAATCATAAACGTGGCATAAACCCCTCTCTGGCTATTCAATCCTTCCATCCACTTACACCCGACTTTTAAACTCTCCTGAGTGGAAACTATGACCACGTGTGGTTATAATAACGGGGCTGTTGGTTGCGTTATAATATACGTAAAAGGCCGTTGGCTTATTCTACGGAGTTTTATTATATGAAATATTTTACAGCATATAAGCAGATGGAAAGAGATGCGTTAGTCCACTTTCCACCCAGATCTAGTTCAGTTTGGGGCCGCTGTGCTAGTCTGTCAGCTGCAGGGTTTCGTATTAAATGAAATATTCTCTACACGTGCTATAGATTGCTCCCTGGAGAGTAAGGAAGTAAACTTGGTAGCTGTTGGACTGTAGGATGTTCTTTGCTAATCACTCATATTACTGCAAAGTTCAGGGAATCAAGGAAGTACTTTGAGTAGGAATTAAACTGTGACTGTGCATTTGCCATATTCCAAATGTGGCTTTTACAGATGAGAGTATGAAGCTGTTGGTGTGCTCCTGGATATTATTAGTGACAAATACTGCACTGGGACCAGCCTTGGCAGGGAGCTAAATGGTAATCAAGGAGGTTTTTGGAAACGCCTTTGCAGAAGTATTTGAGAAACTGAACATATACTCTTCACTGAACGGGCCAGGGGTTCTTGTGGGAAACTTTTAATGAACTCTGTTCTGATGCTCTTATATAGCTCCGATGCTTTTATATACTAATTTACTTCAGCTCTGTATCATTACACTGAAAATAAGTAGCATGCTTTTCCCACAGTTTGGAAATTTAGTTTCATCTAGTACTTCTTGCTCTCACATCATTGATTCATGGCCCGGAATCCATGGGTAAAAACTTTCCCATTCAATAAATGATGTAATTTTGTTATCACCAAAAAAAATGGCAGTCACAAAAAAATGATAGTTAGATGTAAGTCACAGAGGGATAAATACAAACATTCACAATGTTTTCTTTTGTTTAATACTTAATACTTTTTAGCGTGGTTAAACCTTCTTACCATTGGTTGGACATAACTAAACCAAGCTGAAGTGACCTATTATATGAGGTCCTTACAGGGTTAGCTTTTAAAACCCTGTCTTTAGTGATTTAACAAGGGCATTAGTAGATATACAATGGTTCAATCTCAGAAGGTGCTCATCTGCTCTTCAATTATCTCTTAGTTTAATTTTTTGAAGTACAGTTGTGGTACATACACTTCATTTAAAGTTTAAAAAAAGAAGAATAGTGTGCCTGTGACTTTTCTCAAGAAAAATTGAAATTTTTATGGATACCATAAAAATTAATTTGACATTTCAAATAATTTCAGATATTTCAATGTTTACATCATTTCATGAAATTATGTTTTCTCCACATACTAAGAAATTGGAATGAAGCTGTTTTGCTCAAGATATTCTGTCTTAATAGGAGCCATATTGTACCTGCCGTGTCCATTACAACAAGCGATTAGGTTTGCATTTCACGTGAAAGATTAGAGTTATTTTTTCTATATAAAATATAGAAAATAAATGGAAAATTAGTCTGATAAAGTGTAGTAAATGGGGCACGAAGCTTTGTCTCTTTTGGCCTTCTTGGGCTGAATTGCTAGAGCTACACTGTCTCTGCCAAGAGGGCAAGTGAAACCTGTTGTATTAACCTGTTCTTACTTTGGTTTGTTCTTTTATTTTTAACTTTTGGGAGCTCAGAGTAAAGCAGTATCTGGGGGGAGGTGGTCTTGTTCAAGGGTTGTTAGAGGTTTGGTTTTTTTTCCTAGGGGATCTGTCTGTCTCCGTGCTGCACACTTGTGTGGTAGTTGCATAGCGTAACTGGAGATTAATATTCTGGAAACCACAATTTATGATAGCTGCGATCGCACAAGTATCAGCTGACGATACTGTGTCACGTTTTATTTCAAAGAAGTAGCGGTAACAATGGCTTATAGTAATAACAGTAATGCTCCTTCCCCTGGGGGAAAGGCAGAGAATGCTATCTTGCCACATGATCTCATTTCTTTTAAGCTTTGCACTAACCGCTGACATATCGCATAAATGCCTCCTTTATTACCTGCCAGTGATTGTCTTCTGTGTTGGGAATAGCCTCCGGAACCCACGTCCACATGCCAGCAAAGTGCTTCGCTTACTCCATGTGAATTTGTCTCTGTCTGGCGCTCCGTGAGGCCCCTCTATACACCTGAGCATCCTGACGAACTCGGGTAGCCTAAATTACACTGCCTGTGAAAGGCCTTTGTTCAGGTGCCTCGGTGGAGCTGGGGCTGGGAGCTGGCACCAGACGGGGCTATGTTTCTGTATTTGCCAAGTAAGTAATTTGCCATTTTAGTTAGGGGGTGGGTTTTTCAAGTTGTGTCCAGCTAGTAATGTAGCCTGGCCACACATCTCTGCAAGGATTCTGGTTCTTATCTTTTCAGTTGCTTTTAAACAAAAGCAGCATTCAGTCACATCACTTCCCTTATCAGCTTGCTAGCAGATAAAATAGTTATTTTTCAAATTGCCTCTCTCTTTCCAGTTTTAAATAGACCTATATAGATACTTTTCAGTCATTTTAGTCCGTAGATACTTGTTTCACATAAACAAGAATACACGTCCTATTTTATATAACTGTTCATTCAAACTCTGTTTTCATTTGGACAAAGCACATTCTCTGTCTTTCATTATATTATGCTTTAATCTGTTCTGCCCAGCCCTGCTTTAAATGAAATGCAGGGGAGAAAGTAGCGCACAAGTCAGAGTGACCATTTTTCCCCGGTGGTGAATTGCAGTCTCCTACAGGCGCACCTTCTCAAACTGGTGTGTCACCGATGGAATGGGTAGAGGGTACTTTTTCCTTTATTTTTCTGCAATGTACTGTTTTGAAAAGGCCGGTAATTATTAGGTACTCTGAGTACAGCAAAGGACTAAGCTCTTCAATCAATTTGCGCTTTGCAGATAAATATTTTGATCGATGGTAATAAATATAGCCAGGGTAATAGCAAACTGCTGTGTGTCTTAGCTATTCCATTTGCTGCGCTCTGGGCCGTGCGGCCCTGCAGCTCCTTCCTGGGCACCGCTCCTCCAGGTCTTGAGAGATTGAGACAAGTCCTTCTCTCCGGTCATGCTCTTCCAGCCAAGATGTGCCAGAGTCCCTTAGCGCAGCTTTCCAGGCCCCTGGGAGAGAAGTTGATCATTCACCACAGGGGCCTCTGGCTTGTGTCCCACCAACGTGGGACCAAGTCGATCCCTGAGGGTGGTTCAGCTTGGTGCCTTCCAGGTCCTGAGTCCCAGAGCTCTCTCGCAGGTCCATGATTCGCATGCGGATTCTCACTGCTTTGCCGACAGAGGAGTGCAAATATTTCCTGTCGCCTTTTTTTCTTCTTGCCAGACATACATACACATTGTCACTAACAAACAGACCCTTTGCAAGCTGATGGCAAAATATTCTGTTAGCAGAGCTGGAGCTCCACAGTCTTTTCTCCAGGCTGTAATTTTATGTGAGCTATTTGGGCTGCAGATGGCAAACCATGCAACCTAAACAGTGAGGTACCACTAAGAGAATATATTGTTCAAATGATACTTTTTAACATTCTGGGACAAAGCTTTCAAGGACTTCTTTTTCCCTCTAGATTATATCCGTTTTAACTTTCTCCGTATAATCTCTTCCTGCTG
>NW_009649485.1:1189222-1226507 GCF_000708025.1 Charadrius vociferus | reverse complement strand
AACAAAAGATGCACTTGTATGCTATAGTTTCAACTGCATAAATATCTACTTCACTTCTGTTGCCACTGCTCAAGCTGTCTAAACAACGGCTGTGAACGATGGTAACAACTAACATGGAATAGCCCTGGGAAAGTATAATAATGCAAACTTAGAATGGGGGCGAGGGAAATTGTCTTATTTTCTTTTCTTCAGAAACATGAACTTACTTCCCACATTTGTTTGCTTTAGTTTGCTGATTTGCCAGGTGCACGAATCCAATAGGCCAGGGCGCACCCAAGACATTTGCCTGGATGGTTTTCTTTCCTTTTACATTGCTCTTCAGATCCTGTTGCATAAATTAACACGTCATTTTCCCACATTTGGTAATACAGGGTTAGTGGTTAGGCATGGTTTCATTCTCTTTTGCACTTGTGTTGAATCAGGAGCGTACGGTGCTGGGTAGGAAGCGGGTCTCAAGTACGATGAGTTTCAACCGAGAGTCGCTGTGTTTTTGTGTTCTGTTGTGTGTGAAACGATCTCTGTTTCTTCCTGCCTGCTCACAACTGCGATGGTAGAGAGCTCTTCAGTCTGCAGTTTGTACTCTTGTTTGGTACTTTCATAACCTTTTAAATGAAATGTTTGTATGCAAATCTCAGTTTTGCACTGACCAACTAGGAAGTTTTTTATTTGGTCCACGTCCTATGAAGAGTAAACACCACAAATTATCCCCACAATACAGGAATTGTTCTGTCCTTCAGTCTGAGCAGAAATAGAGGTGAGCATAACTCATTAAGAACGGTACCTCCAAAACCAGCATCAGCAGCGCCAGCCATAGCCGGGAAGTTCTGGTTCAGTGATCAAAGAAAGGAGCCGAAAGTCAGGACTTCTGATGGGCGCACTAAACTGCAGTTTTATTTTTGGAAAAGAGACTGAAGCTCTGTTTGGTTTACCTAAAATTCTGTTAATTTGCACTCTGAAGTGCACATAAAAGGTAGCTGATTTTAATGCAGCTGACTTTTATTGTTTCAGTCCTTAGTGGTACTTTGCATTTATAAATACTGTTAACTGCTGTCAGTATTGTCAGCATCACGATTTTAAATGATTGCAAAGCAGTCCTCCCTTAGCTGAGGAACGCATTCCTTCCCTGCGCATTGCAAGTGCCTTTGGTTGGCTTGCAGTGGAGGATGAAGAGCTGGAAGATTAGAGTGTCTGTCCCTTTTGCTTTCAAGACGAATTTTCATTCAGTAGTGGCTAAAGCTGGTGGACAGATGGCTTCAAAAAGCCCTTTAACTAATACGTGTTGCCAGCCCTACATCCTCTCTTCTGTTAAACATTTCATTCATTATGCAGTTTCAAGAAACGGTGAGAGCCAACTCTTTCTGCCAGTGTCACCCCTGCACGTAACTCCCCCTTCATTCCAAAGAGCTGTCAAGAGGCATTTTTCTTCGAAAGGGGGAGCAATCTAAGTCCTGCTGCAACTGGCTTCTAAAGAGGAAGGGCCTTACATTCAGCCAGAGCACTAGTGATTGCTGAGATGGAATTAGAAAAAGAGAAGAAATAAGAGGAAAGCAAATCTCAAAAGGTGTCAGGGGGCTATTTACCTCAAAGAGTTTCCTTAGATGGAGTGTGTTGTACAGACTTTGTTTTACAGATCCAGCTCAGTGTGCACAAAGAAAGCGCCTCAGATGCTGTGTAGGTTACCAACAAGGGAAAAGAGAAGTGAAAATAACACTGCAGCTTTTCCATTCTACAAGAGCTTCTTAATGGCTTTGAGTAATTAGAGGCTGCAGAGCAAAAGTGGCTATTTTTCATTCCAAGTCCCATTTTAATTCAGCTCAAAGTCACCTGTTGGTAGAAGAGAGGAGGAGAAACAACCAACTGTTGGGTCTGCTTCTGTTAAGTGTCAGAATTTCTTCCCTTAAAAATGCAAGGAATGAGAGCTCCTCTGGGGACCGTGGGACCAAGGGCAGGGCCGTGCCTGGAGGAGAGCCGCTCTACCCCAGCACACTGCCGCACCGGGGCGAGTTCACCTGTGCTGTGGAGCCAGGCTTTCCAGATTCTCTGAATATCTTGGAAGTACTTGCGCTATATTTCACTGGATCGTAAAGAATTCAGGAAAACTTTGCATGAGGATGTGCTAATTTAAACTGAAGTGCTAGAAACTTTTTCTGGTCTATTCACCTCTGAATAACCGCGTGCTTGGGACAAAAGGTGAGGCTGTGAAGGACCAGGTTTGTGGCTTTGTTCTCCGAGTCCAGCACACAGCCCCGTGAAGGTGGGTGCCTCGCTTTCTTGGGGACAGTCGCTGTGTTCACCAAGGCTGTGTGCTGTCACACATAGGAAGGGGAAAATTCTTGGGTTTATCCCAAGAAGGAATGAGAACTGTATTTCCTCTCATATGTTCCTTTTCTGTATGTATACACCTGCAACACTGGACTTTGTAACATGATGGCCCCGCTTCCTTTCTTTTCACTGGCATAGAAGCAGCTGGGGAGGGAAGGAAAAAAAAAAAGAAAACAGACCCCGAGTTCTGAAATTCTCTGTGTTTGATCTGTTTGCTGTTAATTTTTTTGTTAAATATAAAAAATTTTTGGAGTAATTCAGCCATTCAGAGTAAATGGAAATTGAGGCAGGAAGAGGAAATACATTCTCATTTCAAAGTACATCTCAAACTCCTTTAAATTCAAGGAATTTAAAGCATCCTAGTTTTCTGGCTGCCTAGCTGGAGGAGAAAGGATAGGAATTTTCCCCAATCTTAACAAGATTTCCTTAAGTTGCAAGAATTTTTTTAAAGTGTTTACAAATCCAAGTCAGTTAATAACTGCTCACATGAAGAGCTCTGAACAGTTTGATATCCCTGGTGCACACATTGTGAATACATGTGCAGAGTAGTTCAGCAGTCTGATTTTGACTCCACTCATGACTTGCAATTAACTTCACTGAAATTTTGACATGTGGGACTCTGCAGACAGAATTTATCTTTTTCCTGTGAGACTGCTTTGCTTTGCCGGGTGTGAGCACTTCCCTTCTTCTAGTAATCAGCATCAGGTCCTTGAGCACCACCTTCATGCTTCTGTAGGTTTACTGAAACACAGAACTTAAATCTAAGGCTTCATACATCACTCATCTATGGAGGAGATGTATGTATATATATCCTTCACTGACAAAATCAATTTATCCATCTTACATGGATGTTTTAATGGAGGTATACAAAGTATGATCTACCCCTTTTCCCAAACAGAAGGAACTTTGATTAGTGTTTGTATGCTTAAGGAAGCAAATAGGCAAACTATCAAAATAACCTGTTCATCCTGAAGAAGTGCAAGCCTGTCCAGAAGCGTTCTGATTAAGCAAACTGTGAACATCAACAACAACAGCAGGTTAGAATACAGCAGTGTGATTTGAACCAGGATCTGACACCAAAGAGGTATTCTCTGCCCAGTCCTCTAAGTAGGGAAACTACAGAATTTTGGGGGAGATTCTGGGGCGCAGAGGTGCCCGGAGAGAAAGTTCAGAGCCAGAAAGGAGGGAGAACCTGAGATACTGAGGGGATCCCACCAGCCTGCACCGTGATTTGGAGTGATCTTTCCAGCACCAAGAGAACAGGGAGAACCTGAGGTAACCCACAACCCTGCATGGGGACTGCTGGACCACTACGCTGACCTGCCAGACCCTTTTCCTGAACCACATTGCCTCTCCAATGGGAAAGGGAAGTGGTATAATTCATAAAATTGTATATATCTGTGATTAGAGTGATTTTGGTATCCAAACCCATTTAGTCCCCACACTTTAATTTGGTCTTAAACAGTGACAAGACAGAAGTGTCAGACTGACAGAGTAATTCCATGGAGACGGTGAGTAGCACCTCGGACATCTCTCAGATGCTATTGTGGTTTCACAGAGTTACTAATCACTGGTTAAAGACTTCAGCAAAACCAGTAAGGATGTGCTTTGGGGAAAATGTGAAGATATTTAAGGAATTTTAAAAGCCGGTAGCAACCCATACGACCCATGAAATTCAAGAAAGACTACTCTGTTACGTCCCAAACTGTAATGGTTTTTTGACTCTGCTGGAACTCAAAATTGTCAGTGTGATCTGTGAAGTCAGAATGTGTCTGTTCCTCCCGTCTCTGAGAATCTTCTGAACTGTGAACTGGCTTAAGTCCAGGTGTAAGAGGCAATATGGGGAATGAGCAGAAGGAGGGCCCTGTCATTGAAATGCATGTGGCCAGTGAGATCAAAAGGCGTTTTTAATGGTTTCACAAGTGACGGGGTGAATAGGGAGATGTGGCAAAGAAGCCATCAGAAGGGGCAGTTCGAAAGGACCTGGTCATTCCCTGTTCCTGGATTAAATCACAACAAATGAAAGATAATGAAATCCAAGAAAAGAATGAAACGTTTAAATGTTGGAAGATAATCTGTTCTGAGCCAAATCCTGCATTCCAAAACACCCTGACAGAATCTGAATTTACTTTAGTTCACAACAGCATTAGTCAAGGACTTTATCTGTGTTTCAAAGAACAGCCTCAGAATTTGTGCTGAAACGGCTCGGAAAGCTCAGTTTCAGGACAGATGATAACTGTGACATGACTATCTGTGCCAATTTGGTCTGCAAAAATTGGGTTGGAAAATTCAAAGAGCTTCTTATCCTGTTCAAGTATTTTGGCTGCTATACTCCAATTCACAAGCACAGAAGAGAATTAAATGAAAGTTAGCCAGGCATTGGTGTGAGACTACATCCAATACATGGGTCCACATTGCACCAGAGCACAGTCCAGGTCACTGTTCATTAATTAGAAAATGAGACTATGGCACAAATGTGACAGAACAGACCAGAATTAAGCAGTCTAGTACAAGCCTCTTGCCAGTGATTACTAAGCCATGTTTAGGTGAACACAAGGGTTTTGTCGAATGAAAGCCCTGCACTCGGTCATGATGTAGTCATGGTTCTTCAGTGCTCATCAGGCATGATTTTAGCTATTGTAGAAAATACTAATAATTTTCCCATGCAGTCTTATATTAGAGGTGCATTTCACTGAGGAGGGGGGAGTTGGTTGTTTGTTTTCAGGGAGTGTCTTTCTACTAAAGAATTCTGTAGCCTCAATAAGTAGCCTAATGGGAGTCAGCTGGTTGTGGTCATGCTGTACTTATCTCCACTCTTCCCGCATAGATGTACAGGTCTTCATTTTACTTGCTTTATAGCAAAGTTTTCCTTTAAAAACTGAAACACCCACCCTGCAAATCCTATTTGTAATGCTTTATAGCTTAGAGAATGAGACAATGTGCTCTAAATCATGAAATAACAGGCCCCCCACAAAATGCAAACCTAAGTAGTATAATTATCATGTAATGATATTTGACTATGTGAATTCAGCTGTCCTGAATAATACACACCCTCATGTCTCACATTGTAATGTAGGTTTTCATGTGTTTTGTAGAGACCTGGGGGTTGGGGGTTGTTTTTCCACTGTTGCATCATTAAATGTAGAGGAGCATCATTTGATTGCGTTCCTTCATTGTTCAAACACGTGTGTGATTTCAGTCCACTTAGTTGGGTTGAACTATCCATGCTTTAATAGCCAATGGTAAGAATGGACTAGAGTTATTCCAAATAACCCACAGAAGAAAGGAATAATTGTGTTTTCTCTCCTATGTTGATATGAATACTAATCTTGAAGGAAGAAAATGTTCTTATTACATTAGAATCTAATAGGAAGAAGTGCTCAATGTAATACACTAATGTACAT
Organism: Charadrius vociferus; assembly: GCF_000708025.1. NCBI lineage: Eukaryota > Metazoa > Chordata > Aves > Charadriiformes > Charadriidae > Charadrius > Charadrius vociferus. Next base: position 1,220,781 of record NW_009649485.1, on the reverse strand, counting down.
TATAATAGTTACTCTTGAAAGCTGAGGAATAATTTAAAGTACAATATACTTGTAAATATTCAGTCATTCAGTAAACCTACCGATGTTTGACTTTGTTAGTTAATGCTTTTTAATTGCCAAAGCAATAACTGAAGGAGGAGGGCATCAATCTAATGTAATTACCACAAAATACCGTGCTACTAATATCAATCTAAGAACGTACCTTTCGTATTGAGACTGCTCTGGAAAGGAAATGGAGCCAATCTAGAAAGAGCTGAAGGTGCTTTGGCATTCAAGAAGGTGGAGAAGGGAAGCGATGTGCACGGGAGAAGGAGCTGTTGGGGTCTGCAGGAATTATGAATGGGAAGGCAAGGGGCCTGTAACTCATGGGTTGCTTCGGAAGAGTACAGAGGGGCAATATTGCTTGCAGCTGCGTAAAATGCAAAGGTTAGTGATGTTACCTACACCTCATAACTGCGTGGCGTGCCATCGAATGAGCCTTGCACGATATACAGTTCATGGAAGACAGAAGATCTCTCTCTCTCTGCTTTGGTCTAGAAAAAAAGTGACACTTGGCACTGCGTGTTTGGGAAGCCCCTCTGATTTTCTTTTAATTGACAGTTTTTAAGACCTCTCTGTCTCACTGGTTGCTGTATGCTGCTTGTCACCTTTAGCAGCTGGGAGAAAAGGGAAAGCGAATGGGATAACTCATCCCCAGTGGATGGTTTCTGCATTTGTAAACCACCACAATTCTGCGCTTCCTCTGTGCTGTAGTGTGGGACTAAAGGTAGACTTTACCTCTTCTGGGTCTTACTGCACCCAAGTACCCTGTTTACTGGCAGCATAATCTGACCTAGCATGTTTAAAAGCAGAATGCTTTCCTTAACTATATTGAGTTGATGATAAATATTCTCAGGAAGTACAAAAAGGAGAAAAATCTTTTCCAGGAGAATCACTTGTTTCAGAGTGCACCTGCTGCTGTGTGGGTACATAGCTGGGTGGATTTAAATGTTATTCTAGATATGTCAGGTGCTGGCATCTCCATCGTCTGTTAGTGCCTTATTTTAGTAACAAGGAGAAGATGTATCATTTGCATAATCGTAAATCTCACTGAAAGGATTAAAAGATATTTGGATGCCCAGACATACTATGACATAGTGAAGTTGTAGTATTTTTTTACTTGAGATGTATAGGAACAATTACACGTGTTATAGAAATTATCTTAATTAATTGTCTCATTTAAGCAAGTATGAAATGCTAATATGCGAAATGACTCAGTCCCCATTCATCATTTCATACGGTATAAATCCAGCCCATAACCTTCAACGAGATGCAAGTCAGACAACAGAACAGAATTTCAGCAGTCTTGTCCCTGGCAAAAAAAAACCTTGGTAACAAAAGCAAGCTGGTTAATGATAAGCTTCTGATAATTAACATTCTTGAACAAACTATTGAGGAATTAGATGAATGAGCAAATCTGTAGCCAATTCAATAATGACTTTTTGTTGATGTAGCTACATCAGCTTTTAGAAGGTCTAAGACAATTTTGGCATGTAATTGACTCAGATGTGATATATTGGAAACAAGGAGCAAATTTGCATTACTGGATTGAGTTTACCTGGTTCTGTATAATCAAGCGGTGAATGGGGAGATGGTACTAGTGACAATAAAGAAATAAGAGTAAGGGGAGAGGAACTGGTGCATGAAAGACAGAGGTACTGGGATGGAGAATAGAAGGGAATGGATAAGAATCACAGCTGTAAATGAAACCTATCTGCATGGGTTGGGACCCATTCTTTTTGTTCTCTGTTTTTCAGAGCGAGAAGCTTACTTGCAGTAGCTTTTTTGCTTGTTAGGCTCTTCTATGTGTCTTTAAACAAGGTCAATTATCTAGAACTTGTTTATTTGAGAAGGAGCGAGGAGCTGTCTGCACCTTCTTTCCCTTCTGTAACAGCACACCAGAGTGAAGGGCAGCTCTAAATTATGTGCCACGTTGACTGAACTGCAAAAGAACAAGCTTGTTAAAAAAAAAAATAATAATTTTTTAAAGTTTGGAGCCCACTAGTTTTTCCATACGTTTCCATTTTTGGACTTCTATCATCACCTGTATAGTATGTGCTTACCCAGATTGGTGGTATCCTGGAACACTGTTGTAATCTGACAGCTGTGCATGCATTTGATGTAAACTTTATCACTACATACTGCAGGTTCTGCTGTGCTATATCTTAGGAGAGTGATAACTTCCTGAGATCTAGAGCCATGGATTCAATTCTGATGTGGAGTAGGGTTTATGTGATGAAGATGATACCTTTGTTAATGTGCAAAGCTGAAGGGTGTACAACACACAATTTACTGCAGCTGTATGTCACCACGACTAGTGAGAAAAAAATTTCATTGTCCACTGAAATCTTGTGTAAATTTTTAGATATTTATAGGTAAAAGTAGCTATAGATAGGTTATAGCCATATGAAGTAAAATTTAAGAGTTACTGAATATTTTGTTCTGGTATTGAATGTCTTTCTGAGAAGCAGAAAAATCTGTATAACTCTCTTTTGACTTTTGGTTTTGGTTGAAACCAACCTTCCTCCAAAGGTGACTAAAAGCCCATGCAATTATAAAGCTCTGGACAGAGGTATAATTTGTGGATGCTACGATTTTTACTTGAGAGTACCATTTTTGTGCAAATAATCCATAGAAAAAGTTGACTGAAATGTCAATGACAGCAAGAACTCACATGGATTAACCCCTTCATCCGATTTCACATCTACGGCTGAAGCAGAAGCAGCGTACACAGCCTGGGATGGCCACCTTGCTCTATTAGCAAAAGAAAGTCACTACTCTGTTGCTGGGAAGGAAAGATGAAGAAATGATGATTTGTTTTTCTTGTGAAAACAATGTTTTGTAGATGTGCTTGGGATGATAGGAAATGGGCTTTTCGGAGCAGTGCTGAAGAATGGTGTGTCCTAGGCTTTTACAGTGGAAAGCATCACAAGTTTTGGTTTGGTGAACCACATGTTCAGTATCCAGAAGGCATATTTGTGGTGGTATATTTGGGTTTGCAGCTTATTAAAATACACTGATGGGACATGGCTTTCTTTCTAGTGACCCAAACTCTGCACCCTCATTGCTTTCATATTTTTCAACTAGGTTAATATAAAAAGATCAGGTTTTATTCAATAAGAAAGAAAATTATATTTATATCTATATTATATATAGAGGGAAGTGTGTTGGCTTTAAAAGTGGAAGAGTTACCAAAGGACCCTGTCCAAGTCTTTCCAGAAAGGTTAGGAGTTTTATCTCCTTGTCAGCATTATTGCTGCTTCTAGACTCTCGAGCAATTTGGTCTGCAGCTTTCCCCAGGAGCTGAAATGCCGACTGTCACCACCTTTTGACACGTCTTGGGGAGGCTTCATCACCACTAGGCATGCATTCTCCCCTCGAACCAACACAGAAGTGATGCACCTATAACGAGCTTCCTAAAGCACAGTAGCTGGTGACTGCCCCATGATGTGGGTTCCTAAGGGTGTCATTGCAGAGAGGTGCTGCATGCTCTGCTAACACAGCCAGGAGCCACCAGCGTGGTCGTGCTGGTGATTGATTACAACGAGTTTTCAAGGGTTGTGGCAAAGGCTTCTTTGTGTCAGGCACTGAACGTTGAAATGTGCATTTACGTGTGTGAGGAAATTGGAATGCAACACTACACAACTCCCCCAAAATGCAAGATTTCACAGGTTATCTTAGTGAGGTAGCTGTGTCTTGTGTTCTTGAAGACAAAAATCACGCCCCTAGTCCTGTTCTCTTGTTAGTAGTCTTCATTTATCCAATAGTCCCACTGGATGCGGGGAGCCATTTTACGTGGTGATACTCTCCACAGATCCTTTTAGAGGATTAGAAAGTGCTAGCAGCAATAATAGTTACTACAGAACGCGTCTGATTTTGAAAGCATTTTGCCAGAATACCTGTCCTAGTGCAGTGTTAATGTCTCCATCACTGCTGGTGTCTCAGAGCATTTGTAATGCATGGCCTGGCTAAAACAGAAAACCGTGCAGAAAACCGCTCACAAGAATGAGCTTGTTGGCTAAATTTCCCCGAGAGAAACTCCAAGGTGCCTTTGTAACATAACCCTTTATTAATGATAGAAATTGAGTCAAAGGAAAGTATTGCGAGCCACTGAGGTTAACCAATATGCCACTTAAATATAACTGTAGTTTGTGTTATCTGTAACTGAAGAAGGTCATGGGATCTATCGTTTGCAGTGGGAGCTTGCGGTGCCAACAAATTAGCATCAAAAGCTCTGGCTCGGCATACAGAATAAGGCAATAACCACAGCCTCTGAAAACTTCTCAAGAGAGCTGCGACCGGAGAGGAACAAGCTCCCTCAAGCTTGTGATCTTACTGTCGTTTATTACAACAGCCCCACTCTTGTTGCCAGCCTTAATGTGCTTGAGAAACTGTCAGCTGAGCCTTAGAAAGCGAAGGGCTGAGATGGCAATGCCAAGGCGGGCAGTGGGAACCTGGACCCACGTGAAGCACACGTCTCGGCGGAGCAGCATAGCGGCCGTGGCTCTGGGGGCGGGCAGACATCTCGCCTCTTGTTGCTTTAAGGGTGAGGAAGGCAAGAATGGGATAAACCTGGAAGAAAAAGGAGTTCTGAGAGGGTAGCAAAGAAAACCAATTTACTTTGAGAGCAATGAATTTAAGTGCTTTTGCCCTTTCTTAACAAGACTGGCTAAGAAGGAGAAAAAAGGGAGAAAGCAAAGTCTCCTTCTTCTTCCCCTCCCCCTTGCAAAATCCTACATGCCCTTTTGGCAGAGATCCATCATTTGCTTAATGTGTCCTGTTCCTGAAGGTAAAGAATTGTCATTTGGGCATGTGTCAGGATTTGGAGAGCTAGAACAAAATTTGTTTGCTGATCCCATCTACAGATCACTCAAGAGGATTCATAAAGGTTAGTGGGGAAAAAAAAAACAACCCAACCCAACAAACCCACATTTAATTTACTATGTAATGTAATGCATTAGAAAATGACAGATTCCAATAAGGAGGAGAAAAAGTCTGATTGTACAAACAGGTTGGTCAAAGTCCGCGAGCACCTTGAAGCACACGCAATTACACGAAAGGGGACTTGCCTCCTTTGGCAATTGAAAAACCTGCTCTTGCCGCAGTGAGAAACCGTGCGCTGCTGAGCAAGGTGCTCGAGGCTCAAGGAGACGTTTCCCCCACAGGCAGCCCAGAGAGGTGCTTGGGGGGCACAGCCCGTGGCCTGTGGAGGAGCTGCATGGTGCCGGGGTGAGATGGAGCACACATTAGCACAGCAGGAGCAGTTGTCTCAGCCACTGCGCCGGGGTGGTGCTCTCAGCCAGAGCCAGCTCCTCTTGGAAGCCCTGTTGTCTGTGGGGCTTGGGGGCACTCCTATCTCCAGGTTTCTTCTGGGGCATGCGTGGAGGAAGCGTCCTGTTGCATACCCCTGACACGGTGGGTGGGGAATTTTCTCCTCCAGCTGCATGTCTTCCCAGACCTTGGACAACCTATGAAATGACTCCTGGTTTAGGGTTCCCTGGCGTCTGTCTGTACTGACACATTCAACTAATGGAAAACACACCAGCATAAAACTAACCTTTTGTGTTGTAAAACTTGAAGGGCAATATGTGGGAAAGAGAAAAACAAAGATTGGGTCCGAGTGTCCATAACTGTGTGCTAATGAGAAGCTCTCAGGATACAGGCAGGAGCCGCCGTGGCCACAGCACGCTGGTTTGTCTGCTGTTGTGCTGAGAGGGTTCACTTTACGCTGTTGCAACAGATACAAGTAGGACCTTGTTTTTTGTAAACGGTTCTTAATTAAAATATAATTAAATACATTAAAGAGAAAGCAGCTTTCTCTAATCTCACATTTGAATTAAAAGGATTGCCATTAACGTTAGTCAGCAGAGTGCTCAAGAATACATAAGCTTGACTAACACCACCCTTCTTGCTTTCCTCAGCTCACGCAGTTGCAACTTCATAGGGAATATTATATTGGGAGAGTAAAATTATACTTATTTTAGCTGAAGATCACACCAACTACATTAACCTACTCACAGACTGATGAGCTATTTTATAGCCTCCCTGTATGTAGTTCCTCTGGTAAATAGCGTGGGGCATGATGTCACACTCGCTTAAAGCAATTTGTTGAGTTGTAAATATCACCAATCAATTCCTGTGACTGAATCCTGTGACCTTGGGTGTAATCCACGACAGCGCTGACTTTAATGTATTTTCTAGCCTTAGCAGCAGTACTTTTAGCTGCCCTTTCCCATTAACTTCCCATCTCACTAATAAAAAACTAAGAGAATTATGCTCACCACTTCTGCCAATTTTAACCGGAAATGATTCTGACTAAGGAATATTAAATGTTGCACATTGACAGATTTGATCTCCTGCTAGCCCTTGCTGGGATCGACACCACCTCCTCGGCCTTTTCTTAAAGCCAGATGGACTTTGCAGCCCAGGGTCATTTGACCACACTTTCAAACTTCAATTTAAGGGGCTCTTTTATTTATGCCCAAAGCAGTGCAGGGTACATGATCTCTGTCTGTGGGAGAACTTTTATCGTGAGGCTTCTCCAACCCGAAAACTTCCTTCTTCAAGTCCAGAATCTCCTTCCTGCCTCTCCCTCCTCCACCAAACCTGCATGCAGACACTTGGGAAAATGGTTGGTGTTCATTTCCACTTGATTGTCTCCTAAAGCAGGGAAAATACTTTATAGAGGGATTGTTTTTTTTAACAGGTTTGTGATGGGTGGCTGTGGGGAGTTTGATTGAGACAGGACACAACAACTATCTGACAGAAAGGGTATTTGCACCCAGAGGGTTTTTTCCCTAACACCTGCGATGATTCCAGTGGCACAGGCCCACATCCTATTGATTGAATTGTCTTCACCCTGTGGATCACGGGTCAAAAATCTGTGCGGAGCAGCTGACCTGGGCAGGTTTCTGCCACCCAGGGCTGCTGAGCTCTGACACTGCTGCACTGACACCTACGCCCACCATGTGTTTGAAATCAGGGCCAGAGCTCAGGAGCAGAATGCGATCTGCCAAAATCTCTCTTGCTGTCTTTCTGTGATGACATGATAAATCTCTGCCTGTTCAGTTTCTCTTCCAGACTTGGGATAGGTGCAGTCCATAGCAAGATACGGCCTTGTGGAACTCTACATCTCTGTAGTTCCCCTGGAGATTTTAGACTTGTAATTCTCAGTTCTGGGCTTTAACTCTCTTGCTGGCTGCAGCAAAAACCTTCACTGCTTTGCAACATCTTGGTGAGAACTTGATGTTGCAAACTTGCCTTTCAGCTTTCCTGTACTGCTGCACTCCCTTCGGCATCTCCAGGCCTCCCAGCCATGTAATTTGGAGTGTCTTGGCACTGTAGGTTTCAGCAGATGCATCAGGCTCGTTTTTGTGTTGTGAACGTAATGGACAAATCTGCAGCTCCGAGGCTTGCTGTGCTGAGTGACGTGGGCACGTGGGTGGCAAGCAACTGCAAGCAAAGGCTGACAAAGTTGTTGGAAAGTTTGTTCCCTAGAATCTGAACTTCAGATAAATAGTACATGCTGGCTGTAATTTAAATTCAATCAATATTCAGTTAAAAAATAAATAGAAAGCTTTTTAGATGGGTGATGTAAGGGAATGTTGGTTCAAGGAAGTAATTACATATTATGTAGAAAAAGTCAATTTAAGTTCTCAATAATTTACTTAAGTGATTTACTTGACTGATGTGTTGTCCTGACCCAGTAGGGCAGAGTAACAGACACTAAGTTATGGCACGGTTCCAGCAAAAACAGCCGTTGTTACCGTCCGACATAAATCATTAGCTACTGTCTCGTTCCAGGTGTACGCAGGTGCTATTTAAAAAAAAAAAAAAAAGGTGATAAATTTTGTGTTTGTAAACATAACTCTGTCAAAACTAATCCTGTTCCTGGCAGATGAAGATGTTATCCATACCCTTTGGTAAGGCAATATATGTTTTCAGGAAATAAAGTTCCTAGTATATAATTAGCCTAAATTGGCAGTCCATAGGGCAGTAGGGATATGTGCTGGTTTTTAACTGGATAACTGTGAAAGAAACTGCCCTCTTTGCCAATACTGCACATACACATGCTGAAAGAATGGCTGTGGGTGTGGGCCAGTGGTGGCCAGGCGAGCATGGCACCTGCCAGCACGGCTTCGCCGAGCAGATCGGCTCCGGGGCTGAGCCGGCGCGACCGCCTCCACTCTGCACTCCAGGCTCTGGGCTGCCGTCAGATGGTCGTGGCTTTTTAAGGATGCTCTTTGGACTTTTCCCAGATTACATACCGTACATGTGGAAGATAGAGATTTCAATTTGTAGTCATGACAACGATGCTGGCGAATGCAGCTTTTCTCTTTGCTTGCCGTACCTGTGATACGCGGAGTCCTTTTAAAAATTACCTTTTGTGCTGTGCTCTTTATTTAAAGTTGAGGGTGAACTTTAGCCTCTGAAAAGATGAAATCCTGAGTGAATCACTGGTGCGTTAGGTGGGTGTGCTGGGCTGCTGAACTTAGTCTTGGAGCACATTAAATCTAAAAGAACAGCACTGAGTCCCACACGCTCATTCCAGATATAAGTGAAACCAACTGAAAGCTGAATTTAATCTACTGGTCAGTTACACTAGAATGTCTGCTGGTATTCCTGGGTATAGTTGGGAAGGTATGATACACCACGTTAAAAAGCTTCAAGCGACCCATTAGTCACCTGCTACACACCTGTTTCCCTGTTTTACAATTACTCTCTTGAGTGCGTATAGCAGCAGGGCTCGGGGTATGTCTCCTCTTGTGCTCCCGCAGTGCCTTCCCACGGCGGTCGGGACAGGCCACGCTCAGAGAAGCAGGCTCAGATGTGCGTGTCAGCAATGGCTTCCAGCAGCCATCAGTTGCTGAACACAGTTGGCCACTGGCACTTCTGAAGCTCTGATTATACTGGGAACTAAAGTAAAACAAACCAAACCAAAAAATATGCAAAAAAAAAACCCCAAACCAACCAAAAAAAAACCAAACCAAAACCACTTGCCAGTTGTACTCCCTTGAAAATTAACAGTGCATTGTATTCAGCTAGTGCTAATTCAGCATTAGCACTAGTATTCACGCTCTCCCTTTAATTCCCACGGACTGAAGATCAGCAGCTCTAGAAAGAATCTCTGGAAGAAGCAGAAAGCTCAGGACCGAGGAGGAAAAAACAGATCTATGGTGGTTGGGCAGGATGGTGATGTGCAGTAAAATATAGGTGCATTCTTCATTTTAAAAATGTGGTTTTGCAATCATAATGTGAAAATGCCTATTAAAAATAATCAAAGTGAGGGCACATACAACCCAGTAAGCCGCTTTGGGGAGGGGACTATACCGAGTGTTTAGAATGTAGCAAAAACAGCTACTGATGATTTTCCACATATATTCTTCCAGTAATCAGTAGCTTAAAATTTCTTGAGCTTGGTTATGTAACTAGATCATTAGATTAACATTTGGGATCTATTTACTGTGACAGAAAAACAATACACCTATGATCTATTGTGGGCTGGTTTTAGATTTCAAACTCCAACGGTAAATGTGGTTGATAAACTTGCAGTTAAATTAACGTGATAGCCCTGAAATAGTAGTAGTATTTTGTTTTTACAGATAAGAATGGGTGTTGAAATTAGTTCTCAAGGAATTAACCTGAACTTCAGTCCTTTCAGGTCTTCAGCCTCTTCATAAAGCCTATAAATACCACAGACAGGGCTTATGTCATTAGCCTCTTAATGTTATAAACATTTAATGAAGTTAAATTTGAAGTACAACACATTGTAAAATCGATCTGCTCTTGCTGGGGAGACAAAGGGAAGAAAATTGTTTGAGTCATGTGGAAAACAAATTAAGAATTATATTCAGTTAACTTTGAGGTGGGTGAAAAATTATGACCAAGACGGATAAACCCATTCTATTTCAAAAGAAAGCAGGGATCGGGAGCGGGGGAAACCTCTCTCTCTCAGATGCCGTCTGACATATATTAATACCCCCGTTGGTGGCAGGCAGCCCGACATGAATCATTTGGGAGATGACAAGCGGCACTTTCCTAGAAATTGGAGAAATTCCACTCTGAACGTCGGCGCTCGGACGCCTCTTCCTCAAGGCAGCTACTGTAGCAGCTGGAGATTGCAGTGCTGTTGACCACATCTCTTTGCTATGCCATCCACCGTTAACTGACTGGGGGACATTCACCTGCTACCGGCATCACTCCTGTTTCCTCAGGCATAAGGAGCCCTGTTTGGCTCTCAGACGTGGTGCTGCCTTCTTTGGCCAAAGGACAAAACCTGTTCCTCCTCCTAATGCCTGCAAACGCTTCCCAGTAATTGGCTTTCTAAGGAAGATGTTGGAGTGTGAGGTTCTCTCTCCTTCTACTGAAGTGGGTGCGAGGGACTTTACTGGCAGCCAAATCAGTTTCCAAGCATGGTTTAACTGCACCTAGCGTCTCCTCAAAGTGCTAAGTGGGAAGAAAAGAAAGAAATAAAAATAAATAAAACCCTATTAGCAAAGGATTACTGTGTAAAAATCTAAGACAATGAACAGGAAAAGCGAAGGGGCAACGGACATGTTAAAATGCTGCAGACAACAAGCCGCTCAGAGGAAAGTGTATTTGTTCTTTCTTTTTAAAACTCGTTATTTATTTTCTCTATTCTTCAGGCCTAATGTCTCACTAATGAATTCCAGGGGGATTTTTGAATCATGGTGATATCATGGGTTAAACCCCTTCTCTACTTTTTGAATGTAAATTCTTTTTGACATTCTTACTTATTGCGGAGCATTGACTTCTTTCCTCCAACAAAACCAAACGCTATTTGGTTTTGCATAGTTAACATTTTGCTAATGGGTAGCCAAGATTCTCTCAGCAGCTCAACAACATTTTCTAAAGCACACTGGCGTTGTTGTAGCAACTGGTGGCTGATCTGTGAATAAAGCAGATGTCATTGTGGCAGGAGAAAGAGAGAATAATCTATCACCCAGCCACGACCACTCCTGCCCAAACAAGTCATCAAAATGACAACTTTGGTGTGCAGTCGTTAATGAAGGTCTGCATATCACCTTCTCGCGCCTTGCTGTTCTATAAACCCATGTTATCTTATAAACGCTAAGAAATTCTCGGCCCCTCGCCGTTGTCTTTCCCATGGAGGAAGCGCAGCTCGGATGTGCCGAGGCACTGACGGTTTGCCAGCTTCCTTTTAGGCTTTGATTGATTTGGCACTTTCGTCCAAGTTGGTCTGCCCTAAATAAACACAATATATATTCTGGGAAGTTGTGGGGGTTTTTTTCTTTACTGTTTAATCTGAATTCAGCTCACGTGGCTTGCAACTAAAGATGGGCAAGCATCAAAATAATCTGACTGGTACCCGAGCTGAGGACAAAAGGAGGGGCAGAGGCAGATAAATTGTCTTTCTAACTTCTCAGAAAAGCTTTAATCCATTTATTTATTTATTTATTTTTTTAGCTTCTATTCTAACTCTCACAATTTGTACTTGGTTGGTAGAACTCATTGACCCGAGTGAGTCACCTCACATCCCCCTCTTTTGGTGGCAGAAAATACAGCGTGGTTTAGCACTGTCCTATTAAACGCTTTCCATTAGAATATTTGTTAACTTTTTAAGATGCTTGCAGTGATGAAACATCACAGCAACTTGTCCCTGCTTTATGGAGACCCTCAGGCTTTGCACTGAGTTTCAGTTTGCCAGAGGCTATTTGTTCCCCCTGCGGAACCGCTGTCCATATCTTCTGGCTTAAAAAGCCTACTACTCTCTGCTACCTCCTTTGCCTCACATCTTTACTAATCATTTGACTTAAGGAGACAAAACATGAGACCAGGTTTCTATGATTTCCCTGGTGCATGACTCATACTTAATGTGGAGGCTATATTAATTACTGTGTGCTCAGCATTTAATGAGGTTGAGAAGAAGTAGTCTCCTCATTTCAGCTCTATGCAACACGCACTGAACCAACTACATGCAGTGAATATATTTCCAAAACACTAAAATCTGGATATGTCTTTTATAAATGGAGGCGAATCAGATATCGGTCGAGTTCCTTAAAACAGTATGGCAAAAGCTGAGAAATCTGGGCCATAGTCCTAATTCTTTCACAGGCTTTCTTTGTGCCCACTGACCAATCCGCTTGTGCTTTGTGTCTCCCGATTTCCTGTCTGTTTGTGGGGATAATAGTGGCTGGCGGAGGCCGGGCTCGATGTAGAACATTTCTACAGCTTGACACCACAGCATTATGGGAGGCCAAGACGAATTATCCTGATTTTTTATTTTTTTTTAATATAGGAAAAACCCTTTTTTGGGGGGTGATAAATTATGTATCTTTCAGTGCTGTGTGATGGCATTATGGTCTAACACTGCGACCTGTACTGCATCTTCTCTGTCCTTCATTAACGCCTTTCTCAAGGTGCCAGGTATTTAATAGCCTCTGTAGTTTAAATCAGTTCAGATCACATTTCAATCATTGCAAAATCACCTAGTTGTGGACAGGTGATGCCCTTAGTGCATCTTTCCGTAGACCCATGTGCAAAACCAAAGTTGCTAGGAAAGAAATTAAGCACGAGAAACAACTCACAAAACAGGTTTCTTGCTGATTCAATGGAATAAATGTTTGGATTTGGCTTGAGCCAAATGAAATTGCGCTATGAGCTGTGTAACAAGTAGGCAGCCTCAGCTTGGGCTCAGATCTGTCCGTTTAGCCAAGCCCTTGCTGTGTTCCCTGATAGACTCAACACAGTGCCTTCCATGCATTGAATTTCTCAGTGTTTTTCCTTCCTATGTGGTTTTTCTTCTGTTTTCCAAAGCATTTCTGGGCTGCACCCTGTCTCTAATAGTTATGTTACCTGTGTCCTAGTTACATGAGTTCTCATCTGGTGAACTGCTTTTTTCTGACCACACTAGAAAGCAGTCTATTGGAGATCGGTAGAAATTACTTTCCTGCAAGATACTGTTGCCATCACTTGAAGAATCTCTATGCTCACTGCTGAGAATGACTCAAAATATGCGATAGTAAAATGTAACCTTTGGGACAATACCAGAAACCTCTCTAATGGATTTTGATTGAATTTATTCTGTAAGTTCTGTGTGGCCAAAAATAAGTTCTGGGGTTTTTTTGTCTTTGAGGTATTAAAGAGTGTTCTGGCATTTATGGCCACTTATTGTGTAAATAATAAAAGGATTTCAGGATAAAAGAAGAAATGGTCTAAAGAATCCAGGCGTGAATCTCTCAAACTAATTTGTAAAATCTTAAGAGTTAAAGCAGTGTTTGCCAACATCGTGTGAGTGAAGCAAGCTCAGTAACATTGAGATAATAAGAAAAATTAGTGACTGGAAAGGGGTTGTGAACAATGAGTGAATGTGATTAACCAGTAGCATTAAGCACTGTCTGTGGTACGGTTCATGTGAAGTCCCATTGAAATCAGTGAGTCTCCCTGATGAAGAACAAAACTCAGCACTGCCTCTTTACAGTTTTTGCTACAATTTCTCATGCAAGTTTAGCCCATTAGAGAACACCTCTTCTGGTCCACTCTCTTTAACTTTGTGTTCAATAACCATCAGTGCAGCTTTCTAAGTAATATTGAAAAGCAGAGTTAGGAGAACATGGTGTATTAGGTGACTGGACTAATTCTGTATTTCTTGTATTGCTCTGAAAAATTAAAGGTACGCTGTGAGAGAAGATGAATGGGTTGTTGTCCTCTATTGTGTCGTAGCCCCACGTACAGTCTAAAAACAAAGGCACACAAACCATTAGTGACTGGGAATGGATCAGAGAACTAAAACTCCAATTTCTTGGAGAGAATAAAATAACAAGCCCATACACGCTGCAGGCAGGCATGCTGGTGAAGATGGGAAAGTGAAGCTCTGCAGTAACAGAAGGTTGTGCATAATGTGTTGTTCCCAAGAAAAACTTCTCTGCATTCTTTGCCAATGGCATCCTGGGCTGCATAGGGAAGAGTGTGTCCAGTAGGTTGAGGGAGGTCATTCTCCCCCTCTACTCGGCACTGGTGAGGCCACAACTGGAATACTGTGTCCAGTTTTGGGCTCCCCAGTTCAAGAGGGACAGGGAACTGCTGGAGAGAGTCCAGCGAAGGGCAACCAAGATGATTGAGGAAAGGGTGGGTTGAAGGAGGATGGAGCCACACTCTTCTCGGTGGTTCCCAGTGACAGGACGAGGGGCAATGGGTGCAAGTTGGAACATAGGAAGTTCCGTTCCAACACACAGAAAAACTTCTTTACAGTTCGGGTGACAGAACAGCGGCACAGGCTGCCCAGGGAGGGGGTGGAGTCCCCTTCTCTGGAGATTTTCAAAACCTGCCTGGATGCAGTCCTGAGTGATGTGCTCTGGGCAGTCCTGCTTTAGCAGGGGAGTTGGACTAGATGATCTCTAGATGTCCCTTCCAACTCTGAAAATTCTGTGATTCTGTGATTCTTATAAAGTAGAGTTGCACAAGAGACCACACCTGGAATATTGCGTCCAGCTCTGGAGCAGAGGAGGCGGTGAAGATGCTCCAAGGGCTGGAGCACCTCTGCTGGGAGGACAGGCTGAGAGTTGGGGTTGTTCAGCCTGGAGAGGAGAAGGCTCCAGGGAGACCTTAGAGCCCCTTCCAGTATCTGAAGGGGCCTACAAGAAGGCTGGAGAGGGACTTTTTACAAGGGCATGTATTGACAGGATGAGGGGGAATGGCTTCAAACTGGAAGAGGGGAGATTTAGATTAGATATCAGGAAGAAATTTTTCACTCTGAGGGTGGTGAGCCCCTGGCCCAGGTTACCCAGAGAAGCTGTGGCTGCCCCATCCCTGGAGGGGTTCAAGGCCAGGTTGGACGGGGCTTGGAGCAACCTGGGCTGGTGGGAGGTGTCCCTGACCAGGGCAGGGGATTGGGACTGGATGATCTTTAAGGTTCCTTCCAACCTAAACCATTCTATGATTCTGTGAAGGTTTTCTGTGCTGGTGGTGATGGGCTTGTGATGTACTGCTAGTGAATTGTTTGTGTCAGCAACCACAAAATCAGTTGTGGATCTGGTATGATATACACAACATGAATTTTGGGGGTATAGGGAAAGGGTTCAAGCTAGCACAGGAAACACGAAAACTAGGGTTAAGTTATCTGTGCTAAGACAGTTTGGCTATGTGTTAATAATCAGAGGTAAGTGGTGCAATTTTGATACCATCCTTTTTACCTCATCTTTGGTTTTTTGTACACCCACAATCCTGGAAACTTTTCTCTAAGGTAAATATAATCTCATCCTCTCCCAGAGATATCAGTCCTTTTACAAAGCAGGCATCTTTCCTAACAAGAGTGTGATGCAGTGACTTTGCTAACAAAACAAGATCAAGGTAATGAACTCTGTGAACCTGAGAGCACCAGTAGTAAATATAGTGTGCTACACTTAGAAGTGTGATTTCTCTGGGCCTTGCTTCTGACCTCCCAATTGCAAATTGCATGGTACGTGCTATTGATGAATCTATGAATATGTAATAACAACAAAATGGAAAAATCAGTAATTTCATAAAACTCCAAAGCATCAAAAGAAGCCTTTAGGGGGGTTACAGCATCATCTCTGATATCACAAAGTTCTGATACCCTTCTTCAAACACCTCGAGTCCTTTAGACCCAACTACATCTCTTCATCATTTGGACTTAATCATAGGTTATTAATTGCTTGTTTTCAGAGGAAGGATTCCCTTAATTTGTGTTGCAGGTTAAAATCCCACCTTTGAGGAAATATTGGTATGATTTTTCACCAGAAGAACATGAGTTGGGTTAGCAAATTAGGTCACTTGCCGTGGTGACAACTATCTGAGATAACCATGAATTAAGGGAGAGTGTTTTGGAACCTGCATGAGCTTCATCATCTGAAGTTCTGCTGTGAGATAAAATTCCTGTACTTGGTTCAATTTTGGACAGTTTTTGGAACATTCAGGCCTGACTTGGACTGTACCCCTATCGGGTGACAGCAACAGTATCAGTCAGATTTGGCCAGCCCTGTCTAGGCCTCTGCAGTGTAGTCCTACCAACAGCAGGGTTGGAGAGCTTCTTCTTCTGTTGGTGTCTTGGGGTTACAAATTGGGGACATTATTAGTTAATACGCTCATTTTGGACATTCACAGTGTGTATTTCCTAATATTATAATGATAACATTTTTACATAAAATGTTGTCAGAGGTACTTATGCTGAATCTTAATTTGAATATGCGCACCCTGACTGCAGTCTGCAATGTTTCTGTATTTTCATTTTTTCTATATTCTGATTTTTAAGTGTGGTCAGTTAAAAACAGTTTTGTAATCCACAAGATAGTTCATGAAGAGCCTTCTGTAATATGGTATGCGTCCATTATTTTCCTTTTCTAAGTAACTATGTACCCTTCCAATAACTTTACTGAATGAACCACTTAAGAGTACATTTTAAGGATGTTTTCAGTCTAATTATCACTGCTGAAAGACATATCTCCATTAGGTTTGTGCATACATGGCAAAGAAAACTTAATCATTGACTGATTCGTGTTTTATGTAGGTACTTCGAGTATTCAAGCTACTTGTATTCAGGATAGCTGTCCTTTTGAAAAGGTCGAGAGGTGAAATCCTAAGAACGTGCTTAGGAATCCCGAGGCAGAACTGCTTCATTTCCATGAATCATGGTTCTGCTATCAAATAAGGAGGCGAGATTTCATAAATAATAGCTTCCCAACTCACAATGCTTGTTCTCTTACGCTTCCTCCTCCTCTTACTCTTCCTGCTTCTTGAATGTATGTTTTCTTTAAACGCCTCAGCTAGGTTATTAATGTGGACAGCAATCGAGCGCTTCCCTTGGTTGGTAGAGATGAAAAGATGTATTTTCTGTTGAGAGCTGTATTGTTCTGCAGTTGTGTGCATTTCACTCCCATTGTGGGGTTCTTCAACAAGTGAAAACAGAGCTCTTCTATCCCTGAGGACAAAGAACAAACTGTTGTCGAGGGAGGAATATCCACAAAATCGTAAATCTTTTTCCTTCTCCTGTTTATTCTTCATGCCATTCAAGCCCGTTTAGAGAATGACCAATTTACTCCAGGTTCATGGCAGATTCTGATGGGCCAGATTTCTCCTATCTAAAATGATGCAGCCAAATTTCCAAATACTTTCTAGTTGAATGCAGCATTTGCTTTCCCTTGCTCTTTAATTCATACTTCCCAAACTGATACTACAGTTGTCAGACAAATCGACATTTTCTCCAATTATTGCAACATTGTAAAATATAGGGAAAATGTGTACCAAATTCGTTTCTTTGCGCATCCAGTTCTTTATTATTGTGAGTAAAACTGTTTAAAGATATTTGTCCTTCAATATTTAATCTGCTAGCTGTACATTGCACATCACTGCATACTGAAATATACAGGAAGCAGGAGTTTTACAGGTTACTTTCCTATGGTAAAAACATGCTGCAAAGTAATAATTTGTAAAGTAACTCTAATCAGTGAAGAAAACACACTTTTGGCTATGATATGGTATCCACTAAGTAAAAAACCAATACAAACTTGAAGGGGGGAGGGAGATTCCAAAATTAAATGTTAGATCTGAATTATTTAGTCATATTGTAGTGTTGTAATTAACATCCATACTGTATGTACTTCATTACACTTTATGTCTTATCAATTCGTGATGTGTGGAATTTAGAGGAACTAAAAGCAGTGACTCAATTACCGCCAAAAAATTGCTTTTATATTACTTTATATTGACAAGTCATAAGTTTGAAAGTAAATTATGTTAATCGGTTTACTTTGATATCTCATGCTGGTGTCTGAATTGCATAAAAATTCTATTTTGTGTGAAGTGGCAGGGCTGCAAGGACACTGTATATTTAGTCCTAATTATACATTGCTAGGATCAGGTACTGCACGGACTTGTGTTCTCACAGAAATGACATATATACAAGAAATGAGTTAAAAAATACCCTGCCACATTCAGACAGGTTCTAAAAGGTTAGGTTGTTATGGCAAAACTTTACAACATCTTTTGTGATGCTTCTGTTTACTTTCTCAGACAACTTTCTCTGTTTTCACAGTCTTAGAAGGGGGGAGTTTTGCCTCTGAGAGATCAGTGGACACCAGGTAGATCTGTATCATCTACTCCTTGCAACACTTGCTGTTATCAGCTGGCACCAGTGAAAGGCACAGCGTGCTGGGTGGTGGTTCGGTTCCTTTACTGGTGCCCCTCTTAGCCTCATTAACAGCATGAGATCCTGTAGGCTGGACGAGGGGAAGAATCTGGTCTCTCCCAGACAGAACATGCAATATCATCACTAGTGCTGGGCCGTGTTTCTTACCCAATGCAAAACAACATAAAAATTAGATTTTTTTTTTTTATCGGTCACAAATGAGTCAAGCAGGAGGAACAGAAGGATTCTAAAACCAGAGAAATATTTACCACTCAACTATCTGAAGCAGTTAGTAGGGATAAAAAGGAAATGCTGTAAAGGGAATGCAATATGCTTAGCTGGGCTCTGAAAAACAAGCGAGCAGCCTTTAAATTTGCCTAGATGTTT
Source organism: Charadrius vociferus (assembly GCF_000708025.1). Taxonomy (NCBI): domain Eukaryota; kingdom Metazoa; phylum Chordata; class Aves; order Charadriiformes; family Charadriidae; genus Charadrius; species Charadrius vociferus. The sequence goes on along the minus strand of NW_009649485.1, from coordinate 1,202,231 downwards.
TTCTGGATTTTTGATCTCTCTGGCCTTTTGGGGGGAAAGAATAATGTAAATGCCAAAAAGAGCTGGACAAAAAGTAAGCTTTGTATCCTATCTATGAGAATCAGACGATGTGTGTCATGATAGTTTTTACAGTCATAGTCTACAGTCTTCCACTGATTAAAATCAAATTTGACAGTAACACAATATAGAGGTTTAACTGACAGCACACACAGCACATTTGCTAGTCATAACGCCACAGTTTAATGACTGACGCATGTGGGAAGCTAATTCGGATTTTTTTTTTCTTGAATGGGATAAATGAGCATCCAGTTAATACCAATCATGAATTCAAGCCATGTGACAAAATTGATGCTACATACCCTGTTCTTGTTTTGCATATTCTGCAAATTGAGCTGCAGGAAAAGCGCCAGTTTGTACACACATCCGGAGAGAAAGTTCATTCTGCTTTCTGACATATCCACCAATTGCAGCTGTATGTATCCAGCTTGCTGCTGTTGTGTCCACAAACTAATTACCCTTTCTCTGTTAAATAGCCTAAGAATTACAAATTGTATGCCTGTTTTGAGAAAAAGTACAGGTTGAACAAGCAGACGTAGTATAAATAAAATATTTATATAAAAATAGTCTCTTACAAAATATACTCTCTTATCCTATGGTTGATTTTTCCAAAAGATGGAAGTTTGTCTGGATTTTCTTATCTTTAGGCATATTCCAAACAGGATTTTATTAATGCTTCTTTCTTTAATTGAAGAAAAAAAAAAAAAAACTGGTAAAGATTTGCAACCCCTACCGCTTGACTTTTGTTCCAGACAACTAGCAGCAAACAGGAAAAAAAAAACAAAAACAAAACCAAAACAAAACCAAAAACAAAAAAAACCCCAAAACCAACAGTGTGTGTTTGTGTATGTACATATATATAAAGATGCCAGCTTTTGTACTTAAACGTCTAGTACTGTAGAACGTATCCTGCAAGTCCAACTAATAGAAATATCCTAGTTGAGAATAATATATACAGCTCCAGTTTTTCCTTGCTCTTTCTACAAAATTATTCCACAAAGAAAGCCAGCTATGTACTTTAATTGCAGAATAGTTCCAAAAATGTTGGTAGAGTTCTTTTTAATTAAATAAATTAATATTAGTTTTATCTGAATAAATTGTTAAATATTGCTATTATTATGCCCAAGTGTCCCAAATCCCTGTGCTAAAATCTGCAGCACACACACACACACAAAATAGGCAGATAAAGCAGTGTCTACAGAAAACTTCAACAGTTCTATGCTCTGTAGTGAACGGTATGAAGTGGAAAGATGGGCGAGACCAGCGGAAGCTTTTCGCAAGTGTAGAAGCCTGAATCTGTGTCATCCGCACGCTCCCGGAGGCACTGTCCATCCCCTCCTGCACAAAGCCCTTGGGTGAGGATTTCTCCCCTCCCTCTCCCTGCTCCTTATACACTGAAGGTTTTGACCATCCTTTTTCCAAATCAAGAGTTAGTTGCCACGCTCGGAGATCTTTCTCTGGCGGGTGGCTCTTCACGAGGCAGTCAATGCTTCTTGCTTTAGAGGCGCAGATTAGCCACGATGATCTTTCTCTCTCTTGTTTTGTGTGTCAGGTGGCTCGGGGTGGGGTTTGTTTGTTTTCGTTTCTTGGCTGACTTTCATAAGAGTCTGAAATGTGTATCCACATAAGCAATGAAACATGAGAAGAAAAGAGAGGGCTCCATTCATCCGCATTTCTTCTGGGAGAGCAGGTCTTTCCTACAGTCTTGTGTAGGTATGTTGAGTGCATGTGCAAATGTATTCCTGGCCGGGGACACGTCAGCCCGCCCGGCCAGGTACTCACTTACAGGTATATACTTCTGTTCTTTCACTGCACGTGTTGCATTTAACATAGCAGCACCAATGAAATTTGCAGTTGCACTGCCACACTCTTGAGTACTGGTGGGTGTTGTAACCTCGACCACAGCACATCAGGTCGCAGCCATTGGACTGCTGGGCCGTCTTGTTGCACATCCTTCCCTGCGTTCCCACACTGCCTGTCACAGGGTCTTCTTCACAATAATTGGGAGATTTTTCTATGTACACTAAATCTGTATCCATGGGTTTGCGATAAGAAAGTGGCTTCTTTATTTTGAGGAAGGTTGGACGCTTGTTACGACTTGCTCTCACTGGTTCGACTTGAACGGCTTCGTTGTATTTGTCCTTAAGGATGTAGCCCAGCTCCCGGAATTTAGGCAGGGTTGTCCAGCACGTTTTAGTGGTACAGGATCCCGAGACCCCATGGCACTTGCACTCTAACTTCATGTTCTCTTCCAGAATCTGTATTTGGAAGAACAAAGAATGATGCATTAATATAAGATAGTCTTTTCAAAAAAACACATTATTTGATGCACATTTATTTGATGCACATTGAACTACAGTTTGCTCTCCGGCGTGAGGTGCCGCCAGACATAAGCCACGGTCCCACCAAAGCTGTGGGCTTTGCTTGCCTGGTGACACTGTGGTCCCAGGTAGCAAATGCTCACCAGTGTCAACCGAGTCCTGTCTGCAAAGCTGATGCCCCATTTGCACTTCGAGTTAAGCAGGGAAGATAACTTTGCCTAATTTCACAGCCCATGGACCAAAGGGAAAACGGGACCCTCCTCAACCACAGCTTTTCTTCACTTTCATTTGTGATATGCTCATACAGTGCTTCGGATTTGTCTGTTGTTTCAGTTTTTGGCATATGGCAGTGAAATTAGGAACTGGCAGAAAAATCACACCTTTACATGAAATGCCACATGCAGAAGGCTTTGAAAGTTCAGCAATAGGCACTGGACCTCAATTTTTGTAAACAGTTTCAAAAATGAACTGCATTTCAAGTCTTGCACCTGCAAATGGCATAAGCTGGTGCAAGATGAGAACAAGCAGACAAACTCTATCAATGCAACCTCCTGTTGGTCTCACCTGTTGTAACTGTTGCAAGTTAATGCTCCAATTTGGAAATCTAAGTATTATTTTAATTTACCATAGTATTAAGTTCTTTGCGCTTCCTGGAGGGTTTGAAGTGTTTCACTTCCTCTCATGTGGATAACGGAGCATACAAAATGCTCCAGCTGCTTTGCCAGAAAACCAGGTCTGTCTTCGAGCATAAAGAGTCTGAGTAAAAATGAGAAATTGATTTCATGTTTTGTCATCGCTTCTTGTTAAAAATTTTCTACCTCCTTAATACTGTAAAAGTGTCTCAAACACCTCGACATCATGGCTTGTTCCACCCTGTCTCATCTTCTCTTCGTTGTAGGGGTCTGTCATGCTTATGCCTGAGTTGTCACTGCTTTCCTTTTGAAGGTAACAAGCTGCTTCTTCCCTTCAACCTTCACATCCCTTGACACTTTATCCTTATGTCTTCTCCCTCCTGCTGTTTGTTTACCAACCCAGTCTTTGCCAAGTAGAACTGGAGACCTGCTCTCTGTCCTGAGCCCTATAGTGGACCTCACTTACCAGCTACATTGGGTTAAGGCTTGAAAACATACCTAATTCCAGCAATTAATTTCCCTCTGGTCTTTGCTTGAAAGAGAACAGAATAATGTTGATGATTAAGTTCTGCCTAACCCGGCAGATACCAGCAGGGGAAAGCCCAGCCAGAGGGATTATCTGGGTTCAGGGAGTGGCCACATAATTTTTCCCCTGAGAAACCCTGGCTAATCCGTGCAGCTCCAAACCTGGGCAGCCTAGAAGGCTGGAGGGAGGTCAGTGATATGGAAATTTGAATTAACCCTTTGCTATAACCTCCGCCCCCCTTTCAGTTTTGGATGTTTGGAAAACTTCCCCTGCAGACACCCTCACCGGCTGCTGCTGGAAAGGGCAGCCTGCACTGAAGGAGCCCAGTCCAGCTCGAAGGCTGGACACGTGTATTGGGACTTCAAGTCTAAAATCTCAGCATGAGCTGGGGGTGGCAAGGAGAAAGAGCACATCTAAAATTGTGCAGCCAGCAGAAAAATAGTGCACGAACACTAGCGAACGTAGCTCCGTCCTGTTCCTGGCAGAAATTTAAAGCCTGCACGTAGTAGCTTATTATGCTCATAGCTTTTGGTCTTGGGATTGTTCCCGTGTCACCAGGGTGCAGTAATTGCTATTGCCCAACCTTAGGATAGTTTGTAGCTGCATTTTTACTCATTTTTCTTCTTCTGCCCCTTTTCAATGACGGTAGGGATTTCAAAGGCATTAAAATAGCTTTTCTTTAATTATATTTTAGTCTATGAGTGAAGTGTCAGCACATGTGGTCTGAAAACAGGATTAAAACCCCTAGAAAGTATAGGTCCAAATTTTGACAGATGTGAACTCAGCATATATTAGGTCACGTTTTGTGCTACGGTTTTTGAATTAGATTTTCATGCAAACTATCTAATGACTGCCCTAAAACTCAGATGGGAGAAACTTCTAAATTCAGATCTACATCTTAACTTGCAGTTCTGCCCAAGCTTTGGCTTACGTTTTGCATTATCTTGTTATCTTGAGTTTCTCTCTCAGCCACTGCATACTTCTTTTATTGCTCACTCATTCATAAGGTAGTATGCTTAGAAGATAGATGAGGAGATGGAAAAGGAGTTATAGCACAGAACCGGAAAAATAACATAAATTCTTTTAGCCTCATTTGTACCTTTTTTAAAATCTCTCTTTTTTTAATTTGAAACTAGCCAGGGATACATTGCTCAGCCCTAATTCAATCACTGCTCTTGTTCAAGCGTCTGGCCTTGTATCCCAGTACAATGTTCAAACTTGCAACAAAATATTTCTAACTCGCCTCCCATCAGGATCCGCCAAATTGACTCGAAGCATTTATACAAAATACATCATGGCTTAGTGTCATCTATCCAGGTAGGGCTCTTTTCCCGAAGTGTAGTTAAATAGCCTAAATTGCTCTTTGGTTTATTTCATTAGCATCCCATTTGCAGCCAGCAATCTCTGAGGGACTGAGTAGTTTCACTGGAAAGAGCTGAGCAAGTGGCTGGAGCAGTTCAGCAGCCGGGTGGCCTCGTGTCATGTGTTGGTCTCCTGCTCTGGGTGACACGATGCCAACCAGAACGAGCTTCTGGATTTCTGGTCTCAGCTAAGGCTGGGCATGAGCAGTTAGGGTAAAACAGTCTGGTTTTGTCTGAACATGAGAAGTTTGAGCAATATTAGTTGAGACCAAGTATTGGGGTCCTTCTTAGACAACCAGAAATGCTCAGAGGGGAACAGGAGAAGGTAGAGGGATGAGGGATGATGTCCTTTAATGCTATGCCACATTTATTGTTCTCATTTTTTTCGCAGATAGCACTTCCTGAGATTTACTGGCTAACCCTCCCTTTTCTCTTCACATTTGTTGGGGGTGCGTCTCCCATACACTCTGCTAAAATTGCTCCAATGCATCTGCCTAATTTGGGTCCACTGTGCTCTGCAAGTGAACTTTCCCTTCCCGTTCTGCCCTTCCTAGCCCAGCCTCTCTGCCTCTCACTCACAAACCCTTTTGTTGGTTCTGTTCTTGTATACGTACCCTCCTCACTGGTGCTGTCTTTCAATGTGGTGTTTTGCAAATTCAGCCAGAGATGAATTGACTCTATAGCTTTTAGAAAATAGGCTACGTGTAACTTGAACTGTCTATCCTCAGCAAAAGCAAAAGCCTGCAATGGTGATTTGATAGTTTTATTGTGCTGTGGTATCAGGTGCTGGGCCTATTTGTTTTGCATTAAAATATGTGGACAGTGGTATTTTAATACCGTTACATTATTCTAGTAGCCTCTGACAAATCAGTGCCTTTATAAATTCAAGACGAGAATTGAAAAGAGAAGGAAGAAAATAAAACGGGGGATTCTCTGGGTAGGGACAGGAGTCCTCGGCCTTTCCCTTGGTTTCTGTGAGCCAAAAGAAGCGCTCTACCCCTTAAAAACTTGCTCTGTGTTATAAAGAGAAAGCGTTCTTCACCTTTCAAGATCAGGATTTGTTTCTTTGAAGGTATTAGCCAGCAGCTCACACTTTTTACATTAGATTAAAACTGTATATGTTATAGACTGACTTTTCCTAAAACGTAAGAGCCTGAAGGGCACAAAATTTAAATCCTAGATCCTCTGTTTCTTACCAAATGACCATATCCAGCTCCGTCAGTCATGAAAAGTAAATCTGTATGCACCAGTGAATGCTCTGAACTGGATTAAATGCGAACAAAGAGCTGGAGTTCTTTTAGCTTTGTCCACTTTTTCTTTGAGCTCCTACAGTAAATTGTCAGTACTTGTTTTTCTCTCTCTCTCTCCCCCTTGCCATTAGCCTCTGGGAAATAGTTTGTGTGAAGAGAACTTGCGCTGGCTCTCTCTATTGATGTTATCTTCAGATATAGTACCTTTGGGCACTGCCATAAGGAACTTAACATGTTTTATCTTTGCCTTAAGTTTTGCAGAGAATGCGTAGGGTGCGTCATGTGAGGGTAGCAAGCTGTAGCTCTGGAGAAGCCTGCAGGTTCTCCCTACCTGGCTGGGACCAGCACTGTGGTCCTACAGCAGGCAGGGCTGGGTAGTGGTACCCCATCTGAGCCACCAGTCCTGGTTTCCCGTGAAACCAGCAGAACATGCTGGCTGGCGCGACACGGTGCTGGAGTGGCATTTGCTCATGATTGCTGCCACTGGTGCCCTGCAGTCGCGTTGGAGGTGTGCACCCGGGTGGTGGGACGGGTGCTGCGGGTGCTGGGATGAGGTTGTTACATGGCTGGCGTGCTCAGAAACACTGGCCACCCTCGTGCAGTGTTTTTTCTCAGCTCAGTGTCTCTGTTACCCGAGTACGTCGGTGGTCTGTACCTGCACGGGTTTCCAGCACCTAAATCCAGCTAACTTTCCAAATGCATCTGCCAGGGCAGTCTGGGACCCCACATGGCCACTCACGTGGGGTCAGGTACTGCGCAGCCCTGGGTTTGGGCACCAGAACACTAAAGCGCTCAATGCCAAAGCCGTCCTGAAGGACTTACAGTGTGAAATACAGTGACCGTCGCACCTCCTGTGCATTCTCCTTTGCCAACAGGATTTCCCATAGAAACTAAATCCTGCCTCCCAGTTTGCCAGTACCATAACGCCTGAGGCCAGGGACCCTTCACTGCACCATCTGAGTTATTTACTCAGACTCCAGTCTACCTGTGAAGCAGATGTAATTAGTGAGACAACAGACACTGATTCCTATCCCACCAAGGCCATAATCTTTCCTAATTTTGTCTGACATCAGATCATCTGGGTCAGGAAATACCTGTCTCCTACAAGTGCCTGCACACATACCTTTGCTATAGGTCAAAGGAAACACAACTATTGGCAAAACAAAAGTGAATTTTTCACTCCGGAGAAGAACATAGCAGGGCTTGGAGAGTGGTCACAACATTTCTGTGGGCTGGAGAGGCCAATGGACAGATGCAAACCTGCCCCTTTCAGCTTGCAGCAGATGACAATTTATGATTTATATTAATTTCAGAAGCAATTGTAGCTATAAGATGAAGCTCCTCAAACTTCAGGAATGATGTTAGAGATACGGTTTTTGCTTTTGAAGAAGGATTCATTGAGAAAAAACATTGTCTTAAGCTAATAATGACATAAGGACAAGAGGTAACGCGCACAAGCTTGAACATAGGAAGTTCCATCTTAACATGAGGAGGAACTTCTTTACTTTGAGGGTAGTAGAGCACTGGCACAGGCTGCCCAGAGAGGTGGGGGAGTCTCCCACTCTGGAGACATTCAAAACCTGCCTGGGCGCCGTCCTGTGCAACTGCTGTAGGTGACCCTGCTCTGACGGGGGGGTTGGACTGGATGATCTCCAGAGGTCCCTTCCAACCCTCACCATTCTGTGATTCTGTGATTCTGTAATAAAGTCATATTTAGTCTTTCAACAAATCGACGTATTTGAGAACTAAATCATATCTTGTGCAAGTGGCAGTGAGGTCTGGAGTGAGACTGGGCATTGGAAAGGGCAGTGGATGTATATGTAAGATTGATTTGACAAGCAGTAAAAGGACTATGTCTAACTAAAATGACTAGGAAGTTACTCTGCCACTTGTTTTAGTCAAGTGTGACAGTAATCTCAGAAAGATGCTACTGTTTAAGTAACTAGTAGGGCTGTCTTAATATCAGAGCCCTGAAACTTGGAGAGTAGAAATAATACATGGTGCTTTTTCACTGGAAAACAAAAATGAGCATGAGAGAGCATAAAAGAAGAAACTCTGCTGTTAAAGACAAACCCGATAAAATCTTTAAGAACTGTGAGAAACAGCATAATAAAAAAGTACCCAAAAGCAAGGTAAAAGTTAGCAAAGGCATATTTAAACAGAAAAAATTATTTCCCATCATTGGATGTTCGCTAACTGTATTCATAGAGCTGTTATAAAATGTGTCCTGAAGAAATATAACATATTTTGCCTTGATATCCTATGGCAAACTAACTGTGGATGAGTTTGGTACCGATTGTGTCCCATATGAACAGTGACTCATTCCAGCCAGTCTTTCATATTTCAGTTCAACATATTTTGAAGACCTTATTAAGCATAGCCAAAAGATTTTTTTTGCTCATGTTTTTGATTAGCAAATCTGTGCGAAAGAATAATATCTGAAGTCAGTATCAAACAAATTCGATACACTGGACACTGTGCGCCATGACTATCCCAGAAACACTGCTACCCCTGGCGGGTTGAATCATTTTCTTATGACAAGAAATGTTTTGTTTCAAATAAAAAATGGCTGGGAAATCACCACAGCATGTGACCTACATCAATCAACTCACCATTGCACTTTCCTCGGAATAGATGCCTAAAAGAAAATCAGGCGACATGCTGGTCTGAGGACTAATTATGAAGACAGCCAAGAGAATGCTGATAAATGACATAATGCTAGAAACATCACAGATGGGCGCTATTTCCCAATACCACCATCTACCTCCAATAATGGATATCTTATTTTAAAGAGCAGAAACACTTTTTCCAGATTCTAACTCATGATACACTTAAAAATGGAGACTACCGAAATTTTGCACGCTAATAAGTTTCACCTTTTGAGTACTATTTCTGACTTTTCTCTATGCCGCCACAAAGCAGGAGGTTCCTTATATTTCTTATATGCACTGTATAGAGTTTCATAATCATTTTTACACTTCCTGCCCTGGAATATTAGTTACTCTTTGCTTCAGCTTTATAAAAGAAGTTGACTATATGCAGCAATTATTTTCTAAATGCAGTTTCTATTTCCACAATACATCAAATGAGTTAAAAAAAAAAAAAAAAAAGTTTTGCAGAAGGGTCAGGGTACTCATGCAAAGTTTTTCTTGCATCTCCCTCCCCCTGGGTAAATTGTATTGTTGAAATTAGAGCACAGAAGACCTAGTACCCTTCACTCAGTGACTAGCACTGTGCAGCCGAGCAAATGAACACAGAAGTCTGAGAGCGAGGCAGTAAGAGCTGAGAGGAATGCAGCACAAAATATTTTCTCCTACATATTTTTCTTATGCTTCTGATAACCTTCATGACTTGCCATGTACTAAATCAATTTATCACCACTCCTGGGACCACAAAACAAAAGAGCAGTAGAAAATAAATGTCACAGGATGCTTTCATAATTGTTATTTTTGAAGAATAGTTGGACTTAGGATGAAAAGGACATCGCTGTTTTTGAAAAAAGAGATTTAACAAGACAGATTCTCACACAACTTACTAATGCGCTTCTCAAATTAAACCGTAAGGCACAGCCTTTGCCTTTTTTCAAACTGTAGGAACTGCTCTGTGAAATAAAACAAGCTGTCATAATACTTCAGCTTTGTGTCACTGAGGGGTCCTTCTAGGAGAACACCTTACATCCCGCCGTCGCTGCTCCAAGGCTAAACTTCTGCCAAAACCCTCTCAGTTTTGCAAAAGTAGCTATGAAAGTGGATTCCGTGTATGTGGCTCAGAGTCTGTATCTAGCTTGCTCATTCCTCAATATTTTTCTCTGACAGCTCTGCAAATCTAATCACGGGCCGTGAAAGTCAAATAAGGTTCTTAAGTTTTTATTTATCTTCATCAAGATACTGCTTGCAGAGATAGTGGGCATGATGTGGCAACACCTGATGTTAATAGCTCAACAAAATCTGATAGGGATTTGAGAGGAAAGATACACGCAGAAATCCACACTGCCACGTCAGACAGTCCCTCCTTGGAGCAGGTCTCATGCCAGGTATTCTCTTCTCCCTCCCCCCCTCCCTCTTCCATCATATCTGATAACAGCTGCCAGCTAGTCTGTGGGATTCCTTGCCCTTCTACATCTCTCATGAACACATTCCAGTTTTCCCCAGAGAGAAAGTACCTGCACCCTCGTCTCTCTCTGCCTCTGGTCATCAAAATGTAAATCGAAACCATTAATTCACAAGCTGAAACTGTGAGCTTCAGGTTGAGTTTCACATACTCTTAAGGGATGTGGTTGGTGACAAAGTTTTCTGTGTAATACCAAATACTAAACCTTCTTACCCACCCTTCCTTCTGTTGGCAGGAAGTCCTGGTAGAAACATTTTTTGCCAGTACAAATTACCAAACTAGTGCTTAGGTGAGTTTTATAATCAGGAAATAGACTGAAAGTAGTATGTTCCCGTTGTCTATTGGCAAACAGGCTGTGAGATGGGGGGGTCCTGGTGTGGGATGTCTTGTTTTCGGAGTTGCTAATGACAAAAGCGCGGTACTTAAAAGTTGGCTTGACAGTTTATGATGGGGTTACTGCTGTGACGGCTTCTCGGCACAGTTGTCTGCAAGACTGGTCTGACTTGTGTTTTCTTTTCATGGACTTTTCTATTTAGAAGTAAGGCAAATATTTTAATGGGAAAAAAATGGAAATAATTTTAAAAGATAGCTGACAATGTGTTTGATAAACTACTTGTTTTTAAAAAATAAGTCTTGGGAGTCCCATTATCACCTAGATTAGACTGGATCACTGCAGCGCCAAGTAAGTGTCATCATATAGGAAGTTTCAAGATCAGTCATTAAAAAGAACTTGGAAAAAATAGTTCTGAAAAAAAATCTTAAAAAAATTCTTTTAATGTGCTTTCATCCACTGTTTTTGGAATATAGCTGAATGGTCTTAAAGCCATTCAACACGTTATCTTATATTCTATATTTGTTTAAGTGAAAGTGTGATGTCCTAGCCCCTACTGAAATGGGATTGTGAGATTAAGGGAAAATTTATCTCAGATCGTTATTTGCTGCTGTCCAAGCAAAACTGACACCGTGGATATGATGGATTTTAGCTTGTGAAATACTGAATAGCCTTGTTGTCTGGTCTACCTGGGCACTTTGTCCAATGAAGCTAAAATAGACTGGAAAGGGGGATGGTGTTACCAAATTACAGATAGAGCTGTTGGTTGTATTATCTAGTTTACCTTCCTATCACTACATAAGTTTTCTACAGTACAGATCTTCCTCTCCAAAAAGATACTGGATAGCAAGTTCATGCCAGAAGTGAATAAAAGATGATGATCAAGGAGTTTTGAAAATGAAGAAACAACATGGTGTTCACTGACAATTCACTGAGACAATTTACAAAGAAAATGAGACAGCAATTTTTCTGGATTTGGACATGTTACCGACAGAACATTTGCTCTTAGATCTTATCTACCTCCCTTGCATTCTGGTCACAAATTAAAAATCACTCCAAAATACTGATACTTCTAAAACAGGCCTCTCTAAAATAGTGATCTATGTGGTATTTTGCCATGTATTAAGAAGATGAGGAATGTCCATTGTTAAAAACACTATTTTCCCTACTCCCTACTTCAGTCTAGGAGCTCGATCCTGCAGTCAGGGTATGGATCGGAGTAATGAAGTCAATGAAATCATAACTGAGTGATGTCTGCCGACCTAGACCTCTTCGAAGTCAATATAATTCTTCTAGAATCCTATGTCCAGTGTGTGTGGTTTTAATTTTGATCTCGGGACAGTGATCTTCAGCCATACTCTGGGCTTCTAAACGTCAATGCATCAAGCTGTCATTAAAATGTAGGATGGAATGGTTTCTTTTTTAAAAAGGAAGAAAGAAATTGCGCTTATAGCTTCTATTTTAGCATGCTATTTCTGAAGAAACTGGAAGTACTCCCAGATAAGAGGAACTAAAACTTACTTACGCTCCTCAGTTTAGAAACACAATGAGTTAAAGTCTTGGGGGTTATTGGGGCAGGGATGGCACTGCTGCCCATCACTTTGGGCTATGTCATGAACCCTGAGTCATTCTTCACATAAAAAAATCTAGGGAAAACAGGAAGTGACACAACTGGAATTCGTCCTCGTCACAGCTAATGTACACAGGGAGAGGAATGGTGCAGGGTTGACTCATTCCCACTAAATTTCATCTTCCGTGTAACTCTCCCCACCAGTAGCAAAGCGCTCAAAAGAAGCAGTGCTGGCATTGGACAGTAAAGAACTGGGAGCAACCAGGTAGAGTATTTTGACAAATGCTTAAGCTGTCGAGAGAAAAATTTCCACAGCGTGATAGAACCCAAAATAACGGTCTTACTTGTTCCAGACAACTCATCAGAAAACACCTCTTGTGCTAAACTAATAAAGCCAGGTACTGGCAGGAGTACTAGTTGCAAAATACTATCACTTCATATTGCTTCCAAACATTTTTAACCAATAGCCACACACAGTTAATTATAGGTTCATTTAGTTGCATACCAGACTATGAGAGTTAACCCTTAGGTACTTGGCAAATAACACTATGCAAGGCATGTTTCTCATGCTGAAAAACTTACATAATTTTTTGTTCTCCAAACCAGCAGTAAACAAAGCATGTTTTTCTTTCTATCAAGCTTTTCAGGTGATTTCAAGGTACTTCTACGCTAATTTTTCACTACTACCTTTATAAAAACACAGTATTTCTTAGCTTAACTTCTTCATTAACTCCTTTGGTCTAGAAAGAAGCATCAGGTATCTTTATGTTTGATTCACAGAGAGACATATTTATGCTTCAATCCTAATATCTAACATACTTTTCACAACTTGGTAAATTACACTGGAGGTG
>NW_009649485.1:1165635-1189193 GCF_000708025.1 Charadrius vociferus | reverse complement strand
CTATCTCAAACTCACTTCCGTTCCCTTCAGTCACACTATTTTGCAGAGATAATGACCTAGGCTTCAAGCCCATTGCCACAGTTGTACCCTGGGTGGGATCTCCCCATGCTGGCACATCGGGCAACAGCCGCTCAGGAAAGTGATAGCTATTCCTGTGCTTTGAAGAGAAACTTCCCATTAATCCTCCAGCTAATCATCATGCAATTATTTAAGTTCTCATAAGGCAGAAACTTAATCACAGTAACATATTTCCACATACTTTGTGTTTACAATTCAAAATGTTCCCATTACCATAAAGTCACATGACTTTGGTGTTAATGGTAAAAGTCTCGTAAGAATAATTATTTCACAAAGATGACTTTCCAATTATATTTTATACATAAGAGTTTTCCCCCTCCAGTTGCAGTTGGGACAATAGATCCACACTTCCATGTTTTCAACTAGCTTCCACTTATCAGAGATAAGATCCTACCAGCAGAGCCTATCTCTGTAGCCTCGCAGCTGCCAAGATCAGCATGCCCGCATCCAGGCCAAGAATTTTAACAAGGATCTTCTGGCCTGTTGTCAATGAAAATTTCCTCCTGTACAGAAGAAAGTGGAATTTCCTAATGTGATGCATAATGCCTAGAGCAGGCTAAGCAAACCTCTTTGGCTTTCAGTCTTGCTTACCTGGCTTACTAGATTTTCTCCTTTTCATTCTAACAGGTATTTTAATCAATAGTTGAAGCTTTTGTCTTACAGGTAAGCAATCACTTATTAACGGAATTTCACCTTTAAGGTGCACCATATTGATGCATGTAATTCCCCTCGGTCAGCTCACCCTCCAGACCAGACATAGCTGTTGCTTTTTGTTAACAGATCTACCTGTTTACTACCTATAGGTGAGTTAAGTAGCAACATCCAACAGTACTATTAATAGTTCCTCTTTATAAGCCATGTATAAATGAGTCTTGCTGTCAAGATTGATGTTTTTAACAAAGGGTTCACCAATTGCTCTAGGTCTTTAGTTCAGAAGGTCATGGGATGCCTGTGTCAATAGCTTCTGAACATCAGTTTCAGCAGCACATAAACCCATCAATAAAAGAAACTATGTATGTCTGCAGCATACCTTTAATGTATTAATCAGATATTAATTTTAGCAATCTCTCTTTAGGAGGAACTTTAATATAAAGTGTAATTCTGTTAAATAGAATTGCAAAAAAAAAACCCTTAATGCTAAGGTATTCCTTAGCATAGTTATTTAAATCTATAATGTTCTGGAAAATATTTTGAGACTTCAATTACACCTTTTAGCCTAAATTCTCTCCAACTTTAGCACGGCAGACTTCTCAGGCTGATTTGCTGAGAAAACAAAGTCTTAAGTGCTCGCTTGGTATCTGCCTCCCTTCTGCCTTCCCATCTTCTCATGTCCCATTGGTGACGGCTGCGCCTTTTTAATAATTTCAACCAAATATGACAAAACGTAGACATCTTAAAGAAACTTCTGTGAAATAAAAGACCACAGGGAGGATACAGATCCTACAAATACTCCATGTGGCAGTGCGAACGCTAGTGGTGGTAGATCCCGAGCAGTTCACAAACAAAGGGTTTGCCATCGCCTGTAAGACATATTTTTGCAGGAGAGCATCTCCACTGTTTACGTTTCCTGAAGCTTTTCTTTTTTAACCAAGGTCTTAATCCAAGCCTTTTGGGCACATATTCTTGACTCCTTATTGAACTTCTTTATTTACATGCTAACTATTGTGCCATCTCAATAGTTAATTGTTTTATGACTGCAGGATTTATGTACCCGAAGATAACAGTATGTGCTATGACTCAATTAAAATCTCATGTGGGAATAGCCCTGTAAGAGAATGCATGGTTGTACTCATAATTGTGTGTGGTCTTATATTTAGTATAAGATCTAGTACGCTTAAGGCAAGGCTAGTGTCCTTAGCATAGGCCACCAGCTGGCACTACCAGGAGAACCTATTGCTGGAGCTTAGATCTGATTTAGAGTCTGTTGAATACTGACACTTTCCTTCTCTTTGTCCCAGAGAACCAAACATGGTCCATTAGGTGCAGCTCACTTGTAAGTACCAGAAGGTTCAGGGTCATTTCAGTAACCAGTTCTAATGCAAATTAATACTTGTGCCTTTTGGCACTAATTGGGCATGCAGAGCCAAGCATCCTCTCTGCAATTACTTGAAACCCTTACCCTTTAATAGATCCATGCTACATTCTTCCAGTACCAAAACAGGCCTTGCTTGTGTCCTTGGACTAAAAGGTTGTTCTTCACTTAATCGATTTTTTAATTGTTTACTTCAAAATACCTGGAAATTCTTTCCATTAAAGCAAAAGTCTGTTCCATTTGTACAGCAAATGCTAGCAATTATTGCTTTTGGTGAGCGTTCAGGGCTTCATGACTTCAGAGTTTTCTGCCACCAAGTATCTAATAACGCATTTGAACCAAACCTTGGTTTAACTTTCATCTTTACCAAGACCTCTCTTATGTATTGTTCGAAACGTCTCTGCTTAGCCCAGGTAACTGAGTTCATGGTACTGACTCATCATTGCCAGGCTCTTGGAAATGTTCCTGGAGATACTTTCAGCTCAGACTCTAGAGGTTTGGGTTGTAATGGCAGAAGATTCCAGTTTCTATCCCCGTTGACGCAGCACGGTAGCAGCGATTCAACCACGCAAACCTGGAGTTATGCAACGAACGTAATGAATGAGACTGCACAGGGCAGGATCTCCAGCATAATTCAGCGTAAACTTCATGTGTAGTATAAACACAGCCTGTTTGTGTATTAAAAATGTTGTCACTGAATACCCTGGCCTAACCAGTAGTCTCCTGCTGACTTGGCCAACACCTATCTTCTGCTGGGTTTTGCTAAAATTGCTAAAATATGGAGACAGAAGTGAACTTGAAGTGTGACAAACATCATCTGGGGAATAAGGGAGAAGCAGAACTGTGCTCATCAGCTATTTCTGAAAAATTTTGCAATTACTTAGGCCTAAATTTAGGTATGAAGCTCAAAAATGTTGGATTCTGATTTAATTTCTCAATAAAACATCAAAAAGCACAGGCTAATATAAATAACACAAGGCAAAAGAGCCACGCTCATAGGTCAGAGTTAAGCCTAATAGGTGCTATGTTTTCTCTTTCTTACCACTTTTATTAAATGATCAGCATAATTTTTACGATACCCAAACATAGCACGTATTTGCTTTGAAGGGACTATGCTTTATAATAGCTGCATTTGTTTCAAATCAGCAGTTTTTTTAGAAATGAGGGCTTTAATTCTGCAACATGAGAGACACTGAAGATTCTACCGAGGGTCCCATCCAAAAGTGCTGAAAACACTGGGAGAAGCGAATGACCTACACAGCAACCATTTTCCTCTGGATGATGTTGCCCTCTGAGTGCTGAATGACAAGTGTATGCCCTGGGGGAAATGTTGCGAACTGTCCAAAGAGAAAGACCAAATTAAATTAGAAAAGGTCCTAAAACGTGTGACCCAGCCAGTGGCTTTGCTGGGCAAATTAATCATTATAGCAAGCATCGGATTATTTCAGCGAGAAAAGGTGCACGATATTAAATTTGGAATTTGAGATCTTTGTTATTTATTAACAGACCCTGGCTCTCGGTCTCAGCTATCTCTGTCAGCAGCATGACAGATTGTCAGCTCTAGTAATCATATACATGAAATGCATGTTTTGCTCATAATGCCAGAATCCTCTAAAATTGCGACTGCAGGTAAGTGATAGCATTTATCATTCCCTAATCTTCAGCGTAAATCAGGAATTCAGTTTTCAACCACATAAGATATAGGAGGGAGTTGAAAGCCAAAATACAAGTAGGACCATGTATCACAATTTCTGATTAGCTGAAAGTGGAGGACGAGTGGAATGAAAATTCATTCTTGTGGATTACAGTTCTTGTGCAGTCCAATTCCTTCTCATAATTTAGACTAACATTAATGTTCCCTTTATCTTTCCTCTGGGCTGTTGAGAAGATGCAGAGCTTGTCTGTCAAGTTTGGACTTGTTTTAAGACTATTATCTAAAAAAAAGTAGGAAAGTCATAAAATAGACCTTTGATCCTTTCAAATGCAAACAAAATACTGTAAGAGTGCACAGGATGTATATATTTTTTCACACCCAGGAAACTGCCCAGCAGAGTCTTGTTGTGCACTGCAAACACTCAGTAGGGATGGGGTTTTCAGAAGCACTCAGCTGTGTCCTGTGGTCCCACCCAGGTCCCCCTGTGGTCAACTCAATGGGAGTTTTCCCATTCAGTGACTTGAACTTCCTCCAAATTCAGTGCTCGGCCTTTCTGGAAATCCCGCTGACCCCCAACAAACCTCTGGTGACGAAGTTGCCAGGAAAGACTTTGTTGCATCTAATGCTTCTTTTCTACTTGCATTGAACTACAGCTGCAGTGGTGGGCTTTGAGGCTGGAGTGCTTGGAGAGAAGGGAGGTACCAAGCAAGAGGGCTGTGAAACACAGGAGCTGTAGGGTGGGACGGGACTGGGTTTCCCTCAGGTATCGTGTTATAACTGCACCCAGGACTGCAGGTGGACACTCCTTCTCTTTGCCTGGACAGCCATGTCAGTCTGAGAGTTGTCAGAAGCAGTTTTTAGATATTCCAGCTGGTCACAGCGAGGCACAAGCCACGCGTATAAACTTTGTCCTAAACCTTCCCATTCTTCCCAGTTTAATCTAGGCTAAATATTGCACAGCTGAATTAAGCAAGCCAGCTACCAGGATATTCTACATAGGCATATTTGCTGCACCTAACACCAGGTTTTCTAGATGTTACATGACATTTTAGCAGTGTAGCTGCATTTGTGATTTGTTAAGACTACTATTGCTTTGTGAGTGGGAGCGCTGTGTGCTCCTTTGGCAGAAGATTATTCTGATGGTGTTTTCAGAATGGTTATCTCCATCGTTGCCTGTGATTCAGTTGTCCCACTGCTCTGCCCTGTTCTCCACTTGTTCTCCGTGTTAACACATCTAGCAACTTCATCTGTCAGAACCGCTCCTGCCTCTCTCAACAAGGGGCACCTACCTGCCAACAGACTGAGCTCCCCATCTTCCTACAGGAATGGATGCCTGAGGGCCCTTTTCTGGGTCTCTTATCAGCCGGGCAAGAAATCTGGGAAAGGGCTCAGCCAGTTTTGTGTTGTGGGTGCAGCGCTGGGCTAAGCGCTCCTGGGCTGTTGCTCCTGCGCGCTCAACACATCTGCTGACAATGGAGGTCCAAGTGAGGGAGCGGTAAGGGGAGCTGGGTGTAAATGAACACGCTCTTGAGCAAACGGGCATCGCAACTAGTCCTGGGTGTGCTTCTCTCTTCAGGATCCCTCACAGGAATTTGCAACCAGAAGTGGAATGTGACTCCTGGAAAATGCTTTCTGACTTCAAGCCACTCTAAATCAGGAATGTACCACAGCTGTGATCATTTCAGCAGTAGTTAGTATCCACCAGTAAAGAGGGAAATTATTCATCAGCTTTGTATTTAAGGAGCACCCCTAACATTAAGAACTAGGAGCTTCTGAACACAAAAATCAGGAACGTTTCTATGCCCATGTCAAAAAAGAAAAAAAGTGAAAAACCGTTGGAAAATGTTAAGTGCAATTGCAAGGGCACTGTTAAGTTCTGAACACCACGAAACGTGGCTGTGCTGTGGATACTATAATATCACTCAATTGCTGGTGCCAGGAGTATCAGGGCAGCCTCACCCACTTCTGTTCTGCTCCAAGCTGGTCTCCTAGACTCTCTGGAGTCTATGGTAATTTTCAGCAGCTCCAGACACAGGCGAGCTTTATTCTGGTGCACGTGTGCCATTAGAGACATTCTTTCTGATGGACCTGAGACAGCTGAATACAGAAGTACATGGGTTTGGTTACTGTGCGCCAGTTGCGCTGTGTGCAGAGATTGCGTAGGGCCACATTACAGCCGGTGCATACATGTGGGAAGGAATCTTTTGGCTCCGCTGTGGGTCCTGTGTCCTCCTGGCACATCAGCCATACCCTGCTAGAACTGTGCTTGCCAGGCAGTATGCATCCCTCATCATCTTCTGGAAACAGAGCTCCTGCCGGCAGCTGCTGGAGTGTTGGGCTACGGACACAAGCTCATGAGCTGCACTCCCTCTCCACTGCAGGCAGCTGAACTGAGCCGCGGGCACAAGCAGGAATAATGCCATGTTTTCATCTGCTTTAAGACATAGTTCAGGCAGAACTATTAAATCCCCAGAATTTCATGCCTAAATTCAGAGAAATTATAAATGTAAAATTGTTTGGCAGCCTCTTGTCTTAGTCTTGTCTCTTTTCTAACAACGTGCTAGATGCTTACGACCTTTCAGGTGGTTCCCCTGCAAGAACTTGTGTTCTGCCCTGCTTCTTGCAGTCAGACTAATAGGCTAGTTAAAGTAAAGGGTATCTTGAATGAAGCAGAAATAGCTGTCTCCTTTAAAGGATTGTTAAATTCTTGCAGTGGTGTGGTGATTGCACACTACGCAAGAACTGAAAGAACTTCAGGAAAGTTATATGGCAGCAATCAATCCCTTTCTGAGGTAAGAGTCGCTAGCAAGTGAGAGGGGTGAGTGTCGCAAGCGTAGGCTTTACAGAATAGCTTGGGAGAACCCCTGTACTCCATGCTTTCCAAATGCTGGTGTTTCCCTTCAACAGTAGTACAGTTTTCCCTAAAGGATAACATAATAAACCCTTCCGTCTATGATGATCATTGCACGATCCACTTCAGAAACACCTTCTGCTTTCCCCTAGCTTTGCTTGGTATTTGCAGCAACTCTGTTAGGCACATACTGCACTCCTCCTGTGAGCCTCAGGGCTGAGAGGGAAAACTGAAACGCTACTGATTCGGAGGATGAGGAGACATTGCAAAGTTAGTGCACCTAAGTATGCCTCCAAAGAGAGACGCTGAATAAAAATCCACCTTGATGTGCTCTTGAATTGCAAAAGCCTTCTAATGCAGCCTGTGCCTGTGATTTATAACAATGACTCATAATATTGCATTATACTTAATATGATGTAACGCTGATGCAAGATGCCATTCGTGGAATTTCAATGTCACAGAGAAAAAAGAGAGGAGAGAGCAATCTGGTCATGTACCTTGCCATGCTGTCAAAATGAAAAGTTTACAGCCAAAATATGTAGAACCTTTCAGTACCTACTTCGCTATTTTTTAGCAGGATAACTTGGAGAATAACATTCTTATTTCCTGGAGCATAAATATCTCTCAGACATACGTTATTGTGTTACTTGCAGTAATTCAATTAACTTTGTACTTGAGAAGACAAATTTGCTAACAGACAATTCCGTCTTGCAATTATAACCCCTCTCATGGAAGTTTGCAGGGCAAATCAGTATTATGCCTTTAAATTAATTTCTGACCCAGCTGTTATGAATTCTCCTCCTTTTCTCCCTGTACCGCTTGCTCCTTCCTGCAGTGAATCAGCATTTCAGGAAATACTAATTCAAAGAGGAAAGACACCCCAAACTCTGTTTCTGGAGGTCAAAAATAGCTGCTCCCCAACAGGTTTGACAAATGATGTGAGGCTTCTTGGGCTGCTTGGGGCCAGTCTGGTTGGGTGTCCGCGACCCCTGTTTTGAACTCTGCCCCTTCCCTTCCAAGTAGCCTGGGAACTTTGAAGCTACAAAACTGTGTCCTGGTGGTTTGTCGCCATGACAGAAACAGAGAGTTAGAGCCCTGTCCTTTAACAGTAAGGAAGACTGTTGCTGGCTCCACCCCAGCAGCGGGGGCATCATGGGTGCTCGTTCTGCATCACTTTGCAGTGTGGGAGCAGCTGGAAACAGAGACATTTCACACACGCTGATCTCAGGTGGGAGTGCTTCTTGCCACATCCTGGGAGCGCACACCAGCATTTCTCAAGCACAGAATCACAGAATCATAGAATGGTTTAAGTTGGAAGGGACCTTGAAGATCATCGAGTTCCAACCTCCCTGCCATGGGCAGGGACACCTCCCACTAGACCAGGTTGCCCAAGGCCAACCTTGCACTAGCAAGGCTGTTGAGGAAAAGGAACATGGATGTTCTCCACCTACAACCGCTAAAATCCTCCACATTTGACCCAGTCAATTTGCATTTTCTTCTAGAAAGAGCTGACAGATGATTGTACTATTACTCTGACGGTCATGTATTCAGTAGGTTCAGAGAGACTGTTGTTGGCACCACAGGAGGCAGAGAGACATCTGTCTAGGTAAAACAAGACTATGAGAAGGTGGAAAGTCTTGAACTGAGATCTCCAAAGAGCCTGGATCAGGCTTTTCCTGGTGGGTCTCTGTTGGTTTATACCCTGCAGTCCTACCTATGCTCAGTTTCCCTAGTAAGCCCAGCAGATTAATTTACTAAATAGTAATATATGTATGATTTGTTAGAGTGCACCCTGAATCACCTGCAGCTGGTGTCATCCTAAAGAAGAACCTTTTCACAGGTCATTCATGAATGCCTGGGGTAGTGGGCTCAGCACACAGCGCAGTTTCACATTGCAAGACCAAAGAAGAAAGTAGAGGGGACTGACTTCTGAACAGCATAGCGGTGCCTACAGGTGAAGATAACAAATCAATAAGAACCGAACATGTAGTTTATTTTTGGAAGCTCAGTAGGTGCCAGTCTGTCTTCTAGGTGCATAAATATAATCAAAAACCTAACCATGGACAAGTAAAACTAGACAAGAATTTGTAGCCCAGAGGAAAGCCACCAAGAATAGATTGTGTGGTGGCTGATAAGATCCATATTGCTCCAAAAGGGAGAGTACCACCTCAAAACAAGACAGTCTTTGTTGTGAAAGGGTTAGGTTGTGAGAGCGCTACTTGCCAAATACCCGTAATGGCCTCCCTCTGCCAATTGTCTTTAAATACTGTGATCTTTCACATAAGGGCAAAGCCTGAAAGGAATCTCTCTAGCAAAAACATCATTTATTCATTCTCTACAGGATGGTGGAGTAACATGCCTCTTCTCAGTTGTGTTACTCTTTCTTTCCCCTCAAGATCTCAAACAGAGATTTGTTCGAACAAAGATCAGTAATTTTGCTCTGTAAGGGATGCAGGAAGAAGCGTAGAAATATCTCTAGATCAGAACAGTTCCTGAGCCTGCTGGAGAAATGGCCGATCGCCAGAGATAGCACGCACCACTGTTCTCGCAGATAACAGTGCTCAGAGCTGAGTCTTCCAGGCGTAATCCTTTAGGACAGCAAATTGTGCGCATATAGGTGAGAAACACAAGGAGCTTGTGTCCTCAAGGGGAGGCTGCTGAATGCTTTGCCTTCCCAGAGGTCAGCTCCAGGACTGGTATCCCTCCTCCTCTACCCTAGGTCCATACCTGCGTGATAACAGATCCAAGAAATGCAACTTCCTTTTTTTTGTCTGTCTTTGAGCTTTGTAATTGAAACAATTTTCTAAGACAGTAGCCCGCTCCATCTATGTTTGCAGTCCTCTACAGGCTGGTGTGTCATTTCCTGGGAATCTTACTGCCAGCACCTATCAAACAAAAGCAGACCTTTCAGGGAAGTAGCTTTCCCACAAAGGTGAAACTTCTCTGTTATTTTTTTATTTCAGTGGATTTGTGCTTGTATAGCAGAGCAGGCTGCGGGCCGTGGTGTCTTACCAGCCTTTTCAGTATGTGCCTTCATGCCACCAGAAGCCGAGTAATAAAGATTCGGAATCAACTGATTAGCAAATATGAATGGCTAGTCCTTGAGTTATTCTCAGAATTCAGTGTTAAATTTGCTAGTGTTTTGAAGTTTGCACTAGAGAGCCAGAGCCGGGCGCTGGGGAGAGTAAAAACTGTAATCGCACCTGTAAAGCTACAGTAGCATTAAATAAAGAGAAAGGCTAGGCTTTTGTTTGGGGTGGAAATGGCTTTTCTTCAATACAATCTGCTTGGCTCCAGCATAAGTGGAGATGTCTCAGAGCCTACAGGTAATTACCACAAAAAAATAGTATCCACAAATTAACTGCTCTTCCTAACTTCCTTCTCCCATTTGCTTCTAAGTCACACTAACGTAATGCTAAAATCAGTACTAATGCACAGGAGTGCAAACAGCAGAGAAGGTAGAACAGAGAGCGAAGAAAGCAAGAGGATTTGTGTTCGTTCTGTAAGATGGGATCAGCAAAACTCCCTGACAGAAAGCAGGGCTGGACTGTACCCGCACGGGGCAGTACGGGGAGCACACAGCCATCCCCTGGCTATTCCTGCCTGGTGGAGATCAGAGCCTCTCCACCACTGGCACTGCTCCAAGGAATGCTGGGCAATGCCTGCCCTGAAGGGATCTGAGGAGCAGAGACCAGGTTGGGTCTTGCGTCTGCTACAGCCACCATCGACAATCGGAAAACTGGCCCAGTGCAGCAAACAGCAAAGGCAGCAAATCCGGGGCAGTGGGTGCCCCGGATCCCCAGGAAGGGCGCGTGTTGGAAGCTGATGAATTCCTGTCTTCCCAAGCACTGGTTCTGCAGCAGCAGCTTTCAGCTACCCGGTCCTAAAGAGTGGGGAAGGGGCAGGAATGTTGCTGTGCAAAACGATAAACCAAATCCGTGTAATGGTGTAACAGTGAGTCAGCCTGTGGTCTTTTTGCTAAAGTATTTTTCTCCTTGTAGAGGTAGTCCTCACACAAAGAACAAGGTTTAAACATGGGTTGAAAACGATCCCTTTTCAAACGAGGGAGAAGTTCATGTCTGAACCTGACGAGAATCCCATTCACCCACACAGTAGCAGGCAAGCTTTTTATCCTAAGTACCGTTTGACTTCCCAGATAAAATGTTTGTTTGCTTTTTTCTTTTTACAACTGCAAAGAGTAACATTGAGACAAATATTTGACAGACAGATGGTCCAACAAGCTTGTATAACTTGCGAAGGTACCTACTTGTCTACTGTAACGTGACGTTAGCATTAAAGCGCACTGTAGTTCTCATGCACCGTACGCGACCAAACCCCATCTCCAGTCCTGGCCCAGAGATGGCCCCGTCTGGGGGAGAGCAGAGGCGCTTACCTTCCGCCCGGCCTCGTTGTTGTGCAGGTTCATGAGCGTCCTTGCATTTTGCTTAATCTCCCGGGCATCCACAAAGACTTTGGCAAATCCTATTCCGTATCTGATGTCAGCAGAGCAGCCTCCCCATTTCCATCCTTCCTCTTTATGGTACTGTCCTTGTTTTTCTTTGTCGCAACCACAGTCACTCAGGTTGCCCTGTGTACAGGCAGCCGTGATGGCATGTGCTACTCCAGCAGCGATGATGGCATATGTGAATGCTGCTTCTCTGCTACCTGCAATTAAAACAGTGCCGTAAATGCGGGATACAACATGGTGACATTAGTTAGAAAAAGATAGGCAAGTTCCTGCAGTGCAAACATCGGAAGGCTATTATTAGAAGTGCTGTAAATCTGCAGGCATAAGCAGGTCTCTTCTACGTATTGATTTTTGTGGATGTTCACTCTCTAAAATGATAGCTCTCCCATGGAGGTAGTAGGAGGTAAAGTATTATTTAGGCAACTTCGTATATATGTATTTGCAGGTGGTATTAGAAGTAGGCAAACTAAACTTTATAGCAAAAGGGTGGGGTGGCAAATGCTCGAGCGCAAAAAGAAAGAAAAGAAAAAAGGAAATAGGTGGAACTGGGGGTGAAATTGCTAAAATGTCCATATATGCGACTTTCAAAAAAATCAGCTCAGAAATGGGATTTTATTTAGAAATTTAATTCTACACTGAAAGGTATTTTTACAGGCAAATAACCTCTGTTAGAAATCTTGTTCTGAAAATATTTTAGCTGAACTGGAGCATTTTTTTCACACTGTTGGTGTCACAAATTTTTCAACACTGACATTTGTGCAAACTCAGTGAAATAAGTTTTGGGTTTAATTTCCAAATTTCTCACAGGATGGAAAAAAAAAATAATAATCCTGGCCTGTTGTAGGTACCCTGACAAAAGCAAGGCGAAGTAAGAGCTTCACCAGAGGGCTGTGAGGAAGCTGTTAAGCCAGTATTATTTTGTGCAATATGGCTATAATGACAGACTTCTGTTTGTTTGGGGGGGCTCTCACTTTAAATCTATGATTTATCTTCTTGAAGCTTCCGGTGTGTGGACTTCCCACGTGTGGATCCTATGGGATCTGGAGGGCTTTTGGAACCAGTTCTGCTGAGAGAGGGGCCCCTTCAAAACAAGGAGGTTTGCAGAGGTTGCCCATGTATATCAAACAGCCCTTTAAAATTTCTTGGATCTCCCAAACTAAGAACTTACCCCTACTCTTCTTTCTCCAATGACAAAATGTACCCTTGCATCAATAGGATCGGAAGCAGGCTCTTAATTAGGAGAGGGCAGATGGGAAGATCAGCTTCCCTTCTCCAAACACCCGCCAGTTAAGTTCTGGCAGTCCTCAACTGCTGGCAATAGTTTATTACACATGAAACAAGCACATTTCTGCTGTTTATTGGATTTCACAAAAAAAATAATCACTTGGGAAAGAAATCTTACAAGCACTTCATTCTCAGCTACATCCCTTTCACGTATATGATCTAGATTTCTGTACTTGTCACTAAATGGTTCTTTTAATGAAAAATATCCAGTTCCTTATGGCAAGAAAGTAAAATGGAAAACAAGATGACGTAATCAAAATATGTTAAGAGGCAACTTTGTGCCCTTTTATTGGCATGGGCAATATTCCCATTGATACTGCTTTGCGCTGTGTTTATTGAGGAACTTGTAGTCAAGTATCGGGCTTCCTCAGAGGGTTTCTTGCTTTCCCCTATTTCAAAAAAGAAAAATCATAAAATGTTGAATTGTTATGACAGCGGACTTTGCAGATGAAGCTTTCTAGAACTAGTGGCTTTTGGTGAAAATCCGAGTGTTGGATAGAAATCCCAGGCTTTAGGCGTGTTTGGAGTTGTGTCTCAGTGCCTCTGCGCGGCCCCACGGGGAGACCAGAGGAGGCTGTGAAGTGGGGTCCCGCTCCAGAGTGAATCCATGAGGACCAGCCAGGCCACCTTTCTAGTTCCTCCTCCAGTTTATCCTCAACAATATCCTCACTGTTTTAAGTGCAACACTATGAAAGGGGAAGGTACAATAAGAAGTCCCCATATCTCCGCTCAGAGGGAAGCAATGCACCACACCAGATTTCTGTTTCATGCAGCAGCAAATGGGACATCATAAAAAATAAAAAATAAAAAAAAAGCATTTTGAGTTGAAAATTGCATCTGGTTCTGTTTTTCCTTCAGTTGGTTTGATTTCTGATCTAGCAGAAGTTGTTTTCAAGATCTAGAATAAAAAAGACTGGGAAACCATTTTAGTCTGACATAGTCGACATTATAAAGACTAAGCAGCTCTTTTGCTTCTTAGACGGGAGAAAAATGCAATGCAGAGAGTCTAAAACTAGCACAGGCAGAACCAGAATCCAATGTCAAGCTTGATCATAAAATATATTCCACAAATCAAGTTATTTTATAAGCTTGTCTTGTTTGGGGGAAAAGTTAAGCAGCTTTTTAAAACAAAAAGCTAGGTGATGACAAGGTAAACAAAGCAGGTGTCTGGAAGAATCGATCCAGGTAGGAAGTACCTTGGCACTTGTGCAGTATTGATGAAGTAGCACAGACTTGTCACGTCTGCATCAAACTATCCCTGTTTTCCATAAATGATTCACTTTTTTAAGCTTCATTAGCCTTGTCTGGTTCCCAGACACGTCAGCACACAGGCGAGGCGTAAGCTTAGTTCATTTTGAGCCTCTTCTGTGACAGTGCTTTAGCTACCGACACAGTGTAACAGGGGCTTTGCAACCAAATGAGATGAGTACATGTGTTTTCCTGCCACTTGTAAATAGTGAATACCACTCCTCTACTTCCGATTTCGGCAGCCAGTTGGAATGCCTGGAGGATCTCAGAGGGAAACGCTGCTTTAACAAGGCAGGCTCAGGCAGCTGCTCCTTGCAGGCAACGGTTTGTTTCCTCTGAGCTTCTGCTGATGCTCTAGAACAGGCTCACCAAGGTAATACTGCTCCATGTTCTCTCTAATCTCAAAATATGGGTAGGTTGAAAGGTGCAACCTCATCATTTCTGGATTCCGAAAGATGAACAATTTGGGAAATGACCTGATACGATCCTCCTTTATTTTCTTTCTTGTTTACTTTTCAGCCTGCACTTTTTATGTGCATCTGACGGCCAACTTAGATCTGTGCCTTACTTTCCCTCTGAAAATTTAGAAGTAAAGAATTCAGGATCTTGGCATTAGAAAAAGGTCAGGCTTCAATATCAACACAATACTGAGACTCTCGTGTTTAAGCTGTAGGTGATGGTGACTTAGCGTCACAAAATACTACATAGGTGGGAACAGCACTTCTGGTTCAGGAGGACAAAGAAAGTTAGTCAAGCAGGAGACATGGTACAAAATATAGTATAAGGAAAGAACAGAACTGGCAGCAACGCATCACACCATGTGAGACACAGAGCCCACTTTGGCTAATGATCATAATAAGCAAAACACTTCTTTCCTAGCAAAAATAGCTAGTCAGTAGTCTGATCAATGGTTTCACTCTTCTGTATAACTGAAAGCGCAGAAAACCCTAATCTGCAGTCATTGCCTTCTCTAAATGGCTAGAAAGATCAGACAGTAGCTGGAAGAGTAAACTAGTATGTTTTCAGCAGTGAGGTGAGAAAAGACCTTCTGGAGAAATTTTAAATATAGTGTACTCACTGGCGTGAGCTACTCAAACTGTCTCTTGAACAATTTTCTGACCCGTTTGCTAGACACGTTGGGTGGAGACCCAGGAATTAAATCTTCTTGCAGTCAATTCCCACTGAAACCATCCTTAAACTACAACTGGACTTAAATCTATAATTATTTTTTAAAAATATTTGGGGGGAAAAAAGGTAAAAATTTAATTTAAACGTGCAAATAATGAACAAATTAGTTGATCTTTGTGGGAGGATTGGTGCAAATCATGATCCCAGATGCTGGGTCAACTTAAGAGGCTTTTCCAGCCAGTCACTTGCAAGGGTGCACATAAAACCACCTGTGATGAGTAAACTGGCAAAAGAAAGAATGACAGCTGCCTGAGACCTACAGGAGTTGCGGGGAAAGTTGGAGAGTTAGCTAGATGCGGTCAAGAATCGTGAGCCCTCCTTTCAGCTCCCGAATAACACGCGTTGTCTCAAATGAGCACACACCTGAGCCGAACTCCAGGCATTAGAAACTTCAGAAAAGGATCTGGCATGGGGAGGGGGGACCGACCCCAGCGGTGCCACCATCAGCACTTGGCCTGGAAGTGGGGTGTGGGCATTGACGTCTGCCTGGACCTGCTCCCCCCATCCAGAGCTGGGGCTGTCCTCAGTGCTGCATCAACACAGAGACTTTTTTCCCCTCATGTGTCAGACATAAATATCTCCTTGCTCTTTCGATTTTTTTTTTCTGGACCTAAATAAGGTTTGTGGTGTGTTGCAGCTCCGTTTGCTTTGATGGCAGATAGCTTGGCATCCATGGCTTCCACTCTGTTGGCACAAGTCATCCTCCAAAGCACTGAAGTCCTGTCTTTAGACCCTTCGCTGGGTAGCGCATGACAATCCCAAGCTGTCTTCAACTTTGTGCCTGAGCTCTGCATGGTCAACCACCACCGCAGAGTGTCGGATATCGTAAGGGGAAGCACTAAGATTATCACGAGTAAGTGAAAATATAACTATTACCAGCACAAGTGGCTCTCCTAACACTCAGCATACTTATATACGACTCATGCATACCTTGGAGCATTGATCCTGCACACACTCACATGCACATCTTTGCTCTTGTGTATAATTGTTTGTGGGTCCGGGCTTTGGCCGACCAGCAGGTGCCCTGCCTGTGTATCAGCTCTGCAGAGCGGTCTGCATTCTGGTTTTAATTTAGCTAACAACTTTTTAAAGTTTAATCTTAAAATTGGACATCTTATAAAAAGATTCATTCACACAGATTAGAAACAAGAACTTGGTTTTAAAAAGAAGCACAATTAACTTGATGTTGCATAGGAAACAGGACTTAAGCCTGCAAGATACGGAGTGGATTTACTTGCAGAAAGTCGGTAGGTGTTCAGCAGTTCCCCTCTCAGGATCTAAGTATGTTTCTAAATAGCTTGACCCGCCCTATCAGTCCCCCTCATAAATTGACTAAGCTGTGAAATAAAAAAGACAAATTTCTATTTATCTCACTGGAAAACATGGGTTGTATTTTCTGCTATTTAAAGCTAAAGGGTCAGAGAGGGAGTTATCTGCCGTGACATGAGCTGAAATATGATTGTGAAAATAGAAAGATGGAAAATACAACGTGCTGTGCCAATTATGTGCCATAGCTAACATTACTTCACATCTCTCTATAGAGGTCATAACTCACAGCTAGGAAAAACGAAGAACAGAACTCATCTTCTGCCTACTTTGGGGTGTGCCTCCTCCTTTCTTGGTAGAGTATGTATGGTCTGGCAGGTTTTTTATTTTTATCTTTCTTTAACCTAGCACGTGTGATTAATAGAAATGGTAGCTTTAAAAAAAAAAAAAAAAAAAAAAACAAACACATTTAAATATCCCCCTCGTATTTTTCGTCCCTCTTCTGTAATGGTTCAAAGTTTTGAGGGGTTTGGTGCCTTAAAATACTGGACTGACTTCAAATGAAAATGGCAGTTCCCTATAAATCGGCAACATGTTCTTTGCAAAGATTACCACCAATAAATAAAATTAGTAGAGTTGCTCTGAGAGGCATTTGAGATGTTGGGAGCTTTAGTGACTGCCTGTTTTCACAAGCTAAAGTTTGCTTCATAAACACATGAAATTCTTGGAGAGAAACCACTCCAGGTAGAGTGATTATTTTTGAAAATAACCCTCTTTAAACTTATAAAGTCGCTACTCAAGGCGTGTGCATTACAAAAGTCCCAGCCACTGTTTTGGAGTTCAGACAAGAGTTCCCCCTTCCCAGACAGCTCGGATCCCTCCGTGCCACTGCCTTACTTTAGAAAACCCACCGTCCTGACCTTGCGCTGGGAGAGAGAGCTCTTCTGCCTTTCTAATGAAATGTAATCTTTTAGTTTCTCTGAAACATGTACTCACAAGACACATCCGAAGGCAGGTATGAAAACCTTCTGATGGGAATTCCAACTGCAGTGACCTTGGGGCAATGTTTTATCTTACAGTGACAGTCCCTGCTGAGAAAGATTGACTTTTTGGCATAAAGCAGCATGCTGCGTTTGGGAGGTTCAGGCCGTATTTCAGCCTGGCCTCTGTTTTGCCTGCAAATAACTGTTCTCGTGCAAGATACTGACATTAAAAACTGGTTGTAAGGGCCGGAAACTTAGCACAAAAATGCAAACCCTGACCCTGCTTGAGTAGGTAGCAAGACTCCTATTAATTACAACAGTATTTCTTTTCTGTGTATCTCAGGAGATTCGTAACACCAGTGGTTCAGAAAACAGAGTATTTCTCAATCTTTCTTCTAAATATTGACCACACTGAAGAGTGCAGCAGCACTTAGAACCAATTTCCCCCAGACTCGTGCAGGGAATCCCCCATGCAATATAAAACCAGCGGGCATTTTCATGATGATCTACCTGTGGTTGTTTACTTGCTCTGTTATTTTGTAATTCAGAGAATTGCACTTTAAAACCTGACACAAGAGACTATACCAGTATTTAAAGTCAAGAAGTTCTAGAAAATGATTGATCCTGTCTTGAACACACCTGTACCGGGATGTTTTCAAAAGTGTTTGTCTTTCATGCAGTGACAAAATGAAGTTTTACTCTATTATTTTTCTTTTAGCTCTACCAGACCAGATAGGAGAATGAGGTAGTACTTGTTGCCTTTTGCATACTAGCAAAAAAGATAGTATCTGATGGCTATTGAACAAGCTGGTTGGAGTTTGGCATGTAGGGTAGCTGTCATTTGTTTCAACAGGCAAGAGCGGGAATGTCCCCTCTTCCTTTTCGCTGTGAGCCATAGAAGAAAAGTTTATTTTAACATATGGAAAATAAATCACTGCTAAATTCAGTCCAGTGCTAACAGTGTATGGTATAAAGGAAAGCTAACGGCCTCTCCTGTTTGAATGTGTACCTCTGGGCACATCTGTAATGATCCCTGAGCCAAAGGCACCGTGCACAACGTACATGGCCTGCTACACTCACAAGTTTTAAGACCAATTTGTCCATGTAGATTCTTGGTTTGATTTCAGCTTTCCTTACTCACATGAGTAATGTCAGATGGATGAAGGTATCAACGGGATTATACTGAAAAGCTTTGCAGTGTAGAAGAAACCAAGGAATCGGTGGATTTTAGTAAGACCAGGATGAAAACTTGGTTGAACCCAATTTTGCGGTAATGTTCTTCGGGATCACCACACGTGTTCCTAGCCCTCGGCTGATTCCTTCCATCCTCCCCCATGCAGGTTCCATGACAGCTCCTGCAAGGCTGTAGTGCCTTTCTTTTCATAGATCTTCACTGAAACAAGTTTCTACTTTGCTGTATCACTTAGTAGAGTT
This sequence comes from Charadrius vociferus, assembly GCF_000708025.1. Lineage (NCBI taxonomy): Eukaryota > Metazoa > Chordata > Aves > Charadriiformes > Charadriidae > Charadrius > Charadrius vociferus. Next base: position 1,170,707 of record NW_009649485.1, on the reverse strand, counting down.
TAAGTCAAACAGTTTGTATTATCTTTACTTGGGAAGTCTCACCGAATAGTGGCAGTGCTGCTCAGTTGTGACAAAAGGACATAGTTTTGTGGTTTTACCCTATGATGCCGATATGGTGCTGTCCTCTAGACACCGTGAAATGTATGAATATCCTAAGGCAATTATTTGAGATAGTTACTCCTTGGCTTGTGATTACGGCAAACGGCACTGTTGACTGCCTGTTCACAAGGCTGCACGCGGTAAAAGGGGCTACTGGGGCACCTGATGGAAAGCCTTCATCGTAGCACCTGCTCTTGCTGTGATCCATCAGAGTTCAAACCTGATTTTCAGATTCTATCAAAGGCATCTCCAGTTGCTCGGCTGTTTAAGCTTGAACCACACTTCACCTGAAGAGAGGTGGGCAGGAGTTTTTTGGCCTATCCTGCTGTAAAACCTTGGTTTTGACTGCGGCCGTCTTCAGAAACAAAACTGCTGACGACTGTAACAAATAGGTTTGGTTTTAAAAGTGTCTGTAATTGCAGCGTTGCGTCATCTCCATAGTTATTTTAAAAATTCTCTTTATGACTTTACATTATTAATAACGTATCTACAGAATTGTCTAAAAAAAAATAATCCTTGTTTTGATCTTCATTGCAAACTTTATCATTTCCTGTCGTAATTGGACCAAGTCCTCAGCTGGAGTAAACTGATGTCACTTTTATGCTGTTAGTTCTCTTCATGTTATTGGCACTATTGTCACCAGCTGTCACGATAAGATATCCACAGTGTGTCAGTAGGGAAGAATCTCTCTTTTGAAGGACAAACTAGATAAAATGACACAAGAAACGGAGAGTATGTGCTGTGTGCTGGTTGGAGGCACGCTATAATGAGCTGGAAACTCAATTGTTTGCTCACAAATATGCCATATGAAGCACGGATGAATTTAAATGGTTGCTACCTAAAATTCTACAACTAAATTAGCCCTGGAAGACAGATTATATGTGAATTTGTTAAAAAGCAGATACGCAAATGCTACAGATTAGAACAGGAAAGTTTTGTTTGATGCTTTCCTTCTCCAGACTTCCAAGTGTGTCTCCAAGGCTAGTGTCCCTGTTGGCATTTTAAAAATAGGCAGAGAAGCCCAGAGGAGGAGCATGCCAGTGTCCCTCAGCTGCACAACGGCAGAGAACTTAGGCCTCCTGAATGGCCCTGCAGCGTCAACAAGAGAATTTAAACAACTAATTTAAATTATGAAGAAACACTCATAAAACAGATTACCTAGTAGAGGTGAAAGTAAAGAAACCTGGTCTTGAAGAGATGTAGCTTGGTGTGCCATCGAAATCATGGGTCGGGAAATAGTTCACAAGAATCTGTGGTATCCAAGGGAACTTATTTGTATGGACTAACACACGCAAATCCTATTAGCACAAGAGTTACTTAAGCACATCCTCCCAAATTGATATTAGACTTAGCTCGCTGCACACGTTGAGCAGCGCAGCAGCAAGGCGAGCCACGTTACTGTCATTCTGAAGTCATATCCTAATCATAGAGCCACTCCATCAGTGCAGCTCCCAAGGCAGTGTGGCCCTCCAACGGAGAAAGCGGGATGAGGTCATGTGTGGCCCCACTGACTTCATTGCAAGTGGCAAGACAAAGGTGCCCCGCGTGCTTCCGAGGTAATGACTCTAAGGATGCAATTGGCCGAGAAATATAATCAGCCTTTGAATGCCATAAAAAGTACTAATGTATTCGTTGCTGTTTGAATAGTATTTCGTATCACACCCCGTGTGAGATACCCCTGACGGAGAATCTAGAGCTGTTGCTGCTAATTAAAATGCTGCGTGGGTACAGTATCTTTGCCCTAATGTTAACCTGGATTGTTCTTGTGCACAGTAACCTTAAAATACATCTTATAGAGTATATGGTCCTTCACATCACACATCTCTCTCGCTTTCCTGTTTAGGGTAAGGCACGCAGGCTTGATCTCCTCTTGGTTGTGAGCACCAAATTTGACTTACAGCTTTATGGCACATAGGTTTTACCCCTTGAATAATGGCCTTTGTTTCTCTGAAGGGGAACCGAGAGCACACCCCGACACAGAGATCTTGGGGAAAGAGAGAGAAATGTAGGGAGCGGATACTTTTTCCTTATAGCCGTAGAAGGATGAGCTGTGTCAGATAGTCTAGGTTTCCACACGTGCTGCTAGGGAAGAAGAAGAAGAACAAGGAGACAACCTGAGCAGGAGTGGTTATGTTATAATATTTCATGGTGTTTGAGGGGCTGAGTATTTTTATCCTTTAGACACAATGCACGCCTTGTGTGCAAGTAAAATTCACCCTTTTCAAACCTGTGTGATTTTTATCAAAGTATATTTTCAAATGTAAACATATAACCTGTTTAAATTTGAAGTTTTTGGTTATCCTTTAAATGAGCTTTATAATTTGGATGCCATTCAACACTTGACTGTGTTCCGAAACCAACGATGAATTTGCCCTATCCATCTTAGCCTTGTAATGGATAGATAGAACGTATTAAGAGTTATCACCTCAAAGACAGATCAAAGTCTACTTCCTTTAATATTGACTTTCTTTAAAAGGACCTAAATATAACCTGCTAGCTAAATAATTCAATTTTGGGAGGGGGGGAAGGAACTGAGTGCATGTTTATACAGCAGACCACAATAACTCCACAGTTTTATGATTTGTTGGAGAAGGAGAAATCCTTCTCACATTTTCTGTTTAAGGAAACGTTACTCTTAGACTAAATGAGCCCAAACCTGTCAGCCATCCAAATGGACTCTTCACTGACATAAGTGGCAAACACTTGCATGGATCACTGACAGGAACAGCTCAGCTCAAGGAACAGAAACAATGAGCTAATCTGAATAAATGGTCCATTTTCAGATGTTTCACAATGCCACGCAGGGTGGTTTTTACATTCCCTACTTGACTCACTGTGTTTGATTATCAAAGGTGTTGAAAGATCGGTAACTCACACAGGGCTTTCAAATTTAGTCATCTTGTTCTCTTGTTGTTCTTTCCTTAAATATCTCTAAGTTTTGGAAAATGCACATTTCGGCGTGTGCACATGTGATAAAACATACGTTCAGTGAATGCTAGATGTTCTCGGGAGTTCCAGAGCAGAGTGGCAATGCTGTATCTCTGCATTTCATGAGAATGCAAGGAATGAGGTAGTAGGGCCATATCCTGCCATTTGTCCATACGTAACTAAACGGTGCCTGGAGCCAGTCCAGTCCACAAGGTTTCCCAACAAGCTAGAAGCCAGGCACGGCTGCTGTACGACTGCTCAGGGCTCTTCTAGCTTCTGGCCTTGCTCACTTCTTCTGCTCTCGTGAAACACTCCTGTTTCCTATCACGCTAAGCATCATTTGACTGGTTTTCTGCATATACGTTTTAGATGGGGAGGAGGCAGGAAGATCTCAAGGCTGGAAACCACAGATCCCAACTGCAACTTCTGGATGTGGAATGCCGTACCGTGAGTGATTAGCTTTCAGTGATGGCTCTAAAAATGGCTCTACCTGTGTTTGGAAGACTCTTACTCCCTCTTTCTATTTTAAGTGCTGGGGAATCAACACACATTGAGTAAGCTGCACCGCTACATGTTTTGCAGTACAGGGGTATAAGAGTTTTAACCTCAGCTGTGTTTCCTGAGGTATTTCTGTTTGTCATTATTCATGCTTGTTTTAAGAATTTTGATATATTTTGTACAATTGCAATAACTGGAGGAAAAAAAAAAAAAAGGAAACTGGAAATGGGATCTTCTGCCTGTGGATTGGAACAGTTTTTGTAAATGCTCTGACATCTCCAACCAGAACACACCCGTTCCTTCTGCTGGGAGAGAGGGCACTAGACATAGTTGCTACAGAATAACTATTTAATGTGGTGGAAATCTCTTCTAATGAGGCTGATTGCGGGACCTCAGTCCCAACAGGTAGAGACATCAGGCCAGTATCAGTGTTGAGGCATCTGCACCCCAGAAATGTAATTCTAACCCTGCTCAGCATTCGGTCTCTGACCACTACCTTTAACCAGAACCAAACACCTCCTTCGCATCCTTCAGTACCCGAATAAGGCTGCTGCCCTGTGCTCACCAACGGAAGATCTTTCAGGAAGGATTTGTGAGAGCTGGACAGTGAAATACTGTGGTGGAAGCTAACGCGTGTGGAAGTGCTTTCCTGAGCTGCAGCAAGGGCCATGGCAGGTACCCTGCTAGGAGGAAGCACAGATGTCCCTCACGTTGGTAAGGACAGTCACACATTGGAAGTGCCGGTCCTGCCCTGGCTGGCACGAGCTGTGTGAGCTAGCTGGTCTTTGCCAACGCCAACAGCTGTGCCCCGTCACACTCCCCGTGTGCCCCCGTTCTGGTGTCATGCAGGTGGGAGCCCGTCAGTAGCGAGCAGAGAGGCAACGTACCCACTTTCAGCTCCTTCCCGAAGACGGTCCTCTCTCCCAAGGCAGAGCAGTTCCAGCGCCCGTTGCGAAACTGGAACTGGCACTCGTTGATGCCCATCTGGGACCCTTCCCCGATGACGATAATAGCGTCGGGCCTGCTCTGGCAGATTGCCCGCTGCCGGGGGGCAAGACCCGGGATCTTGTTACAGATGATGCTGGCTCCCAGGGCCACCACAGAGGAAAAACCCCTGCAACGACAAGACACCGGGGGTGGCTGAGGGGAGGCTCGTCCCAGAGGCGGACGCATCACCCCGCCGCCTTCCAGCTTTGGCCGGTGCCCCCGGAAAGCACCCGCCTTTTCCCCCCTGTCGCTTCCCTCTCCCTCTCCCTCTCTCCACAGCCAAAGCAGAGATAAGGAGCACGTGGGCTCCTGCCAAAACGGGACCAAACTTCCTCATTCGTAAATTAAGCGCGTGCAGCGGCTTTGCGTGCCTAGGCCACGCACGGGCAACGGGCTGGGAGGGTATTCCCTCTCCCGGTGAACGGTTTGAGGGATAGAAGGGGGGAATAACCCTCGTTCTGTCCATTCCTCCCCCTCCCCGGGCAGCGGCTTCAGCGCTAGAAGGGGGGAATACCCCTCGTTCTGTCCATTCCTCCCCCTCCCCGGGCTGCGCCGCCTCC
>NW_009649485.1:1163709-1163947 GCF_000708025.1 Charadrius vociferus | reverse complement strand
CCCCGGGAGGGGGGGGACGGGAGGGGGAGAGGAGAATCCCGGGTTCTCGTTGCGGGAATTCACACGGAAATGGTGACTATTTTATTATCCACTTAAAATATTTCAACCAGGGAGGTTACCTAAATGATAACAGGGGTGTGGTGCGGGAATTGTTCTGCTGATAGTGTTTTTCTGAAAACAAAACAAAACAAAAAAAAACCCAGCGAAAGGCCCTCGGGGATCCTCCTCGGACACCAGC
>NW_009649485.1:1136128-1163663 GCF_000708025.1 Charadrius vociferus | reverse complement strand
TTTTCCCCAGCCCCGCGGGCAGCCAGCGGCCCGCACCCCCTTCCCTCCCCTCCTTCTCCCCCCATTCCCCCGCGGCCGTGTGCGGGGAGCGGAGCGGCGTTGGGGCTGTGGGGTGCGGGGCAGAGCCCACCGCCGCCCCCCGCAAACTCTTTGTCATGGCGCCACCTGGCGGGCGCGGCGGGGACAGGCGGCGGGGCTGGGGGGAAACCCCCCCACCGCCTCGAAAGGGAAAGTGCCACCCAGAGCCAGGCAGAAGGGCAGCACTCCAGTCTGCATTTGTCCATCGTCTCCTTAGAGCGGGGAGGAACGTGCCATGTTGGTGCATCCCGCTGGGACGGGCACCCCCGCGCCGCTGAGTTGGGGGGGATGGAATGGGACCAGGAAGGTAATGACCGGAGGGGTTTGGAGAACTGGTGTGCGCTGCACACAACGCACACCCCTACAGCAAATACATGCAGATATGTAACAAGCGATAGGACAAGAGGAAACGGCCTCAAGTTGTGCCAGGGGAGGTTTAGGATGGATATTAGGAAAAATTTCTTCACCAAAAGGGTTATCAAGCACTGGAACAGGCTGCCCAGGGCAGTGGTGGAGTCACCATCCCTGGAGGGATTTAAAAGATGCATAGACATGGTGCTGAGGTACATGGGTTAGTGGTGGGTTTGGCAGTGTTAGGTTGATGGTTGGACTCAATGTGGACTTCCAACCTAGACGATTCCATGATTCTATATTCACCTAGCTCTTGTGAGGTATAGAGGCCAGCAGGTTAGGCAAGGTGGGATGGTCCTGCATGAAGCAGCAGTATAGCATAAGTTTTATCAGTTCTGTAAGGAAACGTGAATGTGCTCAGTGCAGTCCCCTTCACCCATCAAGCAGAAGTTTCCCAGGTGTCAGAACGTGCCCTGTCATCGCAGCCAGTCACCAAAGCATGCATTTTGCCCCTGCAGGTTTGCAAATTAAGGCTTTTATTTTTTGCTCCATATATAGCTCAGTACAATGACATCCCGATTCACCACTTTGGCTCCTAAGGGTGGGGGCAATTCAAGACAACCACCGAAATACCACAGGTGAGCCGTAGAGTTGCCACTGAAGAGGACTCCGGGACACACGGTGGAGGTGGGGTTTGTTGCTTTTTTTGTTGCTCTTAGTACAATTGGTCATGTTGGTTCAATAGTCCTTGAGCAGAAATGGGTACAGACAGTCTCAGGAGTCTCCTCCTGAAACCCAACCTGCTTTCCAAAGAACAAATCTACCCCCAAAGGGAACCTCTGAACACTGGAACAACTGGGAGGTCAGGTTAAATTTGCTGTAGAGTTTCAGTCCATATTCCCTGCTATGGTGATCTGGCACATAAAAAAGGTCCAGGAGCTCTTTAGGCTTTGTTTTTGATTTTTTTTTTTAATTTGTATTTCTGAAGCTAGAGATGTTTTGTCTAATTCAACCTCAGCAAGTCGGCAATTTAACACGGCACAGGGGTATGGGATAGGTCAAGGCTGAGTAAATTGTTGTCTTAGGGTTCAGTAAGAGCGGAAAATGGCAAAGCCTCTTCAGAAAATGCAGCTAAATAATTTACTGGACTAATCAATGACTTTCTCTTACTCTGTTTGTTCCTAAAGAAATTGTGACCTAGATATATGTGAGCGTGTGTGCGTGTGTGCGTGCGCATGTGAAGCATACATAAAATAACATTCCTGTGCAGATTACAGAAGGGTAGTTTGTCTTGTTTGGCAAAGTTTCTCAAACATTTTAATCACCGTTTAAAATGCTGTAGACCTTAAATGGCCCTTCCAACCATGTGGTCTTTCCAGTGGTCTATAGTAACTGATCTTTACCTACCACCTGTTTTACAGCGCGTGTGTATCCAACTTCCTTTTTCACACTATATATTTACTACTTTCTAATCTCTGCATAATAAAATCAATATGTGGCATTATGAGAAAGTTTTCTATTTCTCTTAACAGAGTACAGAAATAAGCGATAAAAAAAATGGTAAACTAACAACAAAACTTGGAACAAGGATTAGAAATTCATGTCAGAAAAGTAGGAATGGGAAAATTGCCTGTGGCAGTAGAAATGAACTTGAAACTGTGCTCTTAAAAGGGCTAAAAGGAAATCCCAGAGCTCCTGGTTCAGAAGATGTCTGTAGGTGAAAATCCAGCTCTCGGGATTCTTCACTTGGAAGAATGTGGTCTCTTTGCAGGAACTTAGGAGGCAGCTCTTGCTCCTCTGCGAAGCACAGTTGTCGGAAAGTGGCAGTCCTGATACAAACAACTTCGTTTGACTCTACGAGAAAGTCCATGTCAGGCTCACCCTGCTTCTGGGCGCTGCCCCGCTGTGTGTGTCCAGCAGCCCTTCCAGCAGCCATCAGGCAGCCTGGCCGGACCAGGATGTGACTCCTGCTGGGCGCGGGCTGGCAGAGAGACCAGCAGACAGTCCTACGTACAAGTCTTGAACGTATATCTATGCAGACACCATATTTCACCCATGGTGGAAGAGGAGAAACCTTGAGAGCGTGTTCCATCGCAGGCTACAGCAGAAGGAAGGCCAGTACGTGGCCGTTTCTGACTCATGGCCCGTCCAGAGCCATGGGGCTCGCCCGTCTCTCCTGAGATGCTCACTGCTATGAGGAAACATATCCGCCAGCAGAGCGAAGAGTTTCAGTCCAGATATGATCTGTGCGCTCTCACCTTTTACTGCCCATTTCTTTATTTAGCAGCAGCAGCTTTCTTCTGAACAAAGACTAGGCCCAAGCTACACCCTTGGGCCATCCATCACTTGTTGCCACAATGGTGTTTCTATTGTTAATTGTTTGTCAGGGTTGCTTTTGGGGGTTAGGCAGTGCAATGATTTAGTACCCTAGCTAATCAGCTCTGAAAATGCATTCTCAAAATAAATTAGATCCAAAAAAAAAAGCTTGAGAAGTCTGTTAGTCTCGATACAATCCTTCTGGGCTCCCTCACAAAACCACAACTGGATCCAACAGTTCCCTCTAGTTCCAGAGGTTCGCTGCAGCTCCTGCTCCCTGCGCTGACGTGGGTTAGTGAAGTTAAGTGAGGAAGTTTGCACAACACCTGTCTGCTCAGTGTGTGGTTCTGGTCAAGATTATTAATGTCTCATTTTTCATAAACATAAAGAAATACAAGAAACATACCCACATAAAATGAAAAAGAAAGGTTGTCTGTCTTTTTTTTTTTTTTAAGATGGCCTCTGATAATGTGAATTCACAAAGGAGAATGCGGTTAAAAGCCCATTTTGTAACTAGATCCTAGATGATGCACATACCATCAATACTCCAACTCTGGCTCCCTTTTATCAGGCTAATCATAGCTGTGCTGTTTTGTTGTCAAAACATCTCCTGTAGAAGTCAGACTAGAGACTCCTTTCAGTAGCAAAAATGTGAGGTCGGTATACCAACGCTCCCTGTATGAAGATCGTCCTACCCCCTAAAAGGGTGTTTAAAAAAAAATACAATAAGTAAATAAATAACATTTGCGAAGCCAGTTAATTTCCTGGGCTCTTCTTGGCCCACTCCCGCAATGTCTTGTATCATCAGCAACCACAGTAACTTCTCAGTTTACAGATGTATTCATGGGACTGCAAAAGGAGCAATAAATAGCCTGCCGCAGAGTTTCGCTCCGCGAGGAGTAAATTATGTAGGGAGCTGCGGCAGGCCGGAGCTGAGGAAGGGCGAGAGCCGCCTTCCCCGCCTGGCACGGCCGAGTGCACCGCTGGACCGGGGCGGGTTCCCAGACTAAGTCTTGTCTGGTTTTGAACAGTTGTGGCGATGTAAAGGTGACACGTGCCTTGTTGGGATCAGTCGCCTTACGATCGATCAAATCAGTGATGCAAACAGGCATCTGGCAAGCTCAGGTCCAGGGGTCTGAGCAACCCAGAGGAGGTGTGCACCCTTTCAGAGGGAAGCAGAGATCCCCAGGTCCCTTGGAGGTGTGCTCCAGGTGGGGCCCATCCAGACCAGGGAGATGGTGACTGCAGCAGTTAAAGCAAGCCAGCAGGCAGAAGCAGTTTGGGCAAGCACCTGGAAGTCAATTATCTGCAGCTTCATCTGGTTAGTAACTGATGGGCTTAGAGTGTTATTGGAGCTAGATGAGGAGAGAGATGGGTGACTGGAGACCAGTCGAAGACTTGAGGATTAAGGAGAAATAAGTGCTCCGTTTGGATCATTTTGGTGTTTACTGGTTATTTGGTGACCTGGAAGATGCAGCTATTTTATGCCAGTCTGGTGCAGAGCTGTGTCTTGTGCAAGTCCCAGGCAGGCGGTCCTCTGCTGTGGCCTCTAATGTGTCTCTTTGCTTTTGGAGCTAGATGCAGCCTGAAGAGCTCCTGAAAATGTGGTCTGTAAGTCCAGTGTCTCTCTGGGTTTGGGTTTGCTCAGACTTTTTAATCTAAGTACGGGTGAAGGAATACTTTACATTAAAGCTGAAGTAATGGGTTGATAAAGCTACTCTAAGCCTGCCCTGGTGAACTCCATCCAGCCCTGTTTCTGGGGTGAACTTGTAGATTTTGGGTCTCAGAGCTGAGGGAGCCTCCCTGTGTGAAGAGATGATCATCAGTTCTGTTGAGTGTGAAGAAAACTGCTGGCAGCAGAACTTGGAGGCTGCTTGTGTGCTGTTTTGAAAATGCCTTGGTCTTTTTTTGTGTGCGATCTCAAGGACTAGGTAACCCCCTGTTCCTTATGCTCCCATAGGTGCACGCACGCGCCCGCCAGGACTGGTGTCGGGGCTGTGTTCCCAGAGGGGATCGGGCTTAACCTTGCCTACGGCTGCAGCTTGTGCCCCCCTGGGTACCATCTCGCCTGTGTGGAGTTTGGACCCTGCAGTGGCTGCACATGCCAGAGAAGGAGCTAATGATTAATAAATGTGAAATAAATTGCTCTCTCAAACAGTAATCCTGAACATCAATAGCACAGAGAAACGGCCTTCTTTTTGTCAGTCATTTTCTGCCAAGTACACAAATCCCACTGGTCTGCATCTCCTGTTCCCTCAAGCGCTGTGCATGTGTCACCAGGTGCCCATTGCATATGATATAGAGACCTCCAGTTCTACAATGGCTCATTTTTTTTCCTCTTTGTACCTTTTGTCCCCCGACAGGTATAAACATAGTTATTTGTTCGCAGGGATGCAGGGATGCTCCTCATCCAGGCTTTTTTCTTTTTTTTTTTTTTTTCCTTGGAGACTTTTCTGATTCTACCCTGTAACAAGCTACTCATTACAAACCCTGGGGAATATGTTGCATTTGCAAAAACTAATATTCCTCAGCCATCATGATGTGCACTTAGGCAAATACTATTTTTGCCTTTTTTTAAAAAAAAAAAAAAAAAAAAAAAGACCTGACATTTCCTTTACGCATATTAATGGACACAGAGGTGAAAAGATGAACTGTCAAAGCAGATTATTTGTTGCCAAAGAAAGGTCTTAAACACCATGGATCTGATCCAGCAAATATGACACAGTCTTCCAGGCAGTGTAGGAACCAGAGAGCTACAGATGCTGTTAAAAGAAGGTATTTCCGAAACTACCAGATTCTCCCCAAGGCTACAGAGATGGAGCAGCAATAGCACACGTGGAGAGGAGGGAGCGGGGTTGCAAAGCTGGATGTTAAACATGCATCTGTGTTAGCCACAGCCAGCTGGGGTTGAGTATAGGGATCCTACTGGTGTACCTTTTGGGGTCAAACCTGCTAGATCCCAGTGGCTTGCCCCAGAATATGCTGAACCCTGACAGTCACTCCCAGCACGGGAGCAGGGAGCGAGAAGGATGAAGCGTAGCGGCGCTTGACACCAGTCACTGCAGAAGGAACGTGAGCTCTTTGTTGGGCGAATTGACGGGGAGAGCAGGGTGATGTGCAGAGCAGATAGCGCACACGGCTGGGTGGAGGACAGCAGCCTGGACAACAAGGGTGTTGTCTGTTCCCTGAATGTGTGCAGGGCGGAGCCACAAAATTGTGTATGGGAAGGGGTAACAAATAGCATGAGGAAATCATGTGGAGATGAGGGGAAGCAAGCTCGTGTTCATGGCAGGAAGGAGAGAAAGGGTGGAGAAAGTGGAATGATGGGGAGGAAGGCACAGAAAGACACGGTCTACTTTTTGTCGTGATGAAGACTGACCTTGGGCTGACACGTATTTACAAATCTGACAATCAGCAGAAGGCATTTTGACACTATTGCTACTATTGATGACATTAATATCACTATAAGTATAGCCATAGTTAAAACAATGGAACTCAAACCCTGTCTTTTCCAAAATGAAGTTTCCCTTTTTCTCCCCCCGCCCCCCCTTCGAAGATTTGAGATGCACTTTTACAAGGCTGATGTCAAGGTGTCACTAGAAACGCACAAGGCCATGGTGATATCATGGTGTGAGACAGAGTTATGAGCAAGGCACATAAACTTTATGAAATATTGTAACTTTTTTCCCTTCCGTTATAGCTATTGCCTAAACTGTAACCATAAAACTGGTCTTAAAATAGCACTGCAGGTTTAAAAAAAAAAAAAAAAGAAAAGGAAAAGTACTGAACTAGATTTTGTTTTCCAGCCAAGTTTGTTGAAACAGCTCTTGCTAATAGGAGAGCTTTGGGGGGAATTCTGTGAACCCTAGGAAAGGGTATTGTATTGCAGATATCAGGGCTCTTATCAATAATTTCCTATCTCCTTGCAAAGTCAGAAACTTCTCTACCTACATAGAGATATACTTTTATGTCGAGATGTAAGCCAAAATAGGCTTCCATTCACTATTTAGTTTTAAATTATGTAAACAAAATTAACTGATCTGTCAAAAATGCACTCACGGAAAATGCTTGACTAAGCTAATTTGTGTTTTTGGAAAGGTTGCTTGTACAGACACTTACGGCACATCTGTTTACCATGGGCCTGGTAATGTCTTCGCAGCGATCACACAGCCCTCCAGTTATACATTTCCAAACAGTAATTGTGGAGTAAATAAATTAGAGGTATCAAAACATATAATTAGAAACTGTTGGGGGTCTAATGATATAGAAGACAACGCCATCAAGTCCTAACATGTACTTTGTACAGCTGAGAACATGTAGTGTGGAGGCAAATTGGTACATGGGGTTGTTTGGGGGGGATGTGGGCCAGGGTTTTGGTGGCTGTGGGTTGTTCTGGCATCACTGGCTTATAGAATCATAGAATGGTTTGGGTTGGAAGGGACCTTGAAGACCATCCAGTCCCACCCCCCTGCCCTGGGCAGGGACACCTCTCACCAGCCCAGGTTTCTCCAAGCCCCGTCCAACCTGACCTTGAACACCTCCAGGGATGGGGCAGCCACAGCTTCTCTGGGCAACCTGCCCCAGGGGCTCACCACCCTCAGAGTGAAAAATTTCTTCCTAGGTGAAAAAACTCTTCTGGCTTCAGCAGAGCTTCCTGGCTTAAGCCAGATGACCAGACTCGGCATCAGGACGCTTAAGTTTCTTTATGCTGCATTAGCAATGCTGCCCTGCCCTCCTGCCACAGCTCCTGCACAGCCACTGAGCCCAGAGCTGGAGGTGGGGTCACCTCTCTGATGGCCAGGTGAGGGCACTCAGCAGCTGGTTCTAGTGTCCATCTGCCAGAACTGCTAATTTCTCTAATAAGCGTCATGTGTTGGTCCAAGACTGTCATGTAGTCACAGAGGATAAGTGAAATACGTTGTGTTTGCTCTCTGAACTAGGAGTGACTTCCAGATATAATCTTCAACTTGTGGTTCAGGTTAAAATGGCTTTCCAGCTGTGTTCTCACTGGTCTGGTTCAAGTGAGTGCTCTCATCAGTAAGGGTGTTTGCTCTGCTGCTTGTCAGAAGGGAAAGCCTGAAAAACACCAAAGAATCCAGCCTTAACTGGGGTATTCCTGAGAAGTATCTGGGAGCCACGGCCAAGGGATATGTAAGTGCACTCCCAAACCCTTTAGACATTTCAGAAGTATATGCTCTTGTGAAAGTGTTTTCTTGTGGACCACAGAGTAAGGACCATTTGAAAGGTGTCAGCGCTGTGCTCAAACCAAGCAGAGGTCATAGACTGAAAGAATCCTTGGGAGGATTTATATGTTTGATAAAGAATGTGTGATAGGAGAACACTAAGAATTCCATCTGCCGCAAATCACAGCGCTTTGTAAGCCAGGGCTTCTTGGTAGTGATATCCCAGAGGAGGCCACGGAGATGCTTTGCTGTGAAGACAGGTTGAGAGCGTTGGGGGTGTTCAGCCTGGAGAAGAGAAGGCTCTGGGGAGACCTTAGAGCCCCTTCCAGTCCCTAAAGGGACTACAGAAAAGCTGGGGAGGGACTCTGGATCAGGGAGGGGAGCCACAGGATGAGGGGGAGCAGTTTTAAACTGAAAGAGGGGAGATTTAGATGAGATATTAGAAAGAAATTTTTCCCTCTGAGGGTGGTGAGCCCCTGGGGCAGGTTGCCCCGAGAAGCTGTGGCTGCCCCATCCCTGGAGGTGTTCAAGGCCAGGTTGGACGGGGCTTGGAGAAACCTGGTCTGGTGAGAGGTGTCCCTGCCCAGGGCAGGGGGGTGGGACTGGATGGTCTTCAAGGTCCCTTCCAACCCAAACCATTCTATGATTCTATAAGCCAGTGATGCCAGAACAACCCACAGCCACCAAAACCCTGGCCCACATCCCCCCCAAACAACCCCATGTACCAATTTGCCTCCACACTACATGTTCTCAGCTGTACAAAGTACATGTTAGGACTTGATGGCGTTGTCTTCTATATCATTAGACCCCCAACAGTTTCTAATTATATGTTTTGATACCTCTAATTTATTTACTCCACAATTACTGTTTGGAAATGTATAACTGGAGGGCTGTGTGATCGCTGCGAAGACATTACCAGGCCCATGGTAAACAGATGTGCCGTAAGTGTCTGTACAAGCAACCTTTCCAAAAACACAAATTAGCTTAGTCAAGCATTTTCCGTGAGTGCATTTTTGACAGATCAGTTAATTTTGTTTACATAATTTAAAACTAAATAGTGAATGGAAGCCTATTTTGGCTTACATCTCGACATAAAAGTATATCTCTATGTAGGTAGAGAAGTTTCTGACTTTGCAAGGCAGCAGGTTGCCTTTCTGTGGTACCATCTACGTGTTCAGAAGAAAAAGGTCCCATCCTCAAAAAAGAAAAAAATATTAGTGCGTAAGTAGAAGATGAGGGTAGAAGACAAGACAGCAAGAAGAAAACCATGCTTGCCAGTATGGTGAGCAGCCTCTGTGGCTGCAGGAGAATGAAGTGCTCTTTTGAGTATTCATAGGGAGCTCTAAGTGGGAACTCAGCACCCAGAAAGAAGAAAGGCGCTTCCTTGGAAATATGATAGTGAGGGATAAAGACCATTGTAGTGGACCAGCCATAGAGCAGGTTCTTGTTAGTGAGCAACAGTGTGTCATGAAGGGCCTTGAAAGCAAAGCCAAGTGACCCATGCTTTGTGCCAGAAGAGGGATGCAAAAGGAGGAGTGTATGTCAGAATGCCGGTGAGGAAACTAACTCTGCTGCAGAGTGTTGGGCCACTGTGAGGAAGGCGAGAGCAGACTGACAGCCTAATCAAGGCATCAGACGGTGAAAGTTCAGCCAAGGAGATCTCTGGGAAAGGCTGTCAGCACTTAGCATCCTATGCAGAAAGACTTCAAGAGAATTAAACCTCATTTGGAGGTGAGGATTCATAAACTGGGCATTAGGAGAGAGATCAGAGGCTGTGACGGGTTGCAGGGTGAGTGACGCGTTGTCATACTGTCAGTAAGGAAGGAAAGTGGGGAGGCATGGGCAGGAGCTTCACCTTAGCCAGGGATAGCCTGAGTTATGAGTAGATCTAAGGAAGAGGTGACCTTACGGAAAGGTACTAATACTTTTTATTTGGACAAAAGGGACAAGTCTGGGGCTGAGCAGTAAAGCAGCAGGTATCTCTGCAGAGGTGGTCATTGAATTTGTGTGTGGAAACAAGTTTGGGGCTTTTGTTTTGTTTGGTGGGTGTTAGGTTTTTTCCTGGATATGAGATGGTAGGGGAAATGAGACCAAGACCTGTTCAAGGCTGGTGAAGAAGACTCTTTAGCAAACATGCTGAACGGGTGATGGGAGGCAGAAGATGAAGGGTGCAGAATCCTGAGAACAAGATCTCAAGAAGAGTGAAGTCAACAAGCTAAAAGTAACTGAAGGATAGTGGAGAGTGTCTGAAATCTTGGTAAGAAGAAGATATGAAAGACCTTGAGCAGAGAATTTTCAGTAAGATGTGAGGGGCAGAAACTGTTGGAGGAATGTCAGGGTTCTATAAACAGCAATGAGCGATGGGATGGAGCGGTGTCTGGAAAGGCAAGAGCGGAATCAAAGACTTTTTGGTACACTTTGAAGAAAGGAGATGCTAAAGGATGTTATTGAAGGGAAAATCGAAGAATTCAAGGTTAAATGAGAAGGGTTAAAGATAATTAGAATTAAAAAGGATGAAGGGAACTGAGATGGCGTGGAGATGCCATTGGAAGGGAGAATAGACCAGTACCTACCACAAAGATGGGGAAAACCAGACAGCTCGTCTGTCTTAGGAGAAAAGGAGAAGAAAGTGGTTGAGGAGTAAGAAGTTGCATCAGCCAGAGTTGCAGATACACTACTTTGGATTCAGCTGCATCTTACAGCTGCTTAAATGGGAAGGTGACAGTACGGAGAGGTAGAGAAAATGAATTTGCTGCTGTGTTAATAGCTTCGTTTTTAAATGTGGGGGGGGGGGGGAGTGAAATGAAGTCAGTAGGCCAGACTGTGGGACCATAGTCTAGACTGGACTGAAATGAAGCTTGAAAGCAAATGAGCAATTTTCAAATTGAGAAAAGGACAGGGATGAGAGGTCTGCAAACAGAGGAGGAAAGAAAAACTAATTGAATTATCTGGATAAGCTGTGACCAGAGGGGGAATTTGCCCAGTGGAGAGGTGAGGAAGAGGAGTGCGGAATTAAAAGTATAGCAGGTTAACCATTTCAGAGTGACTGACAGGGTCAAACGAGCTGCATATCAATTGAAGACTGGAGGATATGGAGATGCCAATGTAAAAAACCGGTTGGGTTGTCACTTCAGAACTCGACACCAGCAAGAGTAGATGCAGGAATCTGGAGGAGGAGAAAGAGCTTTGGATGAAGCATGGAGGAGGAGGAGGATGGGGAGAGGCTGGGCAAGAGAAAGGGCTTGGAAGCAGCGGGAACGGGAGTGAGCCCCAACCATTTGCACCATGTCTGCTCCTGCCCCAGGAAGCTCAGAGAAAGGAAGATGCCCATAAGAGGAAGAGAGCACAGGCGAGGTCCTGAGAGCTGGAGGAGCTGTGGGTGCCTGGGGTGAGCACGCAGGGCTCAGAAACAGCCGGGAGGGGAAAGAAATGCAGTGGTGGCAGTGAAAAGCAGGTGGAGGTGAGGGGTGGGTGTAGGTGGGTGGAGAGGGTGGTACGGCAGAGGACAGGGACTCATCCAGAGTTGTCAAAGGAAGGGATGAGGAGCACAGTGGGAAGAGGATAGGTTTGGCATGGAAAATGGGCAGGCATAAGGACGATAACAGGGCCAGACACGGCCATGAACAAAGGGTGAGGTCAGAGCCGTGGCCGGGTGGCAGACAGACACGTAAAAAAACAGAAAACAAGAGGCAGCTCCTGCCTGTGGTTTCTGGGTTCAGTGTTTGGCTGCCGGCAATCAGAAGTGATTGATTACAGAATTAGACTTGTGCTATTTTGGCCCTGTGACTTCAGATGCTGTAATCTAAGCCCACTGTGTGCTTATCCTTGCAGCGAGGATAACTCTATAGGCTCAGGGATGATTTTGGGGGAGACACGTCAGACAGCTTTTCCCCAAACTGCGTTTGTAATCCTGCCACTCCTCTCATCAATCATCAAGCTAATATAAAACTGGCAGTGTGTTTCCTGTTAGAGTGTTGTGAATTTTCAAAGGCAAAGTGCACTATTGTTTAATAGCCAATTATTCACTGGCATTGATAAACAGGCTCTGTTTGCGATTACTGCAGCAATTACTCACTCTCCTAATTTAGACATGAGGAAAAATTAATTCAAGCTTCCAGTTGATCATTTATATCTTTGGCTTTTGTGATACACATCACAGCACACTGAAAACAACTCCACCATAAAGGAAACTGATCTGTTCAGATTGATAACGTGGTTTACTCTCGTCCTGTCACTGAGAGGCTGTGGCTGAAGGTGGGTTTGGGATTTTTTTACATTTTGGGGACATAAAAATATGAAAATCATTTTGTTAAACCCTAAATTAAAAACAGAGGGGAGGGATGTTACTGTGGTCAGAAGGGAACTCCACATACAGCTAAACAAGCAAATAAAATAGTAGGATGTTTAAGTAATCTGACCTCCTTTTACCCCCAGACCACCCTTCAAGTGCTGATGGACCCATCTCCAAACAACAGCCGTCCAAGACATTCAGGGAAGGCTTGTGGGGAGCAGTGAGGGGATGGCGGCTGTCGAGTTCAGAAGGAAGCTGTGGCAGAGGTATATAAAACTGTTAACAGTTTTCGTAATGGTAAGCAGCAACCATTCTATTTACTCTTTCTCATAATTCAGGAGCAGTGAGATGGAAAGGCATCCACGTGATACCAGAACAGGGAAATGCTTTTATTTATTGTATTATTAAAATTACTCCGCAAATTGGCTTTCTGTTGCAAAGGGCACAAGAATTTTGTGGTGACTGTAAACTCGAGTCCTCACTACCTGAGTGGAAGAGCAGCGCCCGAGAAGCACCTTCTGGTTTTCTCTCCCCCTCGGCACTGCAGTTTCACTTTCCGTGGCTGTCTCGGCATCTGCTGCTGGCAGCTGTTCAGCGGGTCTCAGAGAAGAGCAGGAAGAGCCTTTCCTCAGCGTACGCCAGTGCGAGCCTGACGGCACATTCCTCGTAAGCGCAGACTGCGTGCGAGGTAGAACCTCTTCCGTGTCTGGTGAGGGACGTGCACGGGCAGATGCGGCCTCACGCTCTGCACGCGGTTCCCTCTGCAGCTGAGCACGGACTGCCTGCGGTTGTGTCTTCCAAAATCTGGTTTATTTACCCCAAATGGTGTCTCACTGCAGCAAGCTTTTCTATTCAGGTGCAGTACAGAGCTGGAGTGACCCCAGATGTGTTTTTCGCCCTGAGAAGTGCCCGCCAGGTGTCTGTACCAGGCAGCGTTTGCAGAAGTAATGCTGCCACTTTTGCCAGCCTGGGAGGCGGATGGGGGCGAAGCACAGATGAGGCTGTGGCAGCTCTGATATTTGAAGCAGACTTGAGGGACATAACGGGTTGAAAAACTGAAAGGCAGCAAAATATTGTCTCCTCTCAGGGATCAGCTCTGATTGATGACACGGTAGCTAGGAGCATGTAGCGAAGGTAGCCAAGGCTGAACACGAGGTTGGCCCGTTAACAAAAATTTGAATATTGTTTCGATTGGAAGGCAGAATTAGGCCCTTTTTTTTTTCCTCCTTCAGTGCAGTGAATGTTTGATTAGCAGCAGGTCGTTATTACTAATGGTTTGCCTGGGCAGTCACGTTTGCCTGCTCCTGCTCCCCGCACCGGGGCTCTGCAGCAGCTGGAGGTGTTGCCACCTCTCCCCATGTCAGGTGGGAGGACGTGTCCTACCTCCCTTGCTGCCACTGGGGCTCTGCCTGTCTTTGGGATGCTCGAAGCTCCTCCGAGCAGTGTAAGAGCCACGCAAGCAGAGCTATTCCGACTCCTTCAGGAGGCACTAATGCTCCTGTGCCTCAGCCGCGGAGCAAGTTGGGCGCACCAGCTGGCCTGGACTGGGGAAGGAGGAGGACACTGCTCTGGGGACATGCCATGGCCGGGGGGGCTGCCTCCAGGGACAGGGAATAGGCATTGCGCTGCAGCTGCGGTTAATGGGGGTTCTGGCTGTGAACTCTGTTGTCTGCACACCACAGTCGTGTTTGAAACAGCCAGGGGAAACGCGTACCAGAGATGCAGGCAGAGATGGCAGCACCCAGCGATTCCTGGCTTTGGTGTTTGCTCCAGGTGTGGAGCAATCCCAAAGCACCGACCGTTACGTTACAGCTAGGCTCATCGGAGGAAAGAAATGAAAACTATCCTTTGGAGTTCTTCTTATCTGAGACTATCATGCACGCTCAGGAACTGTGCAATTCATTTGCCCTGCTTAGCCAAAAGCTAAATAGTTTCTAAAGTTTATTTCCTGTCTTTATAGCAACTGTCTGTCCCTTTATTTATTTTCACTGAAAGCTACTGGTGTGCTAAAAATAATTTTTGGAGCAATTCTTGTGGCAGATTGTATAACAATTGCAGGCTGAACTCAGAGCGTTTGGGAAGTGAAGGATGCCTCCTTGGCCAATCTCTTCATATGAACTTCCATAGTTTTTATTTTTATGTTTTGTGCTAAAGCGTTTTCTGTTCCTCACAGTTGAGAAGAGCTGACGGCTCACATTGTTGTTACCTTGAAAGGGCAGTTATCACGGTTAATCCACCCTCCAAGGTTTTTCCTCAGGATAATTATTGTTTCGGTGATTCATCTTGCAGACCCTGCCCTTCCTTACTCGCACAAAATATCCTACTCCCTGCAATATTTCTGGGTCAGGCTCGTGCCACACATGTGACTTCCTCTTGGGCACGCAGACAAGACAAGATGGATTTAAAGGTCAGCCACCACTGGGCTGGCCAAACCTCAGCGCGCTACGCGGGCAGCTTCGCGTGTCGCTTACGGGACGTTATGGGTGAAGGTTTGCGGGGCTGCAGGAGAGTGGGGTGGGAAGGCAGAGTTCACTTGCGTTTCGTGCAGGGCAGGGGGAACAGTGCCTCTTTTGTTATGTTGGAAAATTTCACTGCTCCTGTCTTCAGTGGAAAACATTATCACCAGCACATCCTGGCATGAATTTTGCCTCATTTATTATTGTCTAGCATTGGCTTAGTGCTTATGGTGCATTTCTAAGGTACTTAGAGAGGGTTGTGGTTTTTCAAGGAAACATAACTCATGGGGGACAGGGGAGGGAGAATCCTGAAAGTTTTTGGCACAAATTGAGTCAAATTTTACTGAACATGAGAAACAGAACCTGTGCAGGCTTTGACATGAGTTCTGCTTGGCCTCAAGGCTACGGGGAAGGGAATATGCCCAACAGGCAGGATTAGCACTCGGAAGACCTGGGCTCTGCTTTTCCTGCCAACCTGCTTGTCAAGGTCTGTTTGTACATCCTGTGCTTCCCTGTTTGGGTGCAAACCACCACATCTTGTAGAAGGCAAATGTTACCCAACACTTGTAGTTTTCTCATCTCAGGTTCCTTTGCAGGATACAGAAGCTGGGTGAAACCCAATGATGCCACCAAAAAGGCAGGTCAGGAGCTTGGTTTGGGTTTGACCTTCCACCCCCCTTAACCGTGGTGCTTGAGCTGGAGCAATGGGCTCACAGCTCATCAGCTGGCTTGGCGACCCTCCCCAGTGGTGTGCCTCAGCAGAAGGGGGACTACCATCAAAGGGAGCAAGCAAAACAAGTTGTGGTGAATGGAGTGAAATCCAGTAGGTAGCTGGTCACAAGTGGTGTTCCCCAGGGCTCAGTACTGGGGCCTGTTCTGTTTAATATCTTTATCAGTGACCTGGATGAGGGGATCGAGTACACCCTCAGTAAGTTTGCAGAGGACACAAAGCTGGGTGGGAGTGTTGATCTACTTGAGGGTAGGATGGCTCTACAGAGGGATCCGGACAGGTTGGATGGATGGGCTGAGGCCAATGGTGTGAAGTTCAACAAGGCCAAGTGCCGGGTCCTGCCCTTGGGTCACACCAACCCCACACAACGCTACAGGCTTGGGGCAGCTGGAAAGCTGCCCGGCAGAAAAGGCCCTGGGGG
Organism: Charadrius vociferus; assembly: GCF_000708025.1. NCBI lineage: Eukaryota > Metazoa > Chordata > Aves > Charadriiformes > Charadriidae > Charadrius > Charadrius vociferus. The sequence continues at coordinate 1,147,837 of NW_009649485.1, read as the reverse complement.
TGTTGGTGGACAACTGGCTGAACGTGAGCCAGTGGTGTGCCCAGGTGGCCAAGAAGGCCAATGGCATCCTGGCCTGTATCAGGACTAGTGTGGCCATCAGGACTGGAGCAGTGATCGTCTCCCCCTGTACTGGGCACTGGTGAGGCCCCACCTCGAGTGCTGTGTTCAGTTTTGGGCCCCTTACAACAAGAAAGACACTGAGGTGCTGGAGTGTGTTCAGAGAAGGGCAATGGAGCTGGTGAGGGGTCTGGAGCGTAAGTCTTGTGAGGAGCAGCTGAGGGAGCTGGGGTTGTTCAGCCTGGGGAAGAGGAGGCTGAGGGGAGACCTCATCACTGTCTACAGCTCCCCAAAAGGAGGGTGTAGCGAGGTGGGGGTTGGTCTCTTCTCCCAAGTAACAGGTGATGGGACAAGAAGAAATGGCCTCAAGTTGTGCCAGGGCAGGTTTAGATTGGATATTGGGAATAATTTTTTCACCAAAAGGGTTGGCAACATTGGAACAGGCTGCCCAGGGCAGTGGTGGAGTCACCAACCCTGGAGGTATTTAAAAGATGGGCAGATGTGGTGCTGAGGGACATTGGTTTGTGGTGGGTTTGGCAGTGTTAGGTATACAGTTGGACTCAATGATCTTTTCTGACTTAGACCATTCTATGATTCTATATGGCTGTTCTGTCTCCTTTAGCCAAATTCATCCGGTGAATTGGATTGTATTTTACCAAACTCACTCAGTGTATTTTAATGTCACCATATCAGTATACTTGCACAGCAGAATACTTTTCCTGTGAGCCTTTTGCATAGAGGTGGAGTACGATACCTGCCTCCAAACACAGTTGTATAACTTTCAGTACCAAGAAATGACAACCAGCACACCCAGTGTTGACACACACAAAACAAGAACCTGCGCAAGTACAAGCCAAAAGAAATTGGTAACACATTCCTCAAGGAGTCCCAATAGCTGTCCTGCAGCCATATTTTCAATACCAAATTAATTTGGTATGTGATGGTAGTCTTCCTAACCTTCATTGCACAGTATATAGTTATCATAGAATCACAGAATGGTTTAGGTTGGAAGGGACCTTGAAGACCATCCAGTCCCACCCCCCTGCCCTGGTCAGGGACACCTCCCACCAGCCCAGGTTGCTCCAAGCCCCATCCAACCTGGCCTTGAACACCTCCAGGGATGGGGCAGCCACAGCTTCTCTGGGTAACCTGCCCCAGGGGCTCACCACCTGCACAGGAAAGAATTTCTTCCTAATATCTCATCTAAATCTCCCCTCTTTCAGTTTAAAACTGCTCCCCCTCATCCCATGGCTCCCCTCCCTGATCCAGAGTCCCTCCCCAGCTCTCCTGGAGCCCCTTTAGGCACTGGAAGGGGCTCTAAGGTTTCCCCGGAGCCTTCTCTTCTCCAGGCTGAACACCCCCAACCTGTCCACCCAGCAGAGGGGCTCCAGCCCTTGGAGCATCTTCATTGCCTCCTCTGGACCCACTCCAACAGGTCCATGTCTTTCCTATGTTGGGGACTCCAGAGCTGGGCAAGGTATGACCTCTTTCAAAAAAAAAAAAGTGGAATATTATAGTGACTTTTATTCTTATGTTTCCTTGAAAAAGTTAACATAAACAATGACCACAATGATTTGTTTTGAAAACTCTCCCACACGCCTACGCTTACATTTACAGTTTCTTTGAATGTGTAACACCAATGGTTCAAAGAACTGGGGCTTTAGTGACAGAACAGAGGTTCAATCTGTTACTGCTTCCTTGACAGCAAAAGATGTGAAATACTGAAGTACTTTGAATTGGCTTCAGCATGTCTAAAATCCCTTTTTTACTTTTTTTTTTTTTTTTTCTTTTCCTGGCACAAGAGTTCTGGAGCATTACTCCAGAGAGCAGTTCCCTGGGCAAGTAAGGCTGCTTTCAATGTTTAATGTATCAAAATCAGTTTCATTTGGTTGTCCAGTGCTAAAACAAAACCCCTCCCGTTGTCCAGGTACATCTCTTGTAGATTTGCTTAGGTTTTTACTACTGTAAAAGGCAAATACTCAAGTCCTGTCCCTGATAGTAGGCTGGTGACTGGACAGACACACGAACTACACAAGCAATAACAGATCCAGTAAATGTTATGTCAAGTGAAGAATCTAAAAATCTGAGGGAAGGGAACTGGAGGGGTATATGCACCCCCACTTAGGCTTAGGCAGTAGAGAAAATAGAGTTTTGTTTGGTTACTTATCTCTCATAGTAGGTAACAGTTTTCAAAATGCTTATTTGGAATCAACTGAGTTTTGATGACGCTCTCAAAGATGCCTATTAAAAGAAGCTACTTATTAATTTCATGTTAGGTATCAGATAGAACATTTTGAAAGATACTGTATGCAACCAACACATGAATTTAGGATGCAAAATCCGTATCAGGTTTCTTCTAAAAGCTTTGCTGACTGTAACGAGAAATGTGGAAACTCAACAAATCACCTCTGGAAAAATGGCATTTGTGTGTTATATTCTTAGAAGACTAAAAATAGAGCACTCTCCGTTTGTTTTTCTTTGTGAAGTGGCAAACTGCAACACTCCCTCACCAACCCTAAAAAAGAATTTACATAAAAGATGGTGACGCAAAACCTTATCTCATTAGGTCACCTCTGGTGGTGAAGAAATGGCATGATTTTTCAAGTCTTTTTCCCATCTTCCCAGACCATGAACTAATTTGAGAAAATGGCACACCTGCACACCAACCCATTACCTACCTATTAATATTGCAAATCTGTTTCTTGAACCTACAGTGAAATCTCAATTGTTAATTGTCCATAGCGTAACATTCTAAGAGGGAAACTATTTTACACATGCGCTCATTTAATAATACTTAGTAACGTGCTGTCTAAAGGGCACGGTATTTTTCCGGGTGTACTGAGCTCCACATCTTTAAACACTTTGCTGAACGCAGCTTGTGGAGAATCAAACCTTTCAGTTCTATTTAATGATGTTTTGGTTTCTAACTTCTATTTTGCTGTAGGAAAAACAGCTGTCATGGCTTATCTGTCCAACAATGAACACGTTTGGTGCTGGAAAGTTAAGGTCTCTTGCTTGTACTGCATCTACTGATGGCAGAAGTACAGTCTGGAATGGGCAAGAGGTGAGAAAATACACGAGTTCACATATTTTTCTCTTCCCTTAAAAAAGACATTTAAGGCCCAAATCTGTCCTGCAATGCTTATGCCCTCAATATTTATGCCTTCTGCTTTTTGGTTCTTACAGAATCCTGCTCTGCTTGGTGAACAGCTATCATGATGCGAGGACATCGGCTTTCAGCAGATTGGTTTTCCCACACTAAAACCTTTCCAATTCAGACATAGTGAACTCTGCTAGAAACACTGACAGCGTGGGGTAGTTGTATAAAAGCACATAAAGGTACCAGTCACTCGGGTTTTCTGATGTCTTCATATGATGAAATATTCTCTCTTACACAGAAATCTCTGGGTATTTGGGTTGCTGAACACCTGTTTGGTTTTTTTTTTCTTTTTTTTCAGGGACTAATTTAAAACAGTGTCGAAAAAAAAAACCTGTGCATCAAGGATGTACAAATATTTCATTGCTTCTTAATCTGTCTCAAATGAAAGACAGAAAGGAATGAAGAAATGTGTCACTTTGTAGGACAATACACATTTTTCTTCTGCTGTGGAAGGCTCTTTGCACAGGAGAGGTCTGGTCGTCTGCCAGTCACAGAATTTGTACTGACCGAAGAGCAGCATTTGATTATATTCTGTTGCCGATGTTGGTGGATGAAACTCTGTTTAGATTGGAGAGGGACTATACAGTGATCAACCTGATACTGCTGTCTGCCGAGTGGAACACTGCTCAGTATCAAATTTGCTGATCAGCACTTTGGACTTTTATTTTTGGAAATCAGTTCTTGAACACTGGCGTTCACAGTACTCACCCTGAAACTAATAAACTGTATTCAAGAGCAGCTTAGATTTGGCTACTGTCACACCTGCATATAAATGCAGTCTCAAAATACCTGGGCTGTCCATCTGCGAATCAACGACTTGGCAGAGAAGGCAGAAAGCTTTGTGTACAGCTGTGCCACGTATGGATCCGGAAATGCACTCTGAATCTCACAGCACCACGATGCTGCTCCACAAACCGAAGGAAAAGGAGTAGAGGGGGATTGGGGAGGGAATGTAACCTTCTATAACTTAAGAGAAGTTGACAGGAAAAATCCTGTGTTGCGCCCGCTTGAAATACAACAATCTGTGGTCACTGAGTGAGATTCGAAGGGCGAGCAATACTTCAGCTATTTTTTTTCTTCAACAAGGTAATCTTTGGAAGGAACTTCTTGGCTGCGTTTCAGAACTTCTGAAACACAATGGAGCGTGCTGAGTCACAGTAATCCAGTGGGGACATGGGCCCAACCAGGGTTGAAATGTGAAACAGAAAATAGGTATTTCACTAAGAGTTAAAACGTTCATCGCACGCCTGAGAAATTTTTTTTAAATGTCTTTGAGAATTTCATATGGTCTAATTCACTTCAGTGTGAATAAACTAATATTGTAATAATTATGTCTGTATTAGGTGGTTACTAACTGGCACCTTGCTGTTTGTGGCTAGGGTAAGCAGATGCAGAGAAGCTCCCGGCAGGAAGAGTGATGGCAGTCCCGTGGCACAGGTGGGCAGGGATCACCCCTGGAGCCATCCAGGCCTGGCAGGGAGACCCTGGAGAACAACTTGCTGAATTTTCCACACCACCATCTTCACACAGCTTGGCTACCCGCTCAGTAAACAACAGGCCTTTCCTCGCTGTGAGTAGATTTAAAAAAAAAATATTACTAATACTTATTAATCTCTTATCTAATAATTATCTAAATATGTTGATTTATATAATAATGAGTTAGCTGTTCACCGTATTTCAATCACTCCTGTAAAAAATGTACTTGGGCTCAAAGTGAAATCCTGCCCCAAGATTAAGGGAAGGATTTCCACTGACTTCAGCTGAAACAGGGTTTAAGCGCGTCTGTTCCTGTCAAAGGACGGCTTTCCATAGCTGCTTGTTGCCAAGTCATCCATTTAAACTATCTCCACAATAGAGTTTTACATACCTCATTGCAAATTTTTGTGACAGTTAGCTGAAACTTTTTAAGAGCATCCCAACAAGAATTGGGTTCCCTCCATTTGCATCCTTCCAATACTCGTATGCTTTAGTTATTTTAGACTGTATTTATTTATTTGTTAGTTACTCTCATGCATAATGCTTCAATTGTTTTAATTACTTTTAGGGTTTTTTCCATTGATCTGATCAGCTTTGACCAACCTCTTTCACCTGTTAAAGCACCGGAAATACCTTACATGAAGCTGTGCTGGGTGGTTGTATTGGAACGGCGTCTCCGGTACAGGAGGTGCGGGCACGGGACGGTACGGAGCAGGGAACAGTAGCAACACTGTTCTGTTCACCGCTGCCACTGCGGGCACAGACAGAGATTAGTCAGACGTGTTGACTTTGCTTATTTGCACTGCAGTGGTAGCGCTCACCGCCGGCTCTCCTGGCCTCCCCGCAGCAGCCGCGTTTAACTTGAAACAGTAGCAGGAAAAAGGAAATATACTACATTTGTTCAAAACATGGACAACTGAGGAAAATTTGCTTTGTACTGTCTGTCTGTCCGTTGGTTTCTGCAGCTATGCATCACCTGCTTCGTTACAGCAGGTACTACAAGGCAAGTGGGGCAGTGTATCCCAGCTGATGAAGAATCAGGATGGTATTACATCAGTCTCTAAAAACAACTTCAGTCTACTGTTTTATAAAGTAAGTATCGAGGAAAGTCTCTGACTGCGCTTGTTTTGGCATAAGATACACTTCCGTTTTTTGCGCCAGCTCCTAATAGCATCAGTCACAGCTTAATCGGGCAGAATGTTAATCGTGAATATTAGCTCCTTGACACTGCAGATTTCTTTTTGTAGGAGTTGGGAAGTTCAAAATACACCTCTCCTTTGTAATTCCTTATCCCTGTTCATTTTAGGGAGCTACTGCGGGAGGAGCCACTTACACACTAACGATTCCAGATGCGAATCAGGTTTCACACACAACAGTATTTTGGGATACTGAGATTGATTTGCTACTACTTTCACCTAGTAATTAACAGGTAATTGTTGGGAGTACTGAGACCACGGGCATCTCCAAAGGTAATGTATTAAAGGGTGTATAATATATAAGGTAATGTATAAAGGGAGTATTAAACTCCCTCGCAGAACTGGGACTTGCAATTGCATGATTTGAGCCTTCTCTCTGATTTTATGCTGCGCTGGGTTTAACTAAGCAGCTCAACATCACTTATATATGAGAGTTCTAATGTCAAAAGAAGTCTTTTTTCAGTAACATTCCCCTGTTTCAGAAAGGACCTTTTCAGTCACCAAAAATACAGTCCTTAGTAGTGTTAGATGACTTGTAATAGCTTTATTTTGAAGGGTGTTTTAATACAACAGGCTGAAATAGAACTGTGTCTTATTTTCCGATGCGTTTAAGCCTTCTTCACTGTAGTGGTTTTAAGTGTCTGAAACAAACTAGTATAAAAAGCAAATTCCAGTAAGACCATCTACGCAAGGGCAAATCTGATTTCTTCTGTTGCAACAAAACATACACTGGCATCTGATGCTTCCAGTAACTAGTCTTTACAGAACTATGTCATTAAATATACAATTAAACTCATTAGGTGGAATACACTTTCTTGACTAAATCCAACCATCTCATCTGCTGGACTCTTGAAAGCTTAGCAGAGGTCTGAAGGTCACACCACGCACGGACACCTCTGGAACTGAGGGACTTCAGTTCTTCTGGGAGTCTCAGCTGAAACCACTAATACTCAGCTGAATTTGTCACACTTGTCTGTTTTGACCAGTGTATCTGAGACTTTCCATCCTTTCTTTTTGATTTGGGATGTTTTGTGGTTTTCTCCTCCCCTTGCACATATCCAGTATTTTGTAGTTTGCTTGATAAATCTAAAAGATGAACCACCTTTCTGCAGCTATTACTGAGCCCTGCCTGCTGACTACCAAAAGAGAGAGCAAGAGCAGCCTTTTTGGCAGAAGGCATTTCAAATGACCACAGTATTGGATCTTGCAATGAAGGACTCTAAACCTAACATGAAAATTCCAGGTGTGCGTTGCTAACACCTCTCTATGTACGTTTGATAGCTGAAGGTTAATTTCCCTGCATCTATTCACAGGGGCTGCAGGGAGGCTGGGGACAGAAGCACATCGTACTAGTTAAAAATGCAAATCCCCTTCCGGACCTGGGAAACCCCAGCAGAGATGGGCCATGTGAGGTAGGGTAAAACTCAGCTGTACGTACCCGTGGCGGCAGCTGTTCGCTAGGTGCTCCGTTATCTTCTGCGTAGTACAAAGTCTAGAAAATAACAACAGCAATTCTTGTCTACCACAATCCTAGCTCTCCACACAAGGCAGCACAGGGGGGAGAATTTTTAATGCGTAAAGTTCACATACTGCAAACATAGCACAAGCGCCCAGAGTCCCCTTTGGAAGCGTAAGAATGTTTACCAGTTGTGTTTCCTTTCTGGAAGAAGCTCAACAGGTCTGAGGCTTCACACTACAGGGAAGATTTCAGAGCACACCTTCCTGGATGGAAGGGCACAGAAGAGAAATAGTTCTCCTGGGATGTGGCTCTGCACTGAAACTGGATTCTATTTTTGGAGCTCTACTGGAAGGTTTCCAAGACCACCATGACACAATCACTTCAATATGGGTGGTAAACATGTCTCTACTGTTACTGCAAACTTCTGCACTGTTTGCTGTGCATTCTTTAACCACTCTTTCTTTATTGGAGGGATTCTTGCAGTGTTGTCACCTCATCCTTGGACCCCTCTCTGAATATACACGTGGAAAAAAGCAAACAAATCCTGTGCTTTGCTGAGCAGATACCATTTACTGGGTGGAGCCGACTGGTAAGTCAAGGTAAGAAATAATCTGATGAGACGAGACTGCTAAACCACAGTGTAATTCCTTTCTAGTTTGAGCTTTATCACTTAATCGAGCTGCTTCCAATTACATGGAAATAAATGCTTGTACCTGTTATAGGTATGGCAGAATCAGGAGAAAGATGGGGGTCAAGGGTTAGCATCCTTAGACAAAGGGAAGAACTAATTAACCATTGAAAAAAAATTAACTGAGTAGTACTGCCCTCCTCCATGAAGAAAGGATCAAGGCCACTTACGGCATGAGACAGGCGAGGTTTGATGTGGCAGAGCCGATACCGCAGGAGCTCTCTACAGTATCTACTTAGCACAGTACACTGAAAGCATACAGAGACATTAATCCCAAATTTCAGGTACTTTTGCCTAAGAAACACAGGACTCTATGAAGAAGGGCTCTGTTTTTAACACTTAAAAAAAAAAATGGCTTTGATAATGTAGAGATATATATAACTTCAGTCAGAGACTAAGAACTAAAAGCTTAATCTAATTTTCTGAAGTATACTGGTAAAGAAACCCAGCAGCGCTGAGAGGCAGTATCAAGTGTTACAGAAGGGCAGAAATAGGCACATCAAGCCTAAAACTTACATATTACTCCAAACCTAACAGAAAAGAGCTACTCATTTTCACCAAGGACCCAAGATCTAGTCATTTCTCTCACAAAAGGGGCTTTACAGATGTGGCAGGTACAATGGGAGTATCACAGCTAGAGTGGCTAGCACAGATTACTTATGTCTTTTATAAGCATACTGCTTATGCTTAATATTTTACAAGAAAGTATATTAAGGCTTTTAAGGCATTTTGTACTGCTAAGATCAAATTTATTGGTATCTGTTTCTCTGTCTTATGTGTTGATACCTTTCCAGCTGCACTTATGCAAAACCCAAGCTGCAGTTAAGACTGGTAGCACCCACCCTCCTGAAGTCCAGACCTACATGCAGAAATTTAAACTTATGCCCAAAAAACAGCTCTGGAGTAAGCGGAGTTCCTGCACGTTCACCGGCAATGTTGTAAATAAGGATTCCACACCCCTTCTCAGCAAAGTCTTGTACCAATGCTCTTTAAGAAAAGTCAGTTAATGCTAGAGTAATTTTCAGTGAACGCTAGAATAAATGGTTAACACTAATTCTAGTTAATACTGTAATTTTTGTAACATGGTCTTGACTTTATTTCAATAATGTGGGCACTGTTTTCCCACAAAATTCTTATTTTGGAGAAAGTAAAGTCCATTCACCGTAAGAGTTGCACAAAATGCTGTATTTTATTAACTAAATCAAATGTGTACAATTAAATTCATACAGGATGTTCAATAGAAGCATACTTAACAGGTCAATAATATCTATGATTCTGTCTTATTGTCAAAAGTTTAAATAGTGGTAATGCTAAAATAAAAGATGATTGGCAGTTAAGTCTCCATATCCCATACTATAGGGTGTCCAGCTGAAGCCCTACTAGAACTATTGCTGTAGTGCAGCATAATTACATAAAAAATTATGGAGTATTTTTTAACGTACAATTCCATGAGAGACAAACCATGCAATCTTTCATTTTAACTGACTGAAAACCTCCCTCCTGCAAGACTGCAAATAATCCACTACTGAGAGCTGGTTTGATGAGGATTGCCTGTTGAGATACCTGTTGAGAAACCACCAGCTTTCAGGTGAGCTGTAAGCTCATCCTTCTGGGGAAGGAAAACTTTTAGTTTTTTCACTTGAAATGCACAAAGCCGAAGGAATACGTATTTTAGCTACCTGTTTAAGCACACAGTATTAGTACCCCAACTGAATGTTAAGAAGTGCGTACCTCCTCCATCCTAATCGCAGGGAACTCCATCTTCCTCTTGAAGGAGTTGCCTTCCAAACACAGCCTCTTACTTGCAGGATATCACAACCCAACGTCACCAAAGTGGCACACGCCCCCTCAAATGCAGCATTTCACCGTACCGAATCCCTGCTAGCAGTACTACGCTCCAGTTTGGTACCAAGTCTGTTGATACAGCAGTTTCATTAAGTCTCAATATGTTTAGAAACAGTTTGTCATTTCTCTTCCCGTACCAAAGCTGCAGAGGTTAGGATGGAGCCAAAATGGTCCTGGTGTTATAATAAAGCCCTAAGAAAGGCAGCAGGTTGTATAGTTACCTCCTTGTGAGCAAAATCCCTGCCCTAAAACTATGCAACCTACTACCTCTTCCTAGGAGCCCAATGCTTCCTTTTTGCAGTTCTTCTTGCTTAGCAGCTGCTCTGTGAAGTCAGGTTACCTTACCAGCTGCGTTTGGTCTTCTGCCTTTTAGGCTTGGGCACGTACCACAAGCGTACGCTGTTATCACTGCCTGGTAAGCCGTTAACCAGTTTTAACGCTCCGGGTTTAAATACTGATGAATGGCTCCATTTTCATTCTCATCTACTATGCTAAACTTTCAGTCCCAAAAAGCATTTTCATGTGCTTTTCTTTGTTACTACAGCAAGATGCTAACTGGTCACACTAGTGCAGAAGAAGCAGTTAGACTGGGTACGCCTAGGACGTCAGGAGGAAAAAGAATGCAATAAGCTTAAAACATCTTTTTATATAAAAACAGTAATCACCTCAGAGGAAAATTACAGTTCTGGATCTTGGACGCTCAAACTTCATAGCTTTACACTCCCCCCAAAAGGCGCAGGGTCAATTTTGGTCATTCAACTTTAATTTGGTATTACATTGTTTAAGTCTCACTTGCTAGAAGAGCTGGAGAAAAATAAGCAGATTTGTTAGTAAAGTATAATTGTAAGCTGTTCCTCCAACTTCTACTAAGCAGTTGGAGTCATGGAATTTTAACGCATTACAGAAATTGGGGGTCTCAAAACAGTTTAGGTCACAATGCACAAGTTTGAGCTACCCGTATTTTTACAGTCAAGCCTAAATTGTTTTAGAGTAACTTCCACTCTATGGGGTGTTCCACTCTAAACACAGCAACGTATGCATTTTCCATATCCAGTCAGCACTGTGCCACTCACCTTGAAAGAAAAGTCAGATTAGACAAATATATCATTTGGGGGTTGCACCATTCATGATGATTGTTAATCCTGCAAATTCTGTCACTGATTAATTTGATACTTTACAACCCTGAATTTATCTGACAGATCTGTTTTTACTCAATGCGGACATAGATGACTGCAAAGGACTGCGGTTTGTTTTACTCCTCAGGGAAGGCAATAGATTGTATAGTTATCTCCTGAACAGGGTAAAATAACTACCCTACAACTATACAATCTACTACCTCACTCTGACAGAGAAGCATATACTTCAGCAAAGAGCTTAAGTAGCTAACCATAGGTTCACTCTAAAGACTATTTGATCCTTCACTTAGCAATGTTAAATAACACAACAATGGGAACATCAATCGTTTGTATTTGATTACCCCACCATACACATACAGCAATCAGTCTATTCTTAATTTTTTACTTGTTAGAGGAGAAATATGAATGTAGAATGATAACCTGGCTTTTCCACGAATTGGAAAAATCTAAACACAATTACCCACAGGTGTTAGAGAAATATTTTCTCCTATAATAAGCATTTCAAGTACAGAAGTTCAGTAGAATCTGACATTGAGCTTAAAATTGAGACATTTCCATTGTTGACTTTCTGCTGCTTTAGGAAAGACAGTAGATTGTATAGTTATCTCCCAGTTGTGGGTATGACCCTAAAACTATACAACCTACTACCTCATCCCACAGCACAGGCATCTTCAGAGCTGATGTGGAACGAG
>NW_009649485.1:1129292-1136096 GCF_000708025.1 Charadrius vociferus | reverse complement strand
AAAGAGTGTCAGTTTAGTAAAGACAAGGTAGGCCAGCTGCAGACAGCATTCACAGTATAAAATACCGGTCATAGAAAAAACATTCTCCTTACTCCTCCCAGTCACGCAATACAGTTATTTTAAAGATAATATTCCTTAATTTCAAAGTTTTACCAATTGCTTGGGTCTTATTACGTTTCATCTTTAGACAGTTAGCAAGCTGTAGTTGTCACAGTCATTAAACTTGTCTGTAAAAGGAAAAGTACTACGACCTCTTGTTTGAAAGCAGAAGTCTATCAGAAACATCATATGCAGACCCAATTTCTTCCTCTTTAGAACGTAAAAATAATAAACTCTAGGACCATAGCTATGCAGCCAATTTACATATATCACCATGAGGCCCAAATATTTATAACTCTGACAAAATAAATATTATTAATATTACATGTAGTGACTTTTTTCAGCTATCACAATAGTTAATAGCTCAAAATCACTGTCAGAAGTAATATTTTGTGCTGCTTCTGTTTGTCTTAAATTACATGAAGTCCCATGCACAGGGATTCTTTTATTATAAACAACTCATTAAGATTACAGCCTATACCCTGATATTTAATTGTTACACTGCCTTATGAAAAGGCCACTTAAAATATACATTGTTTTCAGTTCAGAAACAAGTGGGTTTCTGTACCTACTCCTGATACAACCGTAAAGCCAATTTCCACATTTATACAGCTCAACATGATCTTGAAGTAAAAAGTCTTAGAACATTGAAATCGAAATACTTGCCAGACAGATGTATGACTTACAATCCCCTTCTTAGCAAGGACATCTTGCGAACAGAGCTGGAGAGGAAAACTGATTGTTTTGTCAATGTAATTTAGAAGATAGCTGAAAATGTTTACAGAAATGCCGTTTTAAAACCATTAAATACATGTTTTACCAGTACTTCATCCCAATTCTAAACTGAGGTTTTCAGACCACTCTTCAAACAAAGCCTTGATAGAACAAGAGTGCCCTAATGCATGTTAATGTCCTTGCCAAAAAACACAACGCGTGATCCAATGAATTAATATACAAAGGGATGACGTTATTCCTTGAACAGAGAAAAAATAAAACTACTTTCCAACCCCCTCAACCCTTTACTCCAGAATCCTTTATACAAATATTGATGACAAATTTTGGTGAATTGCTCTTAAAATCTTACTTGTAACTTGTATAAAACCCATTATTTGCTTTTGCTAACTTACACGCCTACCAGAACATATACTTTAGCGTGCACAGATGGACACGAGCAGTTGGTCCTAATGCCCAAACCAGAAATAAATGAGAACAGTAGCGCTGGGACAAAGTCAAACCATTATGAAGCACTGGCACACATCACATCCTTTTGAATTAGCTCAGGCAGAGGTCCTGCTGTCAAGCAGATATTCAGTGGGGAAGCTGACAGTCCTTTCCGTTCCCTGTTCCTGCATCCAAACCTTCCGCAGCCGAGCAGAATTCATGCAAAGAACCCGCTTCTCAATAGGAGCGGCAGCCTGCTGAGGCCTGTCCAGCTGCAGAGAGCCAACATGGTATCTGCACTTTCTTACTTAGTGATTCCATGAAGTCCCAGATGTTTAGTTTCAGAAGGAACTTTAAAGATGAAGCTGATGATTCCCTCATGTACTGAAAATGGTTTAAGCGCTTTGAAAAACTGAATAGGTGTTACCACACAAAAAGCTTAAGTCAAAAATGTAAAATCTATAAAATATGTAAAACATCATCTCTGAATTTCCTTTTTCAAAATAAAGGCTGAAGGACACAAGGATTGTAATAAACCTAGAAACGGATCTGTTGCATTTCACCCCCTTTAGGCAAAAGTTAGCTATAAACCTAACCACCTTGAGAAGACCTATCAAGCAGCTTTTATTTTATTTCCATTGACAGCAGGACTTCCCAATGAAGTTATTGGAAATTCTAAATCATTTTTAAGTGCCCCCACCAGACTTTCCTGTTAGGTACTTGCAGCTCCTCAATCCTTAAGAATCAGCTTCCTGAAAAAAAGAGCCTTTCATCTAATACAGGTCTGGATGGGCTGTTACTTAAGGTAAAAAAACACCCTTGAACAAACAGTATTACTTACTTCCAATTGTTATCTTGTGGTTATATACAGCAGCCTGGCTTGAGATCAAGAGCACATAGGACATTAGGAAAACCTCATTCCATAACAAATGCACCTCATGAAAGCTCATCAGGTATACTGTCTTCTACCTATTGCAAAAAAGCAATTTTATTGACATTACATCAGTCAGGTATCATTTTTATTCGGTGTAATACTAGAAAAGTATAGAATTAAAAGAATTAAAATTCTAGTCAAAACCTTTTGGAAGTTCAGGTTACCTTTCGCGTTTTGTTTTTACTGTGTATTCATGCAAGGTCTAGCGAATTACTGTTCTGCTTTATATTAATCCTGCAGTTTTGGGGGTTTCTAACTTGCGGGTTACTTCTCATGGTTTTAAAAAACCACATCACCTAAGTTGCAATGTCCTTTGGCAGAATGAGATGAGCCAGGTCTCCTCAGAGGCCTGCTGTATGCTGCTTCTCTGATGGCATGCATTAAGGTTTTCTGGCAGACACAAGAGCAGAGAAGCTCGATGTACAGCACGCTTGATAAATTATGCTCTGGCACAGCGTCTACTGATTTGGTATGCTCTCCTCGTCAACTGAATGTACTATTGCATACACGCCTGCTACTGAAGTCACTGTGCTGATGATATCACACCTTAGTATAGCACAGGAGTTTCAGGTCTATCTACCTGCACATTCTCTCCTTCAGCAACAAACACCCGACTATGAGCAGACTTTAAGCTTTTCAGAAATACATGGTTAATTTACTTTCCTTGTTAAAAGCTGAGTTCAAAGCAGTATTTTTCCAGTCACCATGTGTTTGTATTTTAAAATCCCCAAAGCAGTGTAAGTGAAGCAAATGACACTGTAATTGCGTAACTGTGTAACTTTCACAGATGAACGCGTTCACTGCCAACCATGACTCCCCTGAAGCTGCCTACCGCAGCCAAGGGCTGAGGCTCCAGCTCTCACCACACGATGGAGCTCCAGGGCTTACAATACCAGCACTAACACCAATTCCTCACAGTTTTACCCCGTGATTTCAGTAGCAACCCCTGCATTGGAGCCACGCTTCCAGAGTCCCACCGACTCTTTCTGTGAGCTAATTCCTGGCACCTTCTCCAGCCGCGCCTGGAGTACCTGCAGATCCAGCATCCCCAGTGACTACGTGCAGACTTACAAACTCAGGTTTGTTACTTCAGCGGGTTTTTTTTGTTGTTGTTTGACCGGTGGGGACTGGAGGGGGAGAAAGGGAGCAGCGTCATTAACACATTAACTACCCTTCGTATTGCTTGCCCTCACTTCACTCAACTGCCCCTGTGCTGCCTGTCATCACGTGCTACGTGCGAACCTCATTACCTTTTTCCAAAAGAGGCTCAGTAAGATTACATAGTTACTGATATGAAAGTTTTTGTGCAAATTAAACATTTTTCCTCTTCTATAGTCACAGTTTTAGATTGTACCTTCCTTTTCATTAATAAAGTGCTTATCTTGCTAGAGCCTTGCTCCTAATTTGTGTCCAAGAGAAGTGACAGCAGTAGAATCTAAATGGGCTCTAGCGCTCTGAAGTATGCTTTTCATGGTTTTCTTGAGCTACCTGTAAGTTTAAAACCTCTGAAATGATCCTAAACTGCATAGAAAAAAAAGCCTCAAGAATTTACATGTTCTTGTTTAGTAGCACACAGTGGAACATAAGCGCTCTTAAGCTATTCTCCAACCTGTGGAAGAGAAAAATTAGCTCAGATGATAGTTACGATTTTTATTCATTAATCTGCTGGAGGAACAAAATGTATCTGTGCAGAAATAATAGTCCCATTTCTTCTCAGTGTGATCCTTTCCTCTTAGTGTGACTCTAAAAGACAAATGCTTTATTCTCCGTTATTTTGTCCGCTTTGCAGCACAGAAGAAGCCACCTAAAGCTGAAAGTCAGTTTGTAGAAAGAACAGTTCCTACACAAACTGTGCTTTTCTGAGACCCACTATATGCAATGTGGAGATAAACAGACACATTAACTTGAGGTATATAATGCACCCTTCTGTGAAAAGTTCATTTGGCAACTGAGAATTTGTAAACAGCTTGTTAACTGAAAAGACTATTTGACTCTAGTGTTAAAATTCAGCTTTAGAAATTCAGCAGCTAAAATTAAGCATGACAGAAAAGTCAAAGCCGAAAGTTAAAAAGCTGTGTGAAGATTAAGTCTAAACAGATTTGAGGATGTTTTGGGTTTTTTTGTTTTTGTTTTAACTTTGTGCCAAGCAAATCCACCTGCACTGAAAACAGGCACTGACCAAGAAAGCAAAAATTCTTTCATCGGAATAACACTTGCCAGCTGAAGTCCAGGCACCTTTTAAGAGTCCCCTGCTTATGCCTAAAAACCTTAAAATTTAGTACCTTTATTTGGACGTGCAGTCCATTTAGCAGCAACACACTCGAGTAAGTGTAAATCACACCAGAATCGTTGCTTGAATGGGCAAATTTTAGAAAAAGGAGTACAAGTAGGTTCAGCGCACCGTGTTACACAAATTTATAGATGTGCTTTAACTCTAAGCACGAGCAGTACCAAAGCCCGTGCATCTAGACAGGATTGTGTCCACTACAGTATTCCTTGCAATTTTTCACACAACAGTGCAAGATTAACACCATTGATTGTCGCCAATAATGTATTTATCTAGTGTCTCCATAGGAAATGTTGAATTTTTTACAAAATCTATATCCCATTTACATTTAATTGCTTTAATACACAGCATTCTGGTTTTAATTAATTATAACATGAAATATTACTGTTTTGCCACATTTTCAATTAGTATGTTTGGTTCTGACTTATTTTGACGTATAACCAGGTAGTTACAGACGGAATATAAATATCCAGAAGCCACAGCTAGAAAGAAATTAGAAGTCACTACTGCCCACTCATGCACCAAATGAAGCACATCTCCTGTGGAAAAGCGAAGTATGTGATCATAATAATTTCTAATATGAACAAAGAACCAAAGGAATACAAACCCTAGCATCTTCCTGTAGACATAATCACCACTACAATGTTAGTATTGAACTATCTGCGTAAAAGTGGTGCACGTGTTACAGTACAGTATGATGCTGGCAAAAACCTCAGTGAAGTTAGCTAACACTTTGTAGTGAGGAAAATGACTACGCTAAAATGTTATCAGATTTTCACAAATCCTTTCTGAATACACATCTGTCAGTACACTGGCAGAAAAAACGTATATATGAGCATACTTCAGTTTAGCTACAGCTTCAAGTAGCACAAAGGTCTCAGCACACTTCTCAAAGGAAACCATCGTTTTGGTTATTTGCTCCTGCTTCAAACAGGAATGTATACTTACAAATATACAAATGTGTATTTATTCACTAGATTTATGTCTCTTGGGACACGCTACTAGTAAGTGAGCTGACTGTTTCTGCATAAAGTTTGCAGGTTAATGTAATTACACAAATTCATCAAATAATGAAGTTAGGGCATGAGAACGTTTTCAAGAATGCTGTTTTACGTTATTAATTAGCAACATAATTAGACATCTACTGCCCTAAGTCCTGAGAGCCCTTCACTGTTTTGCAAATGAATTGACGTTTTCTGCAACTAACAACAGAGGAAGATACAGAAGGCATTTATCAAAAGGAAAGTGAAAAAAGGATACAGCTTGTTAGTAGTAGTAGTAGAAAAACAAAGCAAGTGATTTGATGTTTTATCTAAGTTTCCTTTTGCCAAGTCTCCGGTCGTCTTATGCAAAGTAACTTCCTAGCATGACCTATATGAATTGCGGTTGCCTTTAGTATATACAGAGTACAACACGGTGAAAAGCTCAGTGAAAAAAAATATAATCAACAATTTTATATTAAAAATATCACAATACAGCTATTGAGTAAATCCCTCTCCATGAAGCTAGCTAGCTATTATAGGACAAAAAAACAATATTAAATCTATTATCACATGTCAACTACACTGGAAAGACTGCAGCAAGTTTGAACCACCACTGTAAACAACCCCTTGTGTAAATTCAGGCTATTTAACAGGGAATAGAACACGTCAAATTTAGCAACAAGAGTCAGACCACTCAGTAACTGTTTTCGTCAAGCCCAGGGCGCTTACCTGCTTGAAGAATTAGGAAGCGGATTCCCTATTTCCTAAATACTGTTTAATTAAGTTAAAGAAATATTATTCCTTTTGAAAGGATGGATTAATTTTTCATTGAAAAATTCTGTCACGGATTAAATTTGACCCATTGTTATGATTAAACACCATTCTGTAGCGTTTCTGTGCACGTTTTTAAGGGAAGCGATTTTTTCCTCACTAGCGCTGCCGTCAGAGAACCGCCTGCGCCAAGCACCGCGATTAGAGAGGGGCGCGGACAACGCAGAAAAGGCAAATCTATAAACAAGGATTAGCATCACCTTGACCAGCAGAGCTGAGCTCCCGCTCCTGCGAGAAATAAAGTAATAAAAAATGTAATTTGATCAAGGAATGTCTTTCTCTGACTGCGTTGTGCAACCAGAAGGGCTCTTTCCCCCCCACCTCCCCGGGGTCCCCCCGCAGCCCTGGTACCGGGGCTACGGGGGGACCCCGGGGAGGTGGGGGGGGGCTCCCCCCCAAGGCCAAGGGCTCCCCTTCCCCCACACTTGATAGCGGAAGTGACGTACCCAGGTGCTGACGGCATCCGCGGCCTATCCCCGGCGGGCGGCGGGGCCCACACACCACTCAGG
>NW_009649485.1:1119209-1128528 GCF_000708025.1 Charadrius vociferus | reverse complement strand
GGCGGGCCTGAGTGGGCCGCCGCTACCTGCCCTCCCTGCCTCGGGGGCGCCTTCCGCCGCGGTGCCGCCGCCGAAAGGCCCGCGGCCTGGTCTCTTCCCCGCAGGAGGGGGCTGCCCGGCACGGCCGGCCTTGCAGTGCCAGGCCAGCGTGTGTGTCCTCCAGCCCGCGGTCACTCAGGCGAGGGTTTGTAGTCTTGGGGCCAGCTGCGGCTCAGGTTTCCAGGACAGCCACTAGCTCTGGTTCTCGTTACCACCATTACCTGACTTAGGGGCTTTGGATCCCCTCTGGCACATCACCATTGCCTCTCTGCCTGCTTCCATGTTGTTCCTGATAAGCTGCTTTGGCTGGAAATAGACCAAAAGATTAGAGACCAATGATGGTGCATGGATCTTCACAAACAGTGACCATCCAAACTGCTGTGTGCTGCCAAGTCGTAGGGTACAGGGTAAATCACAAACACAAACTGCAGCCAGAATTGGTTAACTGGCGTGGTCAACTGCAGCGTCGTCAGGAATCTCTCCTGAGGGGTTGAGGGGAAACAGTTCCAGATAAATATGCTATATGTACGTGCAGTTTCTGTCCCGAGCTCTTGTTAGCCTCTCGGTGTTGCAAGAGTGACTTTTCTCCTCATCTTCGACAGCTTTTGTCTTCATCATATTTTTGTAGTCTTAAGTAGATGGTAGAAGGAGCAGCGCGACTGGAGTTTTAATTGCTTTACTGATAGCATTCTCTGATAGATGATAATCTTGCTTAATTGGGGAGCAACCACTGAAGCACTTTCTCTTCCTTCATCCTTCCCTGCAATCCTGATAAGCTCTTGAAGTAATGAGTTTGTAATGAGATTGCACTGTTCCTTGTTGGGAAGGACTCTCTCTTCTACCCGCCACCCTTGTAAGTGATTCCTGTTTTCAAGTCACTGCCCTTTGCAGTGGGTGGGATAAACCTCGAGCTCACAGTTGACGCTCCATTGTGAATGGTGTTATATTTGGCAAAATTTGTACTTCTCTCTCTGCCTCTGTATTTGGGTTTTATCCTGTTCTACTTCAGAAGCAGTCTGACTTAGAAGTGTTTAGTGTGTTGTTACTTCATCAAAATACCTTTCCTGGTTATATTCCTGATTGATGTTTTTAATGTTTTGGAGATGCATAGGGGCTACAAGGAACATCAGTCTTTCAGAGGAGGGGAGGTGGTCCTTCAGCTTGTCGGTGTGTCTGCAACATCAGACTCAGCAGGGCTCTTACAAACTCAGGGAGGGAAATGCTACCTTTAAAAACAAACTTCAAACACAGATGTGTTTTCTGTGTGTCTTAATTTTCATGAGATCATTGGGATAGCGAGACCTTAAAAAATGTCTGAATGCACAGAGTATTCTTGCCAGTCTTTCTTTGTAAGTAAGCTTTTCTGTTTTCTTCTCTTGAGAAATTTTGGAAATAATGAAACTTTTGTGAGTTCTTAATTTTGTAAAAAGTTACAGAGTTTGATTGATGAAGTTCTTAAGCATGTGGTGTCCTGTCTTAATTCACAGATAACTTTTTATCACAAATCTGGGAAGGGAACGTGGAGCCTTGTTTTCCGTGATGAGAGCAGATTAAAAAGTGACCCAACACATGTCTGGATAAGGCAGATGTTTTGCCTGTCGAACAAACTAAATCATCGTGCCTCAACAGCTAAAAGGTGAACCCAAATGGAGTTTTCATTCTTGTGAAGGTAAAGCTTTGTCAAATAAATTCAGCTCACTGGTAAATCACTTTTTAATCTTTACTTCCAGGTGTAACTTGACGTGTTTTCTGATGAATACAGAAGCTACAGCCCGTGTTAAGGTGAGAAACTTTTGTCAGGTGTCTGCTAGGTACACCCGGGAAGAGCTTTGGTAGTTCCTGCACTTCCACTGTAGGTCACAAGATGGGGTATGAATACCCAGAAAGAGGACTGTCCAAGTAACACATTCAGCAGTGAAATACCGTTTCACCGCTGTGTTTTGCTTAGACACTGTAATAATTCTTACTACTACATAGACAGAGTTTACTAGAAGTAGTAGATATTAAATGTTATTTTTCAAGAGTCATATTCAGAAAGGTTGCAGGTGTATGTAAATTCAGGTACACATTTTTAGTAATTTACAGGTTGTGCTGTCTGAAGTGAGGATTGTGGGAGGGCTGAATTTGCTGGAGGAGCAGAGTGCTGTAATAAGGAAGTCAATCCCAACTATCAGGTAGGTGAGGAGGGATACAGAAGCATTTTTCAAAAATGAAGCATTCTATAGATGACACATTTATTTTCAAACCAGGAAATACTTGTTGCGTGACGGTGTTCTTTTGGGCCTGCACTTTGCCAGATGCACACTGATTCATTGGTGGCCGTTGCTCATTTTACCCATAATTGGGAAGTGACATTGGTTTTGGCTTAGAGAACAATTCCACAGTATGTTTAATCAGGCACCAGGCAGTTGTTGATGTGACAATTTTTTCTTCAGCAAGTGAACTGTTTTATCACTTTTTGCCTAACTTAAATCTTGTATTTTAACAAGAAATGCCAGCCCATCTGCTTTACTGGAATGCACATAGTTGTGGATTAGTAGGACATTTTCAATAGCACTAATTATTTTAAAAGCAGATCAAGGGACATTGAAACTATGTGTTTTGAAATGTAATAGCCTAGCAGGAGCCTTTGATTTTGCAGAATAGTGCCAAATAGTTCTGCTTATCTTATTCTATGTTTCTTTAGAATAGATGGGAACTGGAGAGTCTAAATCCTGTTGCTCATCTAAGAGCAGATCACAGTGTAGAAAATGTTGAAAACAAACACTGTGAGCACATGCAGTTGGTATCAGTACAGAAGAAAATAATTCAGAGGAATAAATCACGTGTTATGATAAATCTGTCAAGTTAAGTTTTTTGAAAAAGAGGTGATGTAGAAAGCCTGAACTGGTAGATGCAGTAAACGGGGCATTTTGCCACTGGCTGCTGCAGATTTGTACCATACTTGCGCTTCAGTTGCACCAAGTCTAAAAGATCAGAAATTACAGTGGGGTTATTCTAAGCATTTAACTTGCTAAGCACTGCTTGGATGCAGCAGCAAGTGATTACCAGCTGTAACCTCAGCCATGTGCAGCTCAGGTTACCTTCTGAACACAACGTTCATTACAAGTAAATGGCACCTGAACAGTATCTTAGGGCAGCACCTTGGCAGGCTTTAAGTGAGAAGCAAGTGATAAGCATGATAAAATTCATGGTTGGTCCCAGTTCTGTTCTGTGTAACAGTGAAAATGTCACTACACATGCCTTTATAAATTATACAAAATTAGGAGATGGTCAAAATAGTAAAGATGAAAAAAGTGTGAAAAGCCCTGGCAACACTGGGACTGGAGGGAGTGTCTTAGCCTAGTGAATATGGAAGTGCGTGGTCACATAGCACTGGAACTGGTGAAACCTAGATTTCGGTTTGATTCTGGATTTTCCATTATGTAGTAATGTACAAGTGACAGCTGAAGCTTTTCTCGCTATTAGGGTATTCATATTTCTTCACCATTCCCATGTGAACCCTGTAATGTAAAAAAAAATTTTGAATCCTCTTTTCATAGAGACTGCTAACAGAAAACCATCATGAAGCTTGTGGGAACTTACTCTCTTTGCACTTATTGCAGTTAAATTGTCTTGAAAGTGGTCGGTGGGTTCAAAAGTAACAAGGGGAAGAAGGATGGACACATGCACATACCTTGGAACCCAGACTAAAAGCATCGAGTGGAATTTGGTATGAGGACTGTGTCTCCCACTTCTTGCATTAAGTGTGTGCAACAAGAGAGATTGAGAATAGAGTTGCTGGTGCATGTTCTCTCAAAATCATCTTGAGAGTAGTTAGGACAGCAAGTTTGGGATGGGTTTTGTGCAAAAAAAGTCAGGGATGCAACATCTGCTCTTTTTAGAATTGATTTTTGCATTCCACCAGTATGCCTGTCATCCCATTTTCACATGGGGTACCAAGGAGCTGTGGGGAAATAACAGCTTTTGGCCCCAGTCTCATCTGTTATCCTCATGAGCAACGTCTGTGTTTGCACGAGGAGACTTGGTACTGAGTGGGGGCATGTGGAGCTGGTTGTATAAGCCTTCAGCATCAGGGCTTTGATCACTACCACCCCCAGGCCTGATCTGATATGGTATTTTAAAAGGAAACCTTCTACACGTGGAACATAATAACCCCCAGAATCCTATGGATCTCTTCTCGCATAGTACCAGGAGTACTAGTTGACATGTCCTGTATTTGTTAGATTTCCAAAAAGGTAATTCTGATACTGCCAGAAGAACCAAAAAAACCTGCAAGCTGATAACTTTTAAAGTTCTCCGAAGTTAAAATGTTCAGAGATTGAGCAGACATAACCCTGAAAAGCAGAACTGCTTTTGCATTAATTAGCAAAGAAATTTAGAGAAATTATGTAAGGAAAAAAGTGGTAGGTAGGCTCTGTACCTGTCAAAAATTTAAAAGGTACACTCATATGACTATATTGTTGACTGTTCTGGAAAAATTATCAGGCAGATTACCAAATATATGTGTTGTAGCCTAGCATTTATCATTTTAAAATAAACTTAAATTATTTTGTAATTCCCTTAAGTTATTGACCTAACCTTAGTAC
This sequence comes from Charadrius vociferus, assembly GCF_000708025.1. Taxonomy (NCBI): domain Eukaryota; kingdom Metazoa; phylum Chordata; class Aves; order Charadriiformes; family Charadriidae; genus Charadrius; species Charadrius vociferus. The sequence goes on along the minus strand of NW_009649485.1, from coordinate 1,123,900 downwards.
ATAGTTTTATATGGAATTAACAGTGTGTGGTCATGGTTTAAGGCTCAAATTTAGTGCTTAGGATGTGAATTATGTTTCTTATAGAGAATAAACTTGAAGCTGTCAGGGTTGTAGGAAAGTTTCACAGCACACGCTGTACACAGGCTCCTCTTCCCCGACATCTCTAAATCCACCCTGGCTAGACAGACTGTGTTACTCCGTCCTAGGCTACGCGTTTAGTGCCAGCTTCTCAACAGTTACTAATTTGTGGTAGTACAATAAAGCATGCCACAGAGCATATATACTAAACACCCCCCGTTCTGTTTACCTTTCAAAGTGATTTTCAGTTGTTTGATGGAATATCTAGGCAGCACGTATGACCAGAAAAGCAAGGCTAAATGTCAGGAGATAGTGCTTTTATTTATCCTGCCAGCAAATCTGTAAAAGCTGAATTTTCACTAATGCTCATGTTCGCATTAGTGCTGCAGTGCAGGGGGACTGCGCTTTCAAAGTTGCCTTGCTTGATGTCATTTGACTTCTCAAATTGTTGCAGTACTTCTTTGCAGAAGTGGTGATCAGGGCTCTCATCTGAAAAAACAAAGGCGGGACATTCCAATTGACGTGTCTCGGGTATGTCAGTGGTACTTGAAAGCTTCTCCTCGCATTCAGTAGAGAGATAATCCTTGATATTCATTCCTCTGATGAGCTCTTCAAAATACTCTTGCATTGAAATTTTATGCTTTGATGGGTCTTGATACAAGGCTTTTCTTTCTAGCAGTTTTTCTACCTTTTCCTTGAATTGTTTCTCCTCCTGTAGAAATTGTACAGAATTTTCATGCTGTTCCAGCAGGGTTTCCATTTGCTGATAAAGCTGTCCAGAAACTTCAGCCTCGTTTGCGATTACCTGCAGTTTCTCCAGTTTTGTAGAGTAGTCATGGTGTAACTTGGATTGCAGTTCAGCCATTCGGTACCGTATGCCCTTCAGCAAACCCATTCCGACTGTGTCAATCATTACCTTGGTGTCTGTAGCACCAGCTGTTAGCTCATTAATCAGCATTTCAGTTTCCTGTGTGAAATAAATTAAGGAAAAGTTATGTATTGCATTGTAACCATGTCTCTGAGTAGTGTTTAGAATAGGTAACTGCACTTTTAACTTTCAAAAAAAATGTGATAATGTAGATATACATGATAGGCTCGGTACTCTTTACAATTCTGACAGCTGTAGTGCTCAACACCAAATGAAAATATAAATAATTGTAAATGCACTTCAAAACATTTTGCTATTTTTGTCTCGAAGTTAGCAAGTGACCTGGACTGCAGGCTGCTTTTCAAAACGGGTCTCTTAAAATGTCTTTTCCTGGGAATGTGATGTGTTTTCTTTAGGAAGCTGCAGAAACTGTGTTGTACTCAAACCTTCATTGCAGAGATAGCACCGAGGTGAGCAGCGTGCCACCTTGCAAGCCCGCTTACTTCGTAAAGACATTGGTCGTAAGGTATTCTACAGGAATATTTGTGCTCTGTACATGTGTTACTACGAGTATTTGGGATGGCAGTTTGCATGTACTGCATGTTTTTTGCAGAGACCAGCAGTTAAAATTTTCAAGCCCACATCCAGTTATATATCTTAGTATGTTTCTTCATCTACTTAATGAACATTAACAAATTTGGAAGACATGGCAAAAGCTTTGGAATTCAAAACTCATGCTATACTTAGGTGAACAAAAATCAATGAGCCAGTTTGGCTAGGGCTACAACACAATCCAAGTAAGGATTCAAATACATTCTTATTCTCTTCCTGCTACGCCATTTTATCTTGTATATCCTAACCCTCTTTTGAAAAATCTAGAAATTGGCTGCCTACTATCGGAATCAAAATGCAGCATTCTAATCTTCTCTCGGTCAAAATGCCGCATTCTGATCTTCTATCGAACATCCAGGGGTCATGTGATTTTGTTAGTATCATCTCAAATGAGTCACTTGTACCTTCCTAGCGTCTTCAGATTTCTTATGAACTAAGTGTAATTTTTTTATAAATGCTTTTTTCCTTGCACTGTAAGCTTCTGATACTTTTGCAACACTGTGGTCCTCATGTTTTCCAAAGAGTTTACAGATGGCACATATTGGCTCGTCGTCAGTCAGACACATCTGAGAGAGAAAAAAAACACACAAGGAGAGTGAGTATCTACGTATAAGTAAAATAACCCAGGTAACTTGTTGGTCTGTCTGTTGTTAGATACTGTTAGAAGTGCCAAAGCTGAATAGCGCTGGTGAAGCTGTAGCGTTTGTCTTCCAAGCCAAGATTGCTGCTACTCTGTGTTTGTTCTGTTGGCATTTGCAGTACATAATACAAATTTTGCCAAACCACATGCTTTTTAGTTGCTGAGTAAAAATAGTGTACTCGCTTCTTTTATGTCATGTGAATTTTGGTATCAGATGGTATAGGGAAGTTTCACATGCGATAAACCGTATTATTGGGCCTTACAGCACACATGGTAGTGTTTATTTTGCATCTTGGTGATACGTAGTGCTAGCTACCCCGCTGGTGATGGGGGACAGTGGAAAAGGATGCATACATGCAGATGAAGGTACAGGCCTTACCTGGAAAACCTATGAAGAATGGATGTAAGTGAGATCTGCAGGAAGGATAAATACACGTTTTTTTCCTATATTTGTAAATTTTGTTCCCATGTTAGACAATACAGTCACACAGGTGTACACAAGCACACACACAAACTGAGATGTTTTATAGAAGGGAGAGAACTCTGATTTATGGCTTAGTTCAGGAAGTGCTTTCTGTGCCCAGATGATGAAGGCACACATCTGTGTGGGATGCAATGAGCAATGGCTTCACTGGTGGAACAGGAGGAGACACTAAAATGGCATTGTAAGGCTGAAGAGCAGACCAGAAGGCAGATGTAGTTTTGTAAAAAAATTTGGCATGTGTGAGTGAGAAGCTTGAGTGAGGTGCAGTAGGAGAATTCAAAGAGGAGGTACAGTTTTCAAAGACAAACGGACAATATGCATTCACAGTGTATCTAAAAAGTGATGACGATTCACCATCTGTGGCACTAGGTCTTCCAGTCCATAGAATGAATGAAGGGAGGTTTGTGTCTTTGAGTTATGATTATTTAGGGTGTCGCTTTCTCTAGTAGGTGCTGGCATAGGAATGGCAGTAGAATGGTTGAACCCCATAAGGAATGTGAGCTTGGACCTCTCAGAGGTTTGATTTCTCCTGTGCTTACCTCTAGCTATGCATCTGTGGCTTTTGCAGCTAACTTCTCCACGGGATTATTGGGAAATGGAGTATTCAGTATGAATAAGAGAAGGAAACTCCAGTCCTTTTTGTGTCATTTTAGCACAGTGCTTAGAACGCAAAGAAGATACTTATCTTATACCACTTGGTCAGGTTCAATAAGAATAGTTTTAGTTCTGCTGTTACCCAGTCTAAAAGGCTGAGCTTGACTTTTAAAGAGGTTACAGCTCTTTTGAAGTTTATGAAGCTGCTTGCTAGTGGCTGCAGAAAATTCCCTATTAGTGGGATGGATAAAAATATTCTGGGTAAGAAATCCATATCAATATTCAGTATTATCTCATTTTTATTATAATTTTGGAATATATTTCTATGTCTTAATGTTATATAATTTGTTATTACAACAACTTTGCTATATTTAAGGACTTCATGAAGTATTAAGCATCCACTAGGATTTCCAATAAATAAATTTTGTACTTAGTAGGGACTTAGCACTTACAGGATAGAAAGTGTGAAGATTACTAAAATGAAAAGGGATAAAAATTCATACCAAATTCATGTTTTCTCCATGTTCTTCACAGATTTGGGACAATTGTCTTTTCTCCTGAGTACAGATTTTTTCACGATCAGATTTAAATTTCTCCAGTATACTTTCAACTAGACTATTTCGTAGCAGGTTGACAATTCCTCTGCCCCTCAAATAAATGACCTGCAAAGGGAAAAAATAGTTAAATAGTTTGAGTGATACAGCATTGCTTTGTTTCTCTGATAATTCAATGTAATGTAGAAAAAATACATCATTTTTATTTAGTTGATATTTACATTAATAAGATTTGAACCGTGGTGAAATATGCAGAAGTACCTAGACAGCCAGTTCATTCAAACATGTATTTTGTAGCTTGAAGGCTCATGAGTTATTGCTTCCCCATATTTTGCCTCTGAGTTTACTGTAAACCAACAGGAATTGCATTCTTTAAGTCTGAAATACAGAATTTAGAAAATCAAGCAGAGAGATCTTGTAGTTTCTGTTAACAGGTAAAAAGTATATATTGGGGTTTTTTTTAATATTCAGAGGCATGTCCTGAAGGCATTATGAGAATCCAGTCCTGAACCTTTTTTCTCCCTGAAGTCAGTAAATTTACTTGCATGATAGACAGGGAATTCATCTTTCACTGAATTAAGGTTTTGTCTCCATAGAGCCTATGAGGAGGTTTTAAATTGCTATGTATTAGCATTTGATGGAAGAATCTATCCCTAAGAAGGGCCTTCACAGCGGGCTCAGCATTTACAGAAGTCTGTAAAATATTAAAATATTAAAATAAGTATGTTCCAAATTTCAGGAAAATCTGCTGATTCATTTATGTAATAAACCTGCAACCTGTTGAATGGGGAAACAACAGTAAGCAAATACCTTGTTTAGTCAGAATCCTAGAAAATATCTAATTTAAAGAAGGTAGCATTT
>NW_009649485.1:1109149-1119189 GCF_000708025.1 Charadrius vociferus | reverse complement strand
CAGGTTTTGGTGCAGCAGCAGTGTGTTCAGGATCCAGAAATGCAGATGCCACACTGTTAAAAACATGGGAGTGATAGCAAATAACCTGTTCTGTTCATTACAAATATGACGTGGTGTGTTACTCCGTGAGAGCCCCAGCGAAGAGATGGGGTGTACCTGCCACTTCAAACTAAAACAAAAGTCTCCCAACTCTGAGATGTGGCATCTGCCCAGCTTCCACACAGCATGTGGGATCACTTCTCCTTACCTTCCTGCACAGGGGGCAGTGGAAAAACCCATTGACGTGGTGACAGTTTTGGTGCAGCATGATCTTCTCCAGGCATTGCTTACAGAAGTTGTGTGCGCAGGGCAGGATCAGGATGGGGGGTGTGAACAGCTCCAGGCACACGGGGCATGCGAGCATCTGTCTCCAAGCTTCCATGGTGGTGGTGGTTTACCACAGGAGGAAGAGTCTTTTCCACCAGCTGCCAGAGCAGCCCCTCTCCTGGCACTGGACTTCTAGAACAAGCCCCAGTCTCTGTCATAACATCTCCAGGGCAACGGCAGTTCCCTTCTCCGAGATGCTGACAGTTTAATTGGATCTCCTGCATCTCTGATCCCACCCAGCACATGTGCGAAATCACTGTATTACACCAGGATGTTCTCCTTTCTGCTGGAACACCTCAGTCTCGATTTAAGTGCTCCCTTGGGTATTTAACACTCAGAGATGTTGAAACAATCCAGCATCTGTTACTCTAATTAGAAGAGTTTTGCATCTCAACTCAAGGGATGTTCTTTGTGGTGGTGAATTATTTTATTACCTATAATTTTTCATTTAGAATTGCGTCTTTTGTTTTTGTTCACTCATTTCAATTCCCATTTTAATTGCCTTGTGCTGAAAGCTTCTTCAAAAAGTCAGCCTACGCCTTGTTAGCAATATTCCTTTTGTTATCATTAACGTCTTTAAAATGCATTTTTTAGAGAACAGAATAACTCAACAACATTGAAAGCTAACATGGCATCTGTCTGAAGAACAGTCAAGTAACTGCTTTCTGCCAGGAACTGAAAAAGGCTCCTGTGTCCGGTCTTGAAAGTCTCGAACAGGGATGACCCCTTGCTGTCAGTAAGGCTTGCATCTTTTGATAAAGACAGTAGCATTTGGCTCACTGCTTTTAGACAGGGATATAGAAACCACATAAGACGTTCCTCATCGACTGTTAAATATGTCATGTGTTGTACAGTAGCTAGGAAATTAGAGTTAATAATGACGGAAAGAAATCAAGGTAACTGGACAAGTATAATCATGAAGAGGGTGCACGTGCGTGCGCACGCTAATCAGACGTTGCCCTTTGGGGATGTTAATACCTGGTTGTCATAGCAATTATGTTCCATCTTTTGTTATCTCCAGCCCACCTACAGCTATCTGTGGACATGATTGCCACTTTGGTTGGGGCAGAGCTGGTCAGTTCTGTGCTCTGCTTACTTGGGATATTCTTACTCCGTGGGAATGAAGATTTGTCATTCAGGTCTCAGACATACAGTCATTTTCTTATGTGTAGCAAATCTCTGTCAATTAGCTAGAAATTAGGAACAAAACCGTCACACTTCAGGCCAGTAGTTAAGGAGAGTTGTTTTTCCCCCATCTTTCTGATTCAAGACCTTTCCCAGAGAAAGCAGGAAGAGTACGTGGGGGAAACTGTGCTAGGAATTGAAGACAAAATGTCTGCTTGAATGTCGAGTCTGACTGTAGCGTAGCAGGAGTTTTCTAGTCACTGGTACATTTAGGAAATAATGTGTGGTCTCTGTTGTTTCACTAGCAGCCTGTCGCTGTTCTCTCTAGACCTTCCACTTTTCCCATAACCTTTGTGTCCTGTGAGTTGTGTTGCGTGGTGCAAACTAGCAGAGGATGCTGGAAGGAGGAGTGCTCTGTAACAGAGATGGGATGCGCAGGTGTAAAAATAGGAATGTCAACAGGAGAGCGTGGAAACCCTGCATGGGAAGCATGGTGTTATTTTCGACATGTATTGCAGTCAGCCAGTGTCACTGCCAACACTGAATGCTTTGGGGGTTTTGTGTTATTGTGTAGAACATTCCCTTTGAATTTTCTGCACTTTAAATTAGTGTCTTGATACAGAGTAAGTTTGTTTCCTCTCCTTTTCTTGGTGCTCAGTGGGGCTGCAAAGCAGCCAGAGTTGAAGGAGGATCTCTGGCTGCTTAGGCCATGAGGACACAGCATCTTGGTTCCATCCTCATTTTGGTTGTGATTTGTGATTGTCATTTTGCAGGCATTTTACATTAACGGGCCTCAGTTTATTCATCTTGAGAGTAAACGTGATAACATACCAAAAAGTGGTTTTCTTACTACTTTAACTGTTGTAGTATTCGAGATACTTGGATATGTGTTATAATTCAAAACTTTGATCAAAAGATATCTGAAGTCAGAAAAAAGATATATTGATAGTGGATGTTGTTCAGTTCCTAAGTGCAGGATAGTATAGAAATAGAAACTGCTCTCTGAAATAAAAAGTTATATATTCACTGCTTGGTATGTAATACATTACTTTTCCTGAAGTACAGCTATTTATCTCTTTGAAAGTATGGTATTTCTTCATTCATTGTTTTTATCATTTCAGTCATGGGAAGCCAGTTAGTACCTGCATACAAATGCTATTACAATTATCAGTGAAACTGGTACCATAAATTGCAATATTAGGACACCCACCATTTTTTCTTTAATCTTTTGGAAGTCCAGTATGCAATTTATTAATTCTTAGCTGGCATTGGCTAACCCTTATGATGGTACAAAGGTCAAGTCACAGGGATGGAGCAGGCAGGGATGGATAACAGTCCCATGGTGCTTCCCGTTTATAGAGCTAACTTGATTACCTGCGTTTGGTTATTTTTATAAAATACAGCATCAAGTCCTTCACTATTTAAATATGGGCCAAAACACAGCAGTGACTGCACAGCACACACTGGGTGTCAGCGTGGCGGGGGAAGAGCTGGCTGATGCTGCCTGCAATAGTGGGAATCACCAACATGAGTTGAATTTTGGACTTGACATTGATATTGCAGTAGAACCATATAATATAAATCAATTCTTATGAAAAAAGTAAATTTTGAGTAACATGGCTCAAATTCTCCTTAATGGATATATAAAAGGTAATATTTTTTTGGCAAATTGTGTAAAACCCTGGAAAAAATCTTTATAAGCTATGACAAAATATTCATTGACATACCTGAACTGAGACTTCAACTTTCAAGACATATATATATATGTATAAAAATATAAGTCAGTCAAATGTGAGTATTATTTTAACATCCAATCATTTTTAATAGCTTGCCACCTACTAATTTCTGAGACATTAAATCCTTCTTAGCAATGGAAATTTTTAACCCAGCTTATTTGCCATTAGGGTGGATTTTTCCTTTTGAGACTTTGAAGTCAGGCTGTTTAGATCGGTATCCGTCTCTACCTGACCACTGAAGTGGGCATAATCAGAGCATCTCTTCAAGAACTCAAGGACAAGGTCAGCAAAGGTGCTTTGAGACCTCAGGGCAGTAGTTTGTGTATTATTTGGTTTTGTGGTGTGCAGGCTATGTCAAATAAAAGAGTTGTCCAAAACCACGTTCTGGCTGACAGACAAAGGACTCATTTGATGTGGCTTTTTATTGCAGGTCTATTAACAATTAGGTAATATGAGGGTGTAGGAAGATGCAGGATCTCTGCTCTCCTGGTAAATGTTCATATGTCTTCTTAAAAGACAGTACTGACTTTATTGAAGCAGGGGAGGAAAATGGACCAATGGTTATTTTGCTGAGCAATGTGGCTATATTAGTGCCCAGTTTGGTAGATCAAGTCAGGAAGCACAGGATGGGGTTGTGCCAGTGATATTCATATTTTTTCTCTTTTTTGTTGTTGTTTTTATTGGGTTTTTTTGGTGATGGCTTGTTGGTTTTAGATTGAGTGCCATTTTGAGCCAGTTTAAAGGGCTAGAATAGATCCCCTGCAAGTCAGATACTGGCATTAGATTTCTCAGTTTTGGTTCAACATGAAATACCTTTATTACTAAAAGTGTACTTGTAAAATAGCTATGTTGGTGTAGACTCTGTCAAGGGTTAGTCCAGAACCTGATGCTGCTTTGAAAACTGGTGTTTGTAATTTAACAGTGTGCTGCAGCTGGCATGTGTCCCTAACTGACAGAGACAGCATAGAAGCTGTGGGTTTAAGGTAAGAAAAAAAGGAACAAATAGGTTGTTTTATTTCCTCCCATAAAGAAATATGTTCCTACCACTGTTTGCAATAGATCAGTCCCAGTTTTTTCTCCTCCAGAAGACGCTGGGAAGAGAGTTGGTCTGTTCCCTGCTCTCTGCTGCATCACCAGTGTGTTGCCCGTGACAGTTCAGAGGATCTTCTGTGTTCTTGTAGTAAAGCTCTAGAAAGTGCAGAAGTGGGAAGAAAAACTCCTCCAAGGCACCAACAGGGAAATCCCACAAACTGGTGGTAGCGTGGACTCCCCTTCCCACTCTCAGTCATCCTCTGCTGTACTTCGCCAGGCCTGGGATGCTTCCAGCTCCCTTGTTGGAGCTGGAAGTTGTGACAGTGTGAACTGCTGACACTCGGCAGCGTTTAGCACGTTCCAACCTGCCATGGCAGCCTGTCCCTGGCTCGCTGCAGGGTTTGAGCAGGATGGCGTTTGCTGCTGTGTGCACGGTGTGATACCTGCAGCAGAGGCTGTCCTGTGGGGCAGCGAGGACAGTTGCCATGAAGGTTTGTAGTGATACACTTTCTCACATTTCTAAGTCATAGCTGCAAAGAAAAAGACCTTGCATTTTTCTTAGTCTTTCTTCTACTTTCTTTGATGCAAAACTGCTGTCATGGGTAATTTCCTTACTGTTAGACGTAGTGACTAAGAAAAACTCCAGATAATTTTTGTTTTACTCATTCACAGGTAAAAAAATACCTGTTTCACAAAATTCCCTCTCAGCCCATGCCCTACCGTTGGATCCTATCTTCTTCCTAAGCTTTCAGCTTCAAATACCCAACTAATGTCTCAAGTGTCTCCTTCAAAATGGTAGGTTCTTTTTTGTGATACTTTCATGTTTTAATATCTCTTGTTTTGGCTGCGAGAATGACCCTTTACAAGCAGTCACTGGAAGAGTGTGATGCCTGAAGCAGGGACTTCAGTTTGCTTCCTAAAATTCGGCATTTGCTTTGAAGGGAATATTCATTAGACTGATGTCCTGTAGGACATCCAGTCCTCTCTCTGCGGAGCAACTTTTCATTTGGCAAATATGGGAAACACCTCTTACTAGTTTATTCCTCTGACAACATGTTCTGTCAAATTTTTAGCAACCTGCTACCCCACCATATGACATAACTCCAAAATAAATTGACTGCACAATCATGTGTGGAAAATAGATATGCAGAGTAGAGCAGGGAATGCCACTGAACTTCTTACACCATGTCACTGAAACAAAAGGCATTCCTCATTTTAACCTCTAGTCCTTATTTCTTTAGTGAGACACCACCATGCTTCATGTTCATGCTCATGCTGTCTCTCATTGCCCATTTGCTTCCCTTCTGCTCTGTGTAGCACTACAGGAGAAGTTGGAACAGCAATAAATCTTAGTTTATTCTTTCAAGGTGGGCTTTTACTGATTGACCAGCAGCCTTAAAGCAGAAAAACAAAGCAAATATTGCACCATAAAGTCATTGGCCATCAGAGAATTAAGATCGTGTTCTCTTCTCAGAATGCTTTATAAGGTAATTAGATGTTTGTGTATTTATTCATCAAAACATATAGAATAATAGAGAATTCTTTATCAGCAGAATCACCTATTCACAGGTGACATGCTGAAAGACCCACATCTAGAATAAATAGGTTTTGATCCAAGAGGCACAGGAAAATCTCAGCTCTTTGTTCCCGCATTATTCTATGTGGGTGGAGAGAGAAAAATTCAAGCACTTGCCTCAGAGCAGCACTCCACTCTCAAGAGACAAGTGGAGCCAAGTAAAAGAAGTGGCAAGAGGAATTTGTCTGCTAGTTCGATTTTTTTCTTCATCCAGGATTTAAAATGAAGGAAAGATCCCTCTGTTTCTCACAGGAGCAGACTATTGAGTGTTTAGACCAAGATGTAGTGTGAATATTTATAAATCAAAATACTTCCTGAAATTTTCATCTTATCCAAAGTAAACGAGTGCTGTCTCTGTATGGAAAATTCATAGGTAAAAATGAAACTTTGTTGTTTGTTTCATATTGCCTTAAAACCAAAAACTTAAACACATTTATCTGTAGTTAAAAGGATGCCAGTGTCTATTCAGGAGCGTGTTATGACTTTCCAGGGTTAGTTACCTGGGGAGGGACACTTCAGCCCTCACTGGCAGCTGCCATGCTGTTTTTCAGGTTATTTCCATTATTCTTCTGGAGTGCTGAAAAACAGAGGAAAACAAAAAAAACCTCCCCAGCAGGCCAGGACTCCACCAAAGCCTGTGGAGAAGTCAGCTTACTGCCAGGAGAACACGACGAGTTGGGCATAACCAGGTAAGTCCTTCATTTTAATTTAATTTGTGGTAGCAGAGGGACCTGGCACTTTCAGGCACTACAGTTAATGAAGCTTCTGCTCCAATCCACCAAAAACCACTCAGACCAATTGCTTATTCCTCTGTCACATGCCTTTGGGGGCCAAAGTCATTTGACTTATCCTAACACGTATTTCACGTTCAGATTGACTCACTCTTTGCAGTCAATGTTCCCAGCACCCTGAATCATAGAATAGTTTGGGTTGGAAGGGACTTTTAAAGGTCCTCTAGTACAATGCCCCTGCAATAAGCGGGGATATCTTCAACTAGATCACGTTACTCAGAACCCTGTCCAACCTGACCTTGAATGTTTCCAGGGATGGGCCATCTACCACCTCTCTGGGCAACCTGGGCCAGTGCTTCACCACCCTCACGGTAAAGAATTTCTTCCTTATTATCTAGTCTAAATCTCCCCTCTTTTAGTTTGAAGCTATTACCCCTTGTTCTATTACAACAGGCCCTGCTAAAAAGTCTGTACCCATCTTTCTTATAAGCCCACTTCAAGTACTGAAAGGCCGCAATAAGGTCTCCCTGGAGCCTTCTCTTCTCCAGGCTGAACAGCCCCAACTGTCCCAGTCTGTCCTCACAGCAGAGGGGCTCCAGCCCTCTGATCCTCTTCATGGCCTCTTCTGGATTTGCTCCAACAGGTACATGTCTTTCCTGTGCTGAGGGCCTCAAAGCTGGACGCGGTACTCCAGACAGGGTCTCATCAGAGTGGAGTAGAGGGGCAGAATCACCTTCCTTAAACTGCTGACGACCTTCATCCCTCAGCCTGTATCGATACTGGGAGTTGCCCCAACCTGGGTGCAGGACACTGCACTTGGCCTTGTTGAACCCCGTAAGATTCACATGGGTCCATTTCTTGAGCTTCTCCAGGTCCCTCTGGATGGCATCCCGTCCCTCAGACGTGTCAACTGCACCACTCAGCTTGGTGTCATCTGCAAGCTTGGTGAGGGTGCACTCCATCCCACTGTCTGTGTCATTGCTGAAGATATTAAACAGTACTGGTCCCAAAGTGGATGCCTGAGGGACAATACTCGTCACTGATCTCCATGTGGACATTCAGCTGTTGACCACTACCCTTTGAATGCGACCATCCAACCAAATCCTCATCCACCAAACAGTCCACCCATCAGATCTGTATCTCTCCAATTTAGAGAGAAGGATGTGGGAGACCGTGTCAAAGACCTTAGAGAAGTCCAGATAGACGACATCTGTAGCTCTTCCTTTGTCCACTGATGTAGACACTCCATCACAGAAGGCCACTAGGTTGGTCAGGCAGCATATACCAAATGTGTGCTCTCTCAAGGTTTCCTTTTGCATGTTAACTAACTTAAGATAATATTTTTCTGTTTTATTGATTGACTTTGCTCTTTGAGGACCCTGACAGGAAGTATTCCTTTAAATTTCATGTGAAGAAGAATGGGAAGGTAAAGGGTTCATCTTTCCTGTAAAACAAAAGTGACTCATTAGCCCTGGGGTCCCCCAAGGTGTGAAACTGGACTCCAGCTGTCGACAGGAGGGGATCTTGCACTTGTCTCTAGACTGAAATCACTCACTCTTCAGCCTCGTGACCACAGCACCTGAAGAGGTCAGAAATCCCTTGGCCTTGGCTGCCTGTTTTTCTGGGGGACTACGAGCTCCTCGCTGCCCCTGTGACAATGCCCAGAAAAAAAGGGCAGAGCTGTGAGCTCAGCCACAGATGGGACTGTGTCCCAGCCTTTGGACAGCGCTACCCAACAGGACATGCTCTGCTCCCCAGGAGGGCAGGTCCCCAGACTGTGCTCCAGGGGCTCTTCACGAGTGCAGAGATGCATCCCCACGCAGCCTTGGACCAGCTGTGAGGTCACAGAGCCCTGTGGTTCCATGCTGGTCGTACCTACCAACAGCTCAGCCCCCGGTCCCCACTGCAGCAGCAGCAGCAGCAGCAGCAGCCAGAGCAGCAGCAGCAGGAGCAGCAGCGTGGTGTGAGCACAGGGGGTGATGGCCCCTACTCACCGCATCTTCTTTGCCATCTTCTTTCTGGTGGCCCTGCAAACCAGGGCTGCCTGGGCTGCTCCATGGCAAGCACGGGGAGCAGGTAAGTGGGACAGCGATCGTGCAGCCTTTCACAGACAGGCCAGTGGACTTTTCTCCCTGAGAAGCGGGGATGATGGGTTTTTTCCTCCAGTGCTTTAGCGAGGGCTTCCTCTGTGTGCACGAGAGCTCTCCCAGTAAAAAAGCCCGAGGGGCCATATGTTTGGTTCACCCACTCCTCAAGGGCTGTTGCACACAGCCTGGAAAGAGTTTTTGGAGAGCTGTAAGGAGCCAGCCAAGAGGTCACCAGGCCCCTCTGCAGCTTTGGTAATATCCACATCTGTCTGGCTCCCAGGTTGTGCCCTGAGCAGGGGGCAGTGCCTGCAGGTCCCTAAGGCTGAAGTGGATTCCAGCATGCAATGGAAACACTTCTCATCTGTGCTTGCTTCTAGATGAGGGTGCTGGCAATGGTTATCCAGCTTCTCAGCTGGATTGGTTTGGAGTCCTTAGGGCATCCTGCAGGAAAGTTCTCTGTGTCCCTTTCCTTGAAACAACAAACATTGACCATGTAGCAAGAGCTTGTTCACATGCAATTTTCCCTAATATCTTCTCATAGGTGACGGCTTCCCAACTTCTTCGCCTGTTCCTGTCCTCAAGCCTGAGAGCAGCCCCACAGGTCAGTCAGTAGGAGGAAGGAGCATTTACCTTTTCACCTTTTTTTTTCCATGTGAAATACAAGTTCCTCCTTCCATAGCTGCTGCACAGACATGGAGAAGAGCAGAGAGGGAAGGGTTGGGCTTGGTAATGTGCCCTGCAGCTCTTTGCCTTGCAAAACTCTTTGCCAGCCGCTTGGAGCTGGTGCCGGCTGCCAAGCCAGCGGGCTTTGTGGGGTGTGCCCTCTCCTCGTGTCATCCCATTTCCGCATCTGCAATTCAGTTCTGCCGATGTAGATCACAAGAGATGACGGAGGCTTCTCCTGGGTGTTCAGTTACAGATGTGCCTGTAGGGAAGGCTTTCGCAGCTCCTTGGCTGGGTCCTGCACTAGGCCCCCGCTGGCGTCGCAGGGGTGAGTCCTCTGTCTCTGCTGATCGCACCGGCTGTGCGCTGGTTTTCTGTAATTGATTTATATTAAACTCAAATTAATACTTTCTCTTAAGGTCCTCCAAGACCTAAGTATCAAGCTGGAGGAGGAAAAAAGTCCCCAGAGCCATTCGAAGTCCTCAGGGAACTTCTGAAGGAACTGGAGAGAGGACACGGTGGGTGTATTTCACTCCGCCTTAGCCATTAGCCTCTGCAACTGGAGGTTTTAGATACACATCTGGACAGGCTGTAGCCTGCACAGCGGGAAGGGATGGAGCGGAGCCTCGCTGCAGCAACGCTGGGTTTCAGGCCTTGCAGGTGCTGCCAAGCCACAGAGATGGTCCAGGGCTTCTGCTGCCAGTTGTGGCTCCAGTCCAGTGCC
>NW_009649485.1:1102987-1107807 GCF_000708025.1 Charadrius vociferus | reverse complement strand
CTCGCTGCAGCAACGCTGGGTTTCAGGCCTTGCAGGTGCTGCCAAGCCACAGAGATGGTCCAGGGCTTCTGCTGCCAGTTGTGGCTCAAGCCCAGTGCCAAGGGCAGCTGCTGCCTCACTTTCACCGTTGGGGCTCAGAGCTGTTTGTGCAGAGGTCTGTAGGCAGATTTGAGGGCCTGGCACAGGCTGAACTTGTGTTCAGCATGTCACACACGGCACTGCTCCCCCACTGGGCCAGTGCCAGGCAGGAGCGAGGCCCCAGGCAACGCTGGCTGCCCTTTCCGAGTGCTGGAAGTTGGGTGGAGATGCTGATTCGGCAGGCTTTTTGGGTTGTGCTTGATGTCCCGTCTGCAGAGCGATGGCTGGGATGGGATGAATGGGACCATTGCTGGTGCTTTCAGGGCAGGGCAGGAGGGCCTGGCGGAGGAGCCCTTCTCCGATGGGCTGTTTCCCCGGCCGGCCTGGCTGCAGCCTTTTCCCGTCCTCTTTGAAGGAAGGCATCTAGCATCATCTTCCAGTGCGCCAAAAATCCAAATCAAAAGATCACGTGCAATTTCCCAGTCTCCCAGCAGGTCAGGCGTCGTGGCTGTTTGGAATAGTGACTAGGCACCGCCCCAAAAGCCCAGGCAATTTTTCTAAAACTTATCAATGTCTTTGAGAAGTATTGCCTCCTGAAGATGCCATCTCCCCCATGGGGAGCGGCTCCTTCTGATACAACTGTCCTGCTTTCTTTCTCAAGAGACAGACCGAGAGGCTGTGCAGAAGGAGGCCTTTCCAGAAGGACTCAGCGGCTCACCGCCAGTCTCTGCCGAAGAAACAGAGGCGTTGCCAGGTAAGTGCTGCCCTGTGGTCAGCGGGTGTCACCCATCAGGATCGCTGTGTGTCAGCAGGCTCTTCTCCCAGTGCCCGCTCTTGCGTGGCACGTCAGCAGCCAAAGCTGGAAGCGTTTTAGGTTCCAGGCATCTGGACCGTGTTCAGCAGATGATGGGAAACGTGACTCTTGCACAAATGTCCCTCCCTCTGTAGCTGCCTCCCAGAGCTTGCCATGAGTTCCTAGAGGCCCCAGACACAAGAGCAGCAGAGTGGGATCCCTCGCATCAGCTGAGGGTCCGACCGATGCCCTGACTCCCAGATTGGGCAGGGGCTTAGAGGGAATTGCCCCATCCTCCTGCATCTTCTGTGCCTGAGCCACGCTGAGGCTTTACCTGTCCTCTTTGCTTTTTGGCAGTGCTGTCGAAGTCCGGAAAAGAGCATCACAAGAACGTATATGAATTTTTTCGAACAGACTCAGGTACTGAGCAGACTTGCGGGGCTCCCTGAGTGGGAGACTTGTGAAACCTGTGAGTGGCTCTAAGTGGTGCCCATGCTGGAGAAAAGCCAGAAGGGCAGAGCAAGGCTCAAGGGTCTCCTGAGAGGGCCTGACTCCATCCCTCGGGGTGTGGGAGCTGGCCCGGGGGGAGGGAGAGTTGGGGGTGGCACTGCCTGCTGCAAGGGATGGCTTTTGTCCGTGTCCCTCGAAGGAGCAACTGATCGAGCAGCTGCGCTCCCTCCACTGCTCTCCTTCTGGCCTTCTCAGTTTTGTTTGGTGGGACAACCTGTCCCCAAGGGTGGGAGCGTGCCTCCAGGCACCAGCTCTGGGGAGAAACAGAGAACTTCCTGGCCATACCCAACATGCTGCAAGCTTACCAGGGGTGCGCATGATGAGCTAACATGCCAAATTGCTCCTCCAGGTGTGGTCGGAGAGTCAACCATAAGTGCTCCTGATGACCAGAGCAACGCAGGTTTTATCTGTCCCCAGGACGTGCGAAGGCGCTGTATGATAGGCACAGCAGTAGGCGTCGTGTTCGTGCCACTTACAATAGTGTTCTGCTGTGTCATGATCAAGCGGCAGAGGAAGAAAGCCCAGTGAGTCCTTGTTTTTTGCCCGCACTGCTTCCTTCAATGGCTGCTCGTAGCCACAAAGCAATTTCAGTCAGGCCGCTGTGGAGTAGCGAGTTAGTGGCTGGCCAAAACTCTCTGCTGAGGTCTCTGCTGCTCTCAGATGCTTTCGTTGGCTTCTTAACTCCTGGGCCTTCAGCTCAGGAGCCCCCTCCGACTGGAGCTAGTGTTACCTCTCACTGGAGCCAGCGTTAGCGCTGGCTGACCCTGCCTGGACCAGAGCAGGCCCCAGGAGCCACAGGCACAGGCAAAGCAAAGTCAGGAGGAGAAAGAGCAGTGCATGAGATGGCCCAAAAAAGCGAGACGTGCGCCTGCACCCACTCTTTACTCCTGGCACAGGCTGAACTTGTGTTCAGCATGTCACACACGGCACTGCTCCCCCACTGGGCCAGTGCCAGGCAGGAGCGAGGCCCCAGGCAACGCTGGCTGCCCTTTCCGAGTGCTGGAAGTTGGGTGGAGATGCTGATTCGGCAGGCTTTTTGGGTTGTGCTTGATGTCCCGTCTGCAGAGCGATGGCTGGGATGGGATGAATGGGACCATTGCTGGTGCTTTCAGGGCAGGGCAGGAGGGCCTGGCGGAGGAGCCCTTCTCCGATGGGCTGTTTCCCCGGCCGGCCTGGCTGCAGCCTTTTCCCGTCCTCTTTGAAGGAAGGCATCTAGCATCATCTTCCAGTGCGCCAAAAATCCAAATCAAAAGATCACGTGCAATTTCCCAGTCTCCCAGCAGGTCAGGCGTCGTGGCTGTTTGGAATAGTGACTAGGCACCGCCCCAAAAGCCCAGGCAATTTTTCTAAAACTTATCAATGTCTTTGAGAAGTATTGCCTCCTGAAGATGCCATCTCCCCCATGGGGAGCGGCTCCTTCTGATACAACTGTCCTGCTTTCTTTCTCAAGAGACAGACCGAGAGGCTGTGCAGAAGGAGGCCTTTCCAGAAGGACTCAGCGGCTCACCGCCAGTCTCTGCCGAAGAAACAGAGGCGTTGCCAGGTAAGTGCTGCCCTGTGGTCAGCGGGTGTCACCCATCAGGATCGCTGTGTGTCAGCAGGCTCTTCTCCCAGTGCCCGCTCTTGCGTGGCACGTCAGCAGCCAAAGCTGGAAGCGTTTTAGGTTCCAGGCATCTGGACCGTGTTCAGCAGATGATGGGAAACGTGACTCTTGCACAAATGTCCCTCCCTCTGTAGCTGCCTCCCAGAGCTTGCCATGAGTTCCTAGAGGCCCCAGACACAAGAGCAGCAGAGTGGGATCCCTCGCATCAGCTGAGGGTCCGACCGATGCCCTGACTCCCAGATTGGGCAGGGGCTTAGAGGGAATTGCCCCATCCTCCTGCATCTTCTGTGCCTGAGCCACGCTGAGGCTTTACCTGTCCTCTTTGCTTTTTGGCAGTGCTGTCGAAGTCCGGAAAAGAGCATCACAAGAACGTATATGAATTTTTTCGAACAGACTCAGGTACTGAGCAGACTTGCGGGGCTCCCTGAGTGGGAGACTTGTGAAACCTGTGAGTGGCTCTAAGTGGTGCCCATGCTGGAGAAAAGCCAGAAGGGCAGAGCAAGGCTCAAGGGTCTCCTGAGAGGGCCTGACTCCATCCCTCGGGGTGTGGGAGCTGGCCCGGGGGGAGGGAGAGTTGGGGGTGGCACTGCCTGCTGCAAGGGATGGCTTTTGTCCGTGTCCCTCGAAGGAGCAACTGATCGAGCAGCTGCGCTCCCTCCACTGCTCTCCTTCTGGCCTTCTCAGTTTTGTTTGGTGGGACAACCTGTCCCCAAGGGTGGGAGCGTGCCTCCAGGCACCAGCTCTGGGGAGAAACAGAGAACTTCCTGGCCATACCCAACATGCTGCAAGCTTACCAGGGGTGCGCATGATGAGCTAACATGCCAAATTGCTCCTCCAGGTGTGGTCGGAGAGTCAACCATAAGTGCTCCTGATGACCAGAGCAACGCAGGTTTTATCTGTCCCCAGGACGTGCGAAGGCGCTGTATGATAGGCACAGCAGTAGGCGTCGTGTTCGTGCCACTTACAATAGTGTTCTGCTGTGTCATGATCAAGCGGCAGAGGAAGAAAGCCCAGTGAGTCCTTGTTTTTTGCCCGCACTGCTTCCTTCAATGGCTGCTCGTAGCCACAAAGCAATTTCAGTCAGGCCGCTGTGGAGTAGCGAGTTAGTGGCTGGCCAAAACTCTCTGCTGAGGTCTCTGCTGCTCTCAGATGCTTTCGTTGGCTTCTTAACTCCTGGGCCTTCAGCTCAGGAGCCCCCTCCGACTGGAGCTAGTGTTACCTCTCACTGGAGCCAGCGTTAGCGCTGGCTGACCCTGCCTGGACCAGAGCAGGTCTCAGGAGCCACAGGCACAGGCAAAGCAAAGTCAGGAGGAGAAAGAGCAGTGCATGAGATGGCCCAAAAAAGCGAGACGTGCGCCTGCACCCACTCTTTACTGCTGAGCCGGCCTGGAGGATTCCCCCTGCTTGGTGGTGCCATGAGATGCAGGTGTCCGACGCGGCCAAGCTGTGCCTGCAGCTAGGCCCACGGTGGTGAGCCTTGCCGCTGCCGGGCCATGCTGTGGAAGAGAGCCCCTGCCTCCCATCTGCAGCTGCGTGCCTGAGCACCCTCTTCTCTCCACAGGTCCGAGGCTGCAGCATCAAGATCCCACCTGGGAACTGGCGGCCGTACCTCGCGCACGGATAACTGGACCAGCCGTCCCAGCAGCCCTGAAAGATGGACTCAACGCCACCAGCCACCACTCCGGCCAGAAACACCGACACGACCGCCCTCCCGTGGGCCCCCGCGCCCCCCCAGCCCATATCCGGCCACTCTACACCGGCAGGAGTATTAGCCCAGCACCATCTGGCCCCAGTCCCAAGCAAACCGCCCCCCCCGCCACACCACCCCCCCGGGCC
>NW_009649485.1:1100341-1102178 GCF_000708025.1 Charadrius vociferus | reverse complement strand
CATCAAGATCCCACCTGGGACCTGGCGGCCGTACCTCGCGCACGGATAACTGGACCAGCCGTCCCAGCAGCCCTGAAAGATGGACTCAACGCCACCAGCCACCACTCCGGCCAGAAACACCGACACGACCGCCCTCCCGTGGGCCCCCGCGCCCCCCCAGCCCATATCCGGCCACTCTACACCGGCAGGAGTATTAGCCCAGCACCATCTGGCCCCAGTCCCAAGCAAACCGTCCCCCCCGCCACACAACCTCCCGGGTCCGGCCCTCCAGCAAAGACTGGAGGCAGCAATGCTAGCGTGTGGCTTGGGGTGAACCGGTGGCCGTCCCTCGCACCTGGACAGATGGACCATCCGTCGCAGCAGCCCTGCGAGATGGAACCAACGCCAGCAGCCACCACTCCGGCCAGAAACACCGGCAGGGGCACCCTCCTCTGGGACCTTGTCCCCCCAGCCCATCTCCGAACACCATGCAGTGGCAGGAGTACGAGCCCAGCACCCTCGATCCCCAGCCCCAACCAAAACTGTGCCCCCGTCCGACAAGCCCCCTGGCCCTGCGTCGAGGACTGGAGGCAGCCATGCCAGGGTAGGGCATGTGGCGCTGACAGTACAACCAATGCCCAACAACCACTTCAGAGATCAGCCGTTTCTTTCAAAATAAAAAAGTGACACAGCTGGAACAAGGGTGTCCGGGTGGTTGTACAGGCACCCTGCCATGCACCAGCACTGGAGGCAGCCATGACAGGGCAGGGGCTTGGGGTGGTGACACAATAAACAACCGCTTCGGGGATCAGTTGATCTGGCCAGAAACACCGGCAGTCCTGCCCTCCTGTGGGACACCGTGCCCCCCTAGTCCGTTCTGGACACTCTTCAGCCACAGCAGAACGAGCCCAGCACCATCCAGCCCTAGCCCCAACCAAAATGGCCCCTGCTTCCCCAAGCCCACTGGTCCAGGCCTCCAGCGAGGACTGGAGGCAGCCATGACACGGTAGGGCTTGGGTCACTGACAGAACCAGTAACCACTTCGGGGATCGAACATTCTCCAAATGAAAAGGGATGGAGGTGTCACAGAAATGTCCGGGTGGTTCCAGCCAAGGCCCGAGGGCAGCTGCTGCCCCGGTTCGACCGTTACGGCTGAGGGGGGGCTGGCGCAGGCGCCGGCAGGCGGATCGCGGGGCCTGGCGGGTGCTGAGCGTGTGTTCACCTCAGGCCTAGCGCTGCTGGCCCACGGGGCCAGGTCATTAGCATCATGGCAGATCATTGCTGTGCGTGGTCACCCAGTGTCTGCAGCGTCAGGAGCCCAGCTGGGAACCCGTGGCTGCCCCTCGCACCCGCACAGCCAGACCAGCTGCCCCATCGGCCCTGAGAGCTGGAACCAACGCCAGCAGCCACCACTATGGCCAGAAACACCGGCACACCTTGCCTGCTGTGGGACTCTGTGCCCCCCAGTCCTTATCCATCAACTCTGCAGCGGCAGGAGTACGAGCCCAGCACTCCCCAACCCCAGACCCAAACAAAATGGCGCCCCTGCTCCCCAGGCCCCCTGGTCCGGCCCTCCGGTGAGCACTGGAGGCAGCCATGACAGGGGGGGGCTTGGGGCACTGACAGAACCCCCAGAAACAGCTTCCAGGATCAGCTGGAAGCTGATCACTCAAAATAAAAAAGGGTCAGAGCTGTCACAAAAGTGCCCGGGTGGTACCAACAGCAAACCAGGAGCCCAGCTGGGAATCGGCGGCTGTCCCTCGCACCCAGACAGATGGACCATCCATCCTAGCAGCCCTGCGAGATGGAACGAACGCCAGCAGCCACCGCTCCGGCCAGAAACACCGGCAGGGGCATA
>NW_009649485.1:1094841-1099601 GCF_000708025.1 Charadrius vociferus | reverse complement strand
CCCCCCCCCCCCGCACAGCCAGACCAGCTGCCCCATCGGCCCTGAGAGCTGGAACCAACGCCAGCAGCCACCACTATGGCCAGAAACACCGGCACACCTTGCCTGCTGTGGGACTCTGTGCCCCCCAGTCCTTATCCATCAACTCTGCAGCGGCAGGAGTACGAGCCCAGCACTCCCCAACCCCAGACCCAAACAAAATGGCGCCCCTGCTCCCCAGGCCCCCTGGTCCGGCCCTCCGGTGAGCACTGGAGGCAGCCATGACAGGGGAGGGCTTGGGGCACTGACAGAACCCCCAGAAACAGCTTCCAGGATCAGCTGGAAGCTGATCACTCAAAATAAAAAAGGGTCAGAGCTGTCACAAAAGTGCCCGGGTGGTACCAACAGCAAACCAGGAGCCCAGCTGGGAATCGGCGGCTGTCCCTCGCACCCAGACAGATGGACCATCCATCCTAGCAGCCCTGCGAGATGGAACGAACGCCAGCAGCCACCGCTCCGGCCAGAAACACCGGCAGGGGCATCCTCCTCCGGGACCCTGTGCCCCCCAGCCCATCTCCGGACACCATGCAGTGGCAGGAGTATTAGCCCAGCACCATCCGGCCCCAGTCCCAAGCAAACCGCCCCCCCCGCCACACAACCCGCCGGGTCCGGCCCTCCAGCAAAGACTGGAGGCAGCAGCAACGCTAGCGTGTGGCTTGGGGTGCTGACTGTACCACCAACAATCGCTTCGGGGATCGAACATTCCACTCCAAATAAAAAAGGGACAGAGGTCTCACACAAATGTCCGGGTGGTACCAACAGCAAACCGTGCCAGGCACCAGCACTGGTGTTCTTGAGCCCATGGCCAGCAACCAACAGCGACACCAACCCGACCAATGCTCTGTGTGGGACGCAGTGATGGGCTTTTGCACATATTGGTGTGGGTCCGAGGGTTGAGGGAACGTTTGTAGCAGGGGACACAAGCCTGACAAACAAATGTACTGCAGGCAGAACAAAAGTCGTCACTAATTCACAGGTCCTTGACGGGCCCTATTCAACAGGCCATCACCAACTGAGGGTGCTGCAAAGTATCTCCACAGCTGGATACCGCACTAGAGCCCGGCTGGCGTTGCAGGGCTGAGTCTGCTGTCAAAGCCCAGAGAAGACCACCACAACAGCATATATGATTTTTCGAGCGGACTCGGGTACTGAGCAGTCTCACTGGAGACTCCTAGGTGAAAGACACGTCCCGAAACTCTGGAGCGGCTTGAAGCGGTGCCCATGTTGGACAAAAGGCAGAAGGGCAGAGCAAGGCTTAAGGGTCTCCTGAGAGGGCCTGACACCATCTCATCAGGGTATGGGAGGTGGCCCAGGGGAGGGAGAGTTGGGGGTGGCATTGCCTGCTGCACAGATGGCTTCTGTCAGTGTCCTTCAAAGGAGCAACTGGTCAAGCACCGTGGCCAAGCTGTGCCAGCAGCTCAGCCCTCGGTGGTGAGCCTTGCCAGCATTGGGCCGTGCTGTGGAGGAGAGTCCCTGTGTCCCGTCTGCAGCTGAGGGCCTCAGAAACCTCCTCTCTGCACAGGGCTCCTCTGCAGCGTCAGGAGCCACAGAGTCAGAGCTGTCACAAAAGTGTCCAGCTGGTACCAACAGCAAACCAAGAGCCCAATTGAGAACTGGTGGCCACCCCTCGCACCTGGACAGCCGCACCAGCCGCCCCAGCAGCCCTGCGAGATGGAACCAACGCCAGCAGCCAATGCTCCAGCTAGAAACACCAGCCCACCCGCCCTCCTGTGGGACCCCGTGCCCCCCGCCGCCCATATCCGGATACCCTGCAGTGGCAGGACAATGAGCCCAGCACCATCCAGATTCAGCCCTAAACGAAACAGCCCCCCTGCTCCTCAAGCCCACTGGTCCAGGCCTCCGGTGAGCACTGGAGGCAGCCATGACAGGGGAGGGTCTGGGGAGCTGACTCAACCCCAAACAACAGCTTCGGGGACAAGCTGTTTTTCTCAGAGTAAAGAGGGACAGAGCTGTCATACAAGTGTCCACATCATTCATGAGTTTCTTACGCTGTTTAGTACTGTAACCTCCACAGGAGTAAAACCATGGGAGACTGTCAGCTAAAATCCATGTAAGAGAAAAGACCCAGCCTGTCTCTGTGGAAATGATCAAAGCACAAAGGGGAACTTGGGGAGCACCCTCGGCCAGCACTTGGCATGAGATGCAATGGAGGACGTGGTCAGACAAAGGGCTCTCTCTGAGTTCATTAAACGGGCTGCCAACTCCTGTTTCACTGCAGTTGGTCAGGCTTCTCTCATGAATTCCTCATGATTGTCCTCCAGGGTCTGTATCAGGATATGGAGTGACACCATAAGAAATGGGAGCCAGCATCTTCCCGGGCCCACTTGAATCCCTCAGCGCTGAACCTAGACTCCCAATATGCAGGGAACTGGAGTCAGGGCTTGATCCTCAGGCTGCTACTGAGGTTCCCAGTCCTGAGTTGATGGCGGCTATTAGTGTTTGCTACTTTACAACATTCCTCGACAAAGGAGCCCAAATATCGATGGTAGATAAGGACACGTAACAAAGGACAGCCTCCACTTAGCAAGCAAATAGTTTCTCTTGTAGGTGGTCATGGGAAATTGCTGGTCAGGGCTAAATTAATTCTGTCTAATGGACAGACAGTCCACCCTTACTTCAAAGTCCCTGTAATAAGTCAGGTACAGATGCACTGAAGGGTCAGGCATGGGTGGACTCTTGCAGAAGTGGGAAATAGGGGCACCACCTGCTCTGCCCCCATCTTTCTTATAAGCCCCTGTCAAGTATTGAATGGCCGCAATAATGTCTCCCCAAAGCCTTCTCTTCTCCAGGCTGAACAACCCCAACTCTCTCAGCCTGTCCTCACAGCAGAGGTGCTTCAGCCCTTGGATCATCTTCGTGGACTCCTCTGGACCTGCTTCAGCAGGTCCATTCAAGTCACCTTTGTGCACCACAATGCTTGGCATTCTCTCTTCCAGTTACGCACGTTCCTTTTCCCCGTGTCCCTGTCCTTGGCAGCTCCATACACCGATTCAGTTGGCCTCCGTGTATCTGCCACTAACACCTGGCCACAATCACTCGTTAGAAAGGCAGCATTTTCAAAGCCATCCTCTTCATTTTGCCCATGGGTGTGTGGACACAGCAGAGCGTGTTTGTACTCACAGACACAACACAGCCAGGAGAGGGTGCTGCTGTGGGAGCTTATCCAGGTTCTTTCAGTCTCCTCTTCCAGGCTTCAAATTCCTACATCCCTTACCTCTCCTCCTTCGGTCCCAGACTACTGCAAGACTCCAATCTGTGCAGGACCTGTGCTTTTCAGCCATGCCTCACAAGGCATTCTTGGCATTTGGACAGCCAAAATCCCAGAGAAGGGAGGAGGAAGTACCTGTTTCCTCAGAGAGCCCTGGCGTGAAAGCTGGAACAAAGGGCTCAGGGAACCCCCACAAAGCTGCCTTTCCTTGGCCACGCACAAGGAGACTGTCTCGTAGTCACTGACTGCATCTAAAAAGCTCGTTCCCCCATCCCTGCTCACCCAGTGAAAATTCTCAGCACCCTTGGATTATGTGGAAACCCACCTTAGAACTCATCTAGGCTTGGTTTGGGGGCAAAATCCAGCTTTTGTGACCCAAGTTGTTGATGTTAAGTTTGCTCTTTGGGCAGCTGCTGCAGTGTATGAATCCCTTGTAGCATCAGCCAAATACCACACACAATATAGGTACCTAGCAGCCTTCCCCCAGTGGACCGGTACATGAGGTGGCAGAGCACAAGAGCAGGCATTGCAGAAGGAGACAGTTGGCCACAAAGGGCGTAACTTGCATGTTTTTCTACTCAGGATTCTTGTAGTGATATTTTGGTAGTTACCATATCTCACTACAAGTTAGGAGTGAGCTGGCTGGTGGACTTGAGGCAAGAGAGGATCAAGGAAGAAGAACCCTAACGTTGTGGAGATGGACAGCACTGCAGCAGCAGAAGGGTTCCTCCTGTATGGCATGGTTGGGGTTTGTGCATTCTGCACTTCTGACATGGCTTTGTGGAAAGGCTCAATAGGGATTATGTGTTTTCTGTGGTTTACTGCAGTAGCTGTTGCAGGGAGGCTTCATAGCTGCTGCTGCTGCTACTGAGGTAACCCTGTAACGGGAGAGGAATTTCGTGGAAGAACAGAGAAGGAGGTAGATGCCAGCTGGGGTCCTCCTGCCCCATCCTGCCACTAGCTCACAGCCACGTTGCTGCAGCAGGATTAGGTGATGGAGTGTCAGCATGACAAGGCAGCGCTCCTGATGAGCGTAAAGAGAAATCTGCCCACACATACCCCACAGCTGCAAGGCTGTCACACAAAGCCGTGAGTCAGGTTTAGAGCATAAGGAAGTGGCAAGGAAAAGGAGCATTTGCTATTTAAGCCTTTACATCACACAGGTCCCAAATTAATTAACAGGCTGCTGCTAAAGTTTGTAGGTTTGATTATTCATTTAGATGAGCTATTTTTGTTCTTTCCCATGATGGGTTCAGTCAGGCGTGGTGGCTAGTTTGGCCATAATTGCAACTAAATTTGTCAGTGAACCAGAAAATTTACTAAATAAAAAAGCACCCAGTTCTACAATATCCGTTTACATGGACTACATGCAGGTAATTTTTCAAATGCCAACACCTGACATTAACTTCAGAAAGATTATTATAGCTGCATCTAATGATACGTGAAAGTCCATGTTAATTATACCATTTTAATAAGTATTAAGCCATTAGGCTCT
>NW_009649485.1:1069159-1094695 GCF_000708025.1 Charadrius vociferus | reverse complement strand
GCTGGTGCCACGGTGGTGAGCCTTGCCGCTGCCGGGCCATGCTGTGGAAGAGAGCCCCTGCCTCCCATCTGCAGCTGAACGCCATTTTAATAAGTATATAATATTATATATATAAATATATAATACCCAGAATTGGTGCTAGCTATTCGGAGCTAACTGAAATAACTTCTTGGGAAACAAAGACACCTGCAAATGCATCTTAGTATTCCCAAGTCTGACTGCTAAGGTATGCTGGCTAACATTGAACTGCTTGTTATGTTGCCTTGCCTCTTTACAAAGCTGCTTTTGTGTATGTGATTCAAGCGCAATATTTTACTTCCAAGTGTGCTTACTTTAGGCTGATTTTGCCAAAGAACTTGTTTGGATCTGAATTTGATACATAATCATCTAATAGTTGAAGCATGTATAACTGATATGTATTTTAAACTCCAAATATTAGTCATTTACAGTACTGAATAAAAATATTTTGGAAAAGGACAGATTCGTGTTTAACTACTTACATATATCAAACTGGGCAACTGTCAATCCTGCAAACTGGCATTCCAGTCTGAATCCTAAGGCTGTAATCAAAAACTGCAGTTATGATGATATCCCATTTGTTTCTGTCTTATTAGATAAAAATATAATAAGATTTTCACTATTTTTTAGTATTATTATGTTACACCTATTTATGCAAATTTTTGCTGAACATAATTAAGAACAGAATGATAAACTTATTAAGGTTTGATAATTGTTTTCTGCCTTAAAATAAGATCTAGAAAAGTTTAGCTAATAAGGTAAAATTTTACTCTTATTCAAGCACTTAAAATGCCACAATCAATTTTCTTTTAAAACCATTTCAAAGCTTTCTTAGCCATAAAAGTCTAAATTAAGGCCTTGACAACGTAATACTCGATACACTTAATGTATTTCTCTACTGCAACACCTTTTAGAAACACATTGGTGACAACTACTTAAGAGATCTAAAAGAAAAAATTATCTGCTGTCAATAGTAGACCCCAAGATCTGTTCATTATTACTCTTAGTCTTATTTTAAAATTTCTAAAAGGAAAAGGAATTTAATAAGTTCAGTCAATATTTATTTTCTGCAAAGTAAAATCAAATAATATTAATGTAAACATACGTAATACATAAATATGAACTCAATCTATTAAACCTTTGTGTACGATGGCACTGAACTTATGGCAATTGTGTGATTTCAAAATAACGCTGCTTGCCAATGACAGAGGTTTCTAAATCAATAAATACATTTGAAAACAAGAAAACAGTTCACAATATAAAAGCATAGTACCTGAAACCAAATACTACAGTACGGTCACACAGGAGCTGTTCATTAGAACTGTGTAGGTAGAGCAATTGTCACTGAAACTCCCTCTAAAAAAATAAAATGCTTTGTTAATAACTACTGTTACCTAAAGTTAGGTAAATCATGCGAGACAGCACAAAATACAGTAGCTGGAAAATGCAAAATAATTTGGTAGGCTCATCTAATTCTTCGGCATAGCTGTGCAGAAATCAAGAGGAATTCTCTGTTCCTTCCTTAAGCCTTTTTCTTTTTTCTTCCAGTGTTTGTTTAAATACTTTGTTCAAGGTATTGTAAACATATGGTCCATTTTCAGAATCGAAGCTTGTCTAATAAAAGGGAGAAATTTAAGTTCAGTTGTTAAACAGATGTCATACAGCAAAAGGCAAAGTAGATAACCAACACTTTTTTTAAAAAGTAGTTCTAAGATTTATCATAGAAAGTATGTGTGTCATGATGGAGCACTTAATGCTAAATATTTTCAGTTTTATACTGAGTAGACATTAAGACAAACTATTAGAAGGAGAAATGTCATGATTGCTTTAACAGGTGACATGTCTGTAGATTTACTAGAGATTAGGAAGCAGTTGAACATTCCATTCAAATAATGTCACCTGCTGAATCTGAGAAGAAAGCAGCTCTGAGCTGAGCAATAACCTCAGCTTAACCTGTCACTGTTAAATGATTCCAAAAGCAGAAGTTATTTATACACATCCTATATTAAGGGCCCGAAACATAACTGAAATGCACTGTAATTTCAGAAAGTGATTTAATCTGCTGGAAAGACTCCAAGTAGTATGGAATTTACCAAAGCCTTTGGTAAGATACTCCCAGAGACTAATTATTCTCACCACTTAAAAATTACCTTTTCCCTAATTTGAAGAAGTGCATGAATTGGCAGTGATCCAGAAATAAAAAAAGAAAAAAAAAAGAGACTAAAAGATTAAGGCTGTAGTGGCAGAATTTGATTATGTTAAGAATATTTCCTATCCTTTATGTAGGTGCATTATTATAAAATGTAAACTCTGAAATAGATAGGCAGGAGTACACCAAGGAATTACTGTAACTTTCTCACAGAAGCCTGCTCTGTTGATTCACCCTTCACGATTTAAATCAACTAAATACGATGTCACAGACAAACGGTTACTTGCCTTAGTGAAAGCTTTAATAGCACGAGCAAGTAAGGCCTCCTCCACATCAGCTGGTAGCATTTGCAAGTTCACCACACAGTGTAAAATACAAAGGATAGTCTGACACTGTTCCTGGTGGGTAAAAGGAACAGCAGCTCATTAGAAGAAATATTTTCAGGAAAAACATTTCACTTTCAGGTTTTGTTAATTGCTGTTTAAATATCAGACTGTGCTTTCCTGTATTGAAACTTTCAGGTGTAGGAGTTGGGGAGGGAATTTTCACAAGCCTAAAGAGCCTCTACATAATTATTTCAGTCAGGATGGGAGAAACTCTTCACTTCTAGTGTACCACAAACTGCTCTGGAAATTTCTAGGAGGTCAGGTGTGCATCTGGAGACTGCCTAGGGCAGACCTACGTGGCATAGAAAAAGCGAGATTTGATCTTTTCAGCCCAAGATGCTATGCATGTTTAGGGCTCTTTCCCCAACTAACATGGGATGATCTGCATCTCTCTCTGTCCTACCAAATCTCCTTCACCAGGTCCAGCGGGACCTGGACAGGCTGGTGAGCTGGGCAGATAGGAACCTAATGAGGTTCAACATAAGCAAGTGCAGGGTCCTGCACCTGGGGAGGAAGAATGCTAGGCACCAGTATACGTTAGGGGTGGACCTGCTGGGAAGTAGCTCTGAGGAGAAGGATTTGGGGGTCCTGGTAGATAGTAAATTGTCAGTGAGCCAGCAGTGTGCCCTTGCTGCCAAAAAGGCCAATGTAATCCTGGGCTGCATAGGGAAGAGTGTGTCCAGTAGGTCGAGGGAGGTCATTCTCCCCCTCTACTCAGCACTGGTGAGGCCACAACTGGAATACTGTGTCCAGTTTTGGGCTCCCCAGTTCAAGAGGGACAGGGAACTGCTGGAGAGAGTCCAGCGAAGGGCAACCAAGATGACTGAGGGATTGGAGCATCTCCCTTATGAAGAAAGGCTGATAGAGCTGGGACTCTTTAGCCTGGAGAAAAGAAGGCTGAGGGGAGACCTTATTACTACTTACAAATATCAAAAGGGTGGGTTGAAGGAGGATGGAGCCACACTCTTCTCGGTGGTTCCCAGTGACAGGACGAGGGGCAATGGGCGCAAGCTGGAACATAGGAAGTTCCGTTCCAACACATGAAAAAACTTCTTTACAGTTCGGGTGGCAGAGCAGTGGCACAGGCTGCCCAGGGAGGGGGTGGAGTCCCCTTCTCTGGAGATTTTCAAAACCCGCCTGGATGCAGTCCTGAGTGATGTGCTCTGGGCAGTCCTGCTTTAGCAGGGGAGTTGGACTGGATGATCTCTAGAGTTCCCTTCCAACTCTGAAAATTCTGCGATTCTGTGATTAAAGGCAGCTTGCAGAAAGACACCGGCAGTTCTGGCAAGGATGCATAAAGGGAGCGACAGTATCTTTTGTGGCTGCTAGTTCCCATAGCTTTTCCAAGGGAGACAGATCTCTGCACTGGCAGTTCACTTAACAGTGAAAATTAAATTAAAACTTGAGGGAATTATGGGAAGGGCAGCTAAATATGCACCAGTACATACAGGAGGGCTCACTGGCTGGAGAGCAGATTAGCAGGAAAGAATCTGCTCTAGTTGACTCTGTTTTGAGCAGGGCAGTTGGACTAGAAGATATCCAGGGGTCCCTGCTAATTCGACTATTTTGTGATTCTGAAATAATATAGGATAAGATAAGGCAAGGTAAAATGAATATTTTAAGTTTAAAAAAATATTATTCATTTCCCATTCATTTTTAACAGGTGTCAAGCAGTTATTTTTTATTTAATACAAACAGAAAGTTAAAACTCTGACAGCATGGAAGAATGCTTCAGGAAGAAAGATAACATTTTTAGATGAAGTCGGGAATTCTGAATGTCATGTCACAAAGATGGTGATAGCACATAAATTTCTGACCACCTACTGACTGGAAGCTGTATTCTTGGATATCTGGAGGCTGTTAAAAGGGGCCCTATTTTCTTCATAAATACTTTGGAAATAAAGAATTCCCGAAGAATTAGGAAATGAACTGGTGTAATTAAGAGATCAAGAATGGAGATGATTTTTTTTTTATTTATTTACCCCGCACATAGTCCTTTGGGGAAAGCACAATTAAACAGTTTGGAGCAAAAATACCTGTTTTTCATAGGAATTTCAGAATACAGATGGCCACAGTTCTGAATTACGTCGAAGAATTTGGCCTGGCTTCTAATTCCTTGAATTGCCAAATTCTTCCTATTCCTCGCCCCACCTCTTCCAAAGCTGATGGATTAAGATGTTTGCACAGCAAATATGACAACCATTAAGCACAGCTGCCAGATGTGATGTTAATGAAAGCCATACATCGAGTCACAGAGAAAAAGTTTCTCATCTTTGCCTCTGGATCTCAAACTGCAGAATTTGCAGGGAAATATGCTGAAGTTGAGCTTCTACTGAACGCTGTTCAAAGATAGTATCTGGTATTTTTCTTATAGTATTCATCATCATAGTATTGATTACAACTCATACTATTCGATACCAAAATAATCCTCATTCTGATTTTTAAAGAGATTGAAGTTGCCTTTTCAAAGTGCAATTCCTTTGCCTAAAGGCTGTAAATGAATAGTTTAATACACATTAACAAAACATACTTGGCAGTTAATGAATGAATTGACATATATAACATCTACCTTTCTCAGTAAATAAAGTGCATCCTGTGATTCTGTGCAATTTTTTGCCAGCATGTCAATATCGTCTTTGGATATAATAGGTTCTTTCAGCTGCTCTATCCAGGACCACATCAAGCTACAGAGGATAAAAGGATCTCTCTCGGTACAGATTTTATCCCAAGCTCCATCTCGAGAATTCAGTTCTTTCTTGAAAAAAACAAAGCAAAACAAAAAAACACCTGAAAATGCATAATTTACTTTTGCCAACATTCTCTTTGATTGTAGCAGTACTTGGCTGTTTATGTCCCAACAAAAAAAAGAAGACTTAAGAGTTACAAAAAAAAGTATTTCTAGTTTTTTCCAAAGCATCAACATTAATCAGCAGTAATACAAGTGAATTTTTAAAACAGCAGGATGACATAAACAGTGCAGCTCAGAACCTCCCAATTATCTATTAGAATACATAAAACAGCTTTGGATTCCAACTTCAAAGCAAATGTTGCTAGGAGGATTTGGTTTTCAGTATAAGCAGTGAAGTTTCTACTAAATTCTTTTACTTTTATACACAGAATCCCCTGATTAGTTCTGAGAAATCACTGATTAAAAACACCACAGCTCTACCTTAAAATCTGTAGTACTTTTATGCTACCAGCAGCCAAGTTGCAACCATAGATAATTACATCAATTTTCATTTGTTAGGAAAATGAATGAACACAACCAGAAACAATGTTCTAATCTCCTGCTAGAGACCAAAATTTGTAGGTGCATTTTGCTTGTTTTTGAAAGAACTGGCCCATAACTGACAAATACAATCATTTACTGAATCACAGTATAAACTCCCAATGTGCCACTTGAAAGCACATGGTGGCTGGCATTTTTGCCATTCTAGGAATTAACCTAGGTGGAATACGCAGAGGCCGTAATATTGAATCAAGTTAAAAATTACCTGCCACATTTCTACCTTCTGCTTCACTTCATCCTCTCCCAGAAATTCATTTATGTCTGCAAGTGCTTTTGCTGCCAAAACTCTTCGGGCTTCCAAACTCAATTCTGACTGCAGAACAATGTGTGGAATTGCCTCTGACACATCTTTGCTACCTTGGCTTTCATATCCAATGGAAAAGTTCACTTTAGAAGAAGAAGAAGAATCAGAGTCCTCAGAGACATAGACTCTTCTGCTATACATATTAGTCTTGCGTTCTTTTCTATGACCAATCTCATTGGTAAAATTGTGCCTTGGCGTTCCAGGTTCCCTGGTATTGTGGATAGATGCTAGACCTGAAGAAAAAGTTTTGCTGCGTTGTACTTCTTTGGTAGAGTTCCTTCTGTGATAAAGCGAGGATCCATCTTTTCGTCCATCCAAATTAAATTTACCTTGACTCCAGAACATACATGTATTACGCACTAATGCTTCTTTGTTTAAATCCAACTGTGGCTTTTGTTCACCTGTGGCAGAACACTCCTCACCACTGTTCTGCTTAAGTTTGCTGCACAGTAATATCTGAGCTGGTACCGTCCATGCGGTTTCTCCATGTTCTAAAAGGAACTCCGTTCTCCTTAAATCTGAGTCACTATAGCTTAGGCGCCTTTTCAGATGAGTAAGAGGCTGAAGGCATTCGACATTCCTTCTTTTCCAAAGAGGATCACATTCGTGTCCCAGGGAGAAAAGAGAATCCTGGGTCTCAAAAGCAGACGAATGAGTGTGGGAGGAGTCCGACGTATCGCTGTCCTGCCTTGCGAGTTCTCTATCTAGCTGTGTGGACACCAGCTGAGAAACAGTCTTTTCAATTTCAGCTGAGAGATCTGGTATATCTAACAATTCTGCCTCTATCACTTGTCTGTTTTCAGCCAAGTCTAGCAACAATTTGCAAACTAGATGAATAAGTTTTGGCACATGTTTGAGATGCCTACTCTCGTATCCGTGGAGCAGATGTCTCTGACGGGTCAGGTACTGGGACAGCGTCACTGTGTGTGCCTTGGGTTCACAGCATGCAAATACATTTCTCAGAGGAACCAAAAACTGAGTGAATTCTCTGATGCATAATAACTGCCCTCTAGTCTGGATAGAATTAGGCCTTTTTGCTCTGACAAAAAGAATTGCTTGATCAGCACTCATTCTTGTTGCAAAAACTAAGTAGCAAGCTATTAGAACACCTGGAAAATATAAAGACAAGCATTAGTTGAAGAACTATCAGACTAAAACAAATACTCAGTGGAACTATAGGATAAAAAGTAATATAGGTAAAGATACAGGCTTTACGCCCTCTATTACACGATGCTGTTACCCAAGTATAGTTGCATCTGTTGGACCACAAGATAGTAAATCCATTCTCACTCCACTTTCAGTGAGAGCTAGTTTCTCTCCACAGCATCTCTAGGAGTTCCATCATTTGTGAACAGAGGAGCAATGGTGGTTCCAACAGGAAAAACACGGGCAAAAAGGTCTTGAAAGAAGTAAATCACATTTTAGCTGCTCCACCAAATCTACCTGACCTAACAATGAGTGGCAGGTTTGTAAACATGTAATAAATACTGGACAGTGAAAGGGTACTAGGTGAATTTTTCCCATCAAAAAGAAGCTGTCCCATATGAATGTAACAGGGAATTATTATACAGATTCAAAAATTTTCTAACCTTACAAGTTTCTGTTTTTAATATACTAAAATTGATTTAATCTAGCCATTCAGATCATTTCCAGAAATTTGTTTAGCATTTTTAACCATTTTATAGATGTACATCTTGCAATCATGTAAGATATAAACAAATTATTAATAATTTATAACCAGAGACTGGTTTGCGTTTTTAGAAAAACAATTCTGTTGGTCTTGCAGAAGAGCACATACCTGTCCGACCAAGTCCTGCATGGCAATGAACAGCTACCCTCCCTTCCTGCAAGGCGAAAGCCATGACTTTTACCATATCAAGTATAGTAGTGAGAGATGCCACTCCGTAATCCTTCCATCCGAAATTATAAAAATAAACTAAAATAAAAAGAGAGAGAGTTATCTTCTGCCATACCAAATGTGAAATTT
This sequence comes from Charadrius vociferus, assembly GCF_000708025.1. NCBI lineage: Eukaryota > Metazoa > Chordata > Aves > Charadriiformes > Charadriidae > Charadrius > Charadrius vociferus. The sequence continues at coordinate 1,086,562 of NW_009649485.1, read as the reverse complement.
TCAGTACTATATGCAGAGGAGCAATGACTAATAATAATTATAGTACTAAAACTGAATAACGAATCTTAGAATCTGACTACATGTTGTTTGCAAGAGATTATTTTCCCATTTCAGTGTGCACTTGCTATTGAAATTTGATAAATCCATTAAGCTAGCAAAGATTTGTCAAACTAAAGTTCAGCTAGAATGTAAAAGGTATAACAAAACTGAGTGATTCATACAAAAATTACTGAGCTATATATAGGTAAAGGGTAATTTTTTCCTTTTAGAAATAAAAGCACTTCTTCAGTCAAAAGCTGTTTCTTCCTGAGAGGCACTTTTTCTCAGCTCACCATAATATGAAAATGCAAAAATACTGTCAATACAAATGTCCTCAAATGAAATAATCTTTTATAATCTAGATAACAAAACACAAATTGTACCAGAATTTGAAACATTAATGTTCTATGTATTTGTGAACTCAGAAGAAAAAAAAAACATTTAACTAGCTGTTGTCTTTCTTTATTCTGAACACCTGAACGGAAACCTTCATCTCACTCTACATATATACAATCTTCAATAATGTGTTATTCATTCTTGATTGTATTTGCCATTTCATGTTTACATCCCATTTTGTGCAATGTTTCTTACATAGCTGCTTTTAACCCACAAGAATTCAAGTAAAAACATCTTTAAGTGCCAAAATCAATAATTAATAAGGAAAAGCAGCAGGACTGAACTTACTTCCAGCCTCCATAAAAGCTTCAGGAAGGTAGGTGAAGCCGCTTTCTTGTTCCAATGGATTCCCACAGCTCGCATGCTCCCCAGGACGCTGAAGGTTAATTATGGTTTTTATGCCACATCTTAAGGAAGGAATAGATGAGTCAAAGTATTATATGCAGCCAAAATCTCATTATCCCTTATTTTCTGAAACACACATTTGTTCTTAGTGGAGAATAAATCTTTACCTGTATATTGTTAAAATGAAAGGATCTTTATGAACAATCCAAATCTATGTTGAAAGAGACAATGGATCAAGAATTACACTGGTAATAACTACAATAAATAATGACTAAATTTGTTACCTTTCAAACTGTTCTATAATGTTGTACTTTTCAATTAATTCTGTTGAGGGTCGAGCCATAGCCAGTATGTTATCTGTTATCCTGAGAAATTAGAAAAGTAGATAATAATGTTGTTATTAGTAATTTCCTGGGTACGAATCTACCAAAATAAGAATACTATGTCATATTCAGGAAAGACACAAATACCTTGATGATCAATTAGAAATTATTTTTCAAAAAGTTCTACTATCATTAGTGTCAGTGATAAATCTTCTAAAGCTGATAGAGATACAACATCTCAAAAGACTATTACTGGAACTGCCAGGCCAATGAACACATTAAAAAACTCCTTTGAATAGAAATCTGGACTCGGATCTCTGTTTGGCCCTTTAAGGTTTGTATGCTTCTGAACAGCATTTGCTGTTACAAAAAAAATCAGTAAGAATGTACTCATGTATTCACATTTCACGAGAATATTACTGCATATGAGTATGCTTTTGAATTCATACCTTACGTTATTTTATCTTCAGTAAATATTTTTACTTTTAAATTCTATTATGAACACATTTTAATTAATTTCATTTTAAACCTTAGCAAGAACCATCTATAACCCAGAATAGGGTTTTTTATAATTCATTACAGATAGGTATTTATTCTTTTGGATCTGAGCCAAACTTATTGTAAGTCAACAGAAATCTTTCATCATCTTTACTGGGCTCTGTACAATGGCCATTATGGTTTACTGTTAAGTTGTAGTTCTGAATCATTATGTTTTATACTTAGCAGTAGCTGATTTAAAAAAAAAAAAAAAAAAAACAACTCATTATTTTCCTTTGAATTCTCTCTTTCAATAAATACAATCAATGCTGTTACATTTAGTAAGAGGAAATGCTGCTGATTACCAAGAAGAGTAGAGCCCTTTAATGGCTTGCTCCTGGTCACTCCATCGAGCTGGGTTTTCATACTTGCAAGCACGTCCTCCACATGCCATCGAGCACTGCATGTGACCAGGAATGACATGGCGAAGGCGCTCCCCTACTTTAGTGTATTTTGCTGTCGGACGCCTTGAACTTCCTAGAACATAGGCAAAACCAGATTTAGTAAGGTAGCTTAGAAATTCATCTCCACCTTAAAAGTATCGGTTCAACCTTAAATTGATGAAGGTACAAACAGCGTAAATACATGGAATATACATTTAAGGCTCATTTTTTAACACAGACTTAAAGTAAGGATTCTGTGGAGAAAACATTGCTTGCATTACTGCAGAAGTTGTTTTTTCTCACAGTAAGTTTGTTTTTGCTGATGAAGTTAAAGCTGTGTGATGTCCTTTGCAACAGAAAAAAAAGTCACGGTCCTCTTCCACCTGAAAGCAAAAATACTTAGGCATATACTTGGTGTATGTATGAAGGTGTGCTTCCATTTTATCTGTTCTTTACAACTGAGCTGTCAGAGTGAAAAGCATACATTAATCCTTGAATAAAGAATCAGCGAACAAAATATAAAATACAGGCAAAAAAAATTTAAACCCAGTATTTTATGCATATGTATGTGAAAAATAGTTAACAGAACAAAAGTATATTAATTTAATACCAAGAAAATACTCAGTCTTAATGAAAAGTACTTTACTTTTTTTTTCCGGAAAAGTTGTATCCACTTCCTCAGGGCTCAGAGACGATACCGCCACCATAACCCGGTGAGTCGATGATGAGAGCACCTCTACAACTGAGCTCCGGCGCCTCTGGATTATGCGAAGAAGGGGATCGGAGGAAGAATGCCTCCGACCTTGGAAAAAGTGGCTAAAAATACTCACTGCCGAACGCCTTCGGGGTGAACCCTGCATGACTGACCAGCCCCAGCTACCCTCTAGGAAGGCTGCTGAGAAGGCACTGACAGGCAATCCAACTTGCTCAGCGCTGAAGTTGCGGAAAGCTGTGCATCCTTCCGTACGCTCCAGCAGCTCGTCAGCACGGGCTGAGCTGTCTCCATAGTAACTAACAATGAAGGCGCTGCTGCCAGCTTGGTACCGCTCCATTCTATAGGAATTGAGTCTGTTTGGGACAAACTGTACCACTGCTCAATGAAAATAGTTGCATTGCAAGTAGATAATTTTGAAAAAACGTACTGGGGAACAACCAAAACATTTTCCTTAAACAATATGAGTATTTAGTTAGTTGTAAATAACATGCATTCAGAACTCGCTAAGATACAAAATATTAGATTCAAAAGAACAATCAAAATGTAGCTGGAGGCTCTGCTTCCTGAGAAATCTGTAAGTCAGTACATTATACTCCCCCACCTCCTGGTTTAACATTCCACAGCCACCTCTCCTCCTCCACTTAGTTGCTCCAAAATGCATCATTAGCTCTGTAATGATTGGGATTAGTGTGTTCCTACTGAAATGGTTCAGTACATGATGAATTGTAGACTGTTCGCCCTGGACCATTCATATCTTCTAACAAAACACAATTTGTTATTCAAAACAAAAGGCTTATTTTTTTTCAGGGCACAGGTTTTTTATTAAGCAAAGCTGTTAGCCCTACAGACTGAGATAAAGCAGATTATGGGGAGCAGAAGATGTATCAGTTGAGTGCTTTAGGCTTTTGAAGGTAGATATTAGGTGGCAAATTGCCTCCCACTTTGCTTCCAGCATGCCACGAAGGAGAATGAGCTGGCCAGAAAGATTACAATGCTCTCAGAAGCACAAAAATCTCATGCAACTCTGTGGAGAACAGACTATAGCGATGCTAAAAAAACATTGTCACCCCATTGTCTGTGCATTACACTGCACATTAAAGAGAAAGACTGGGGAAATCAATAAAACCCACCATAACGTTGTTCAATAAGCAAATTAATCCCATTGCGTTTCCCTAAAGATATATATACTATCTTCAGTCTGTGTTTCTTTTTGTACTACAAAACCAGTAACTCCTTCAGATGATTTCGCGTAAGAGAAAGCTCTCTTCTGATAAAAATTCATCAGGTAAAAATCCGCTGTTTCCTCTGGTACTAAACAGGAATTGAGTGACCGTATTTTGAATCCTGCACCCCAGCTCTTATGGAGATGTGGCAAGGCTTGCTGTAGATACCAGGCCTGAAACATCAGTAGTGATGTCGTATGAGACAAGGAAAATGTTAAAGCTCTCTCTTAGCTGTTGTCTCAAAACTCTGACTATCCTAATTCAACAATAAAGCTGACATCAAGAGGTGAGGAAATATTTAAATATGCTTTTATTTTGGGGGTTGGGTGGAAGAGAAAGGAGATGAAAAAAGCTATTTTAAGTGCTACCTGTACCCAAGAAACATGAAAAATATTTTCTAATTAATTATATAGCTTTCTTCTATTTAATTCTTTTTCTCCTTCTCTTCCCAGAAACTTGTCTTCAGTATATATCAAATGATAGTGAAGCCAGAAATGCTGCACATCATTATTTTCCTACTGAATCTAGCAGGATTTGCAAGTATGCACCCCAAACAGTAAGAAAGAGTTACATCCTGTGAGACCTTAAATACTTTATTAAAAAGGAGTGTTTTGCGGAAGGTGTGTTTGTATTTTCAGAGTTAGGCAGTTTCTGAACACAAAAATCACAGAGTTTCTTCAATTAAGAGATCTGACAATATGAAAGGTAGAGAAAAGCTCAACATATTAACACATTGTGGAGATGATAAAGTAATGCAGTTCAGATTTGTTACAGACATTTTATGTTTATAATTGGGAACAGTATTTCTGGGGTTTTCTATGGAAAATGTTGGGGGGGGTGTTCAGAATTTCTCTAAGCACTTTTTATGAATGGCATAATTATTATTAAAATTATTACCTGAACTCATATTTGCAAGATACAGGCTGCTCTCTAGCAATGAAGAATAGGGTAGTTCATTTTGCAGCAAAACTCCTGCAGCCATTGCAGTACCTGTTGAAACAGTAATATGTTCACTGAAAATCTACAACAGAAGCTCAAAAATGCAAAATGACACCGAGTACCTGGCACCTGGTTATAGAGCTGTCCAAGGCTTAAGATTTGGGCAGGCAAGGAAGAAGGAGACTCCCTTTTTACAAGCAGTCATATGGAAAAGACGAGGGGTAACGGGTGCAAGTTACTCCTGGGGAGATTCTGATTCGACGCAGGAGGAAATATTTTTGCAATGAGAACAATCAGCCATTGGAATAATGTCCCCAAGGAAGTGGTGGATTCCCCGTCACTTGGACACTCTTAAGATCCAGCTGGGCAGGGTGCTGGGCTGTCTTGGCTAGACCGTGCTTTTGCCAAGACAGGTTGGGCCACATGATCCTTGAGGTCCCTTCCAACCTGGCAGCACGATTTCTAGATCACACCATTTATAATTTTAGTTGACACTTGCCAAACAGACTGTCCACAAGCTATATGCCTTCTCTGCTCTCTTCCCTCCCCTCCTTGGTTTTAGTCTGTTCGCAAGTTTGAAGTCACATATATGACGATTCTCCTCTAATTAAACTGAATGCAAGAGTCTGTCTAAGCAGAAAACAGTTTAATGCTTTAATACAATTTCTAATAAAGGGTAAGTACTGCTCTGAAGACCTTCTATCTGACAAAAAGAAAGCTAAAGGAAAGCTGTAAACATGAGCATATTAATCGGTCACTGTGATGTTTAAATAAACTGTTTATATGGATCTTCAGTGGAAATTCTTACCCTGTACAAGACTACCATTCTGTTTCTCTTATCTCTATAGGAAAATAGTTGCAAGTATAACAAAAAAGCATTTTTTACACCAAACTAAGTACGTTCCTTCTGTATGTGTAACTATAGAAACTTTACTAAATAGACAAACCTTATGTCCCAAGTTCTGCAAAACCAGTATTAGGATTCAGCAGCATAAATACCATTTTAAAAGACAGATTTGCTAAAAAAAAAAAAAAAAAAAAAAAACAAACATTGTGGGGATTGGCATAACAGTCCTGTGCTGTGGTGAAGTGTGGTGTTAACTGCTTGCTGTTCATTGTCTACCCTTTATCTATCATTCTGCATAATTATTTTTAAAGTAAATATTTAAATAGATTCAAACAGAATTTCATTCATTCAGATATTACAGTATCTGCCACGTACTTGAACAAACTATTTTTCCAACAATGCTAGTGGACTGTATTCAACAAAGTCACCTAGTGCAGCTCTGTCCTTGTCATGATGCTTAGATGTGGGAACAGAACACACATACACATTAATAACCCTTTAATGCTGCTGTATCTGGTGCCTCAGAGAGATGAGAATTACATTTGTTCGTGAAAGCCAAAAGGCCTTTTGAAACTTCAGTGATGCTCAGAAGTGCATTTCTAATGTAAATATATTAAGAAGATGAATTAAGATTAATCTTAATAAGGATTAAACAGTATTTGGAGCATTTTCTACTCAGCTACTTGACCATCTGACTCTGCACTTTTAAAAGTCAATCCTTTAATAAATAGGCAGGAATACTTGCATATAATCGCATTTGATTTGGAGAAGCTCCAAAACCTCTATTTTTTTCCCCATTGGACTTTGAAATCAGCAAGAGATGGCTTTCATGATCAGAGGAAGCTTTGTAGCTAAAGAAATAACTTTATTTTATCCCCAGAAATTTCTTTTAGAGTTAACAGAGTTGAATTAACAAAAATTGTTTGTTTCTATTTCTCAGAAAGTTCCCTTAAAAAATCTTAATAGCTTGTCCAGATAACATACAAGCATTTGAAAAACATATGTTTCATCATATGGGCAGCAGAATCACCACCAGTATGATGATTTAGTTTGCCTATACTCAAGTGTTAGAAAAAATGAGATGAAATATCATGAGATATTTCTATCATCTAAAACTATTTTCCTGTTTGTTTTTTTTTTAAATCAGAATTTGGCCTAACAAGGACTCTTTTGACTGAAAAGGGAAGAGATTAATGAAGAAGATAATATACCTACAGTATTACAAAATACTAGCAAGATTGTTCTAAAGGCAGAAGTAAACAATGTGTTTATTTGCTGTGTAACAAACTAGACCTCCCTCAATTTTATTTCAGAAGATCTACCAATTACGGTATTTCCTGTTCTGTATAACCAGGCAGTTCCAATTGACTTAAATATTTTGTCTGTGTGCCTTTCAGTTTGGTAAATTTACTTCCTGACAGGTGTTTTAAATTGCACAGTGTGATCAATGGGAGCAATTCCCTTATATTTACTTCTGAAAAAAAAGTTAAGTAAGATTGTGACAAATCACTTTACAGAGTTATACTGCACTCCCTCAAACAGATGTAAAATGTTGTAATTTGGGACAGGCGGTACTATTTCAGTGTTGACGTTACTAGAGAGGGGTGTTACATTCCTGCACAGATAAAAAGAGTGTTAAAAGTAAAAATAGTGCTTGGGTAAAAGAAACAACTCTCTCCCGATTCTTCTATGTACCAGATATTCTTAGTTTTTAAAAGCTCCTGTTGACCATTTTGTTCACCATGCAAACACTTGATAGATGCTGGAGAAAAAAACCAAGCCTGGAGCGTTATTCCAGGTCACAGTCCTCATTAGCTGTCTGAGGGAACGGAGCCATGTGCCTTGTGGCAGTCACCATACCACCTTAATCAGATCCACTCCCTTAACTCTGACATGCATTTCCACTGCCATGACAGCAAAGAAGCTGGTCTTTTAATCCCTTGCCCAATTCAAGAAATGGAACGGTGTCTCAGGTGATGTTGCATCTCTTCATGCTTTATCACAGGAAGCAATCTCATTAAGCGTGCATAAACAACACGGCTAATGAAACCAAAACAGTAAAAATAACATCTCTGGTGTTGGCTGACTGAAGTAAGCAGCAGTACCCCACTGGCCAAGGAAACAAGGGTCTCTTGAAATCTTGATACACTGTCAGATGTCAAGCACTAAGGGGGACATTTCAGGAGGTCCACTCCAGGTGTGGATTTTATACTTGTTTTGATTGTCTGTATGTACATTTGAGGTGGGTTGTTTTGGGTTTTTTTTTTCCATTTTTGAGCAGACCAATTCCTAACAAAAAGAATATAACATTTTTTGTTTCCTGTTGGTTGCACCACTGATTCACTGGTTGCGTTTGGTAACACAACAGCTGTCAAGTCCTACTCACTGCTTCGTACATGCAGAGGGGTGACTTTCTTGCAGAGGCAACAGCACATGCACGCCGCACTGTCATAGGTGAGATCACCCTCTGATCCACTTTAAGGAGCGAAGCAGCCTCTTGTCCACGTCCATTTCCTCTGGAATAAAAGCACTTCTCTTTGTAAAGTTCCAGGTTGAGTAGGAAAGTGCCACGCAGCAAAGTAGGACAACTGGGAGATCAGGGGTCCACAACGAAGTGGGTTTCTGGAACTAACTGGTGGGCAGAGTTGCACAGGAAGAGCACAAAGGAGGCACACCTTACTGGGTCACACGGGCAGGTGTCACTCTGCCTTGGAACACGGAAGATTCCTTTTTAGTATTTCAGGACCTGGAAACAAGCGGCTTCCAGTCACTGGGCTGGATTTTTGTTCCAGAATGAAATGAGAAAAGGAGCAATGTCTAATGTTTTAGCAGCCAGAACAAATGATATAGCCAAAAAGCGATGCGACAAGAAGATGCTCGTCTCACTCTACCTTAGCAATTAAGATGGTTATTTAATAGATGCAATTACTATCTTTTATTTCAGAGCCCATTTTCAAAACGGAGAGAAGAGCCTGCATTCCAGACTGGAACGATTCCAGTTGGGCCAGTTCAGCTGCCAGCATGAACAGTAATCCCGTTGCGAAGCTCCCCACTGCACTTCTGTGGGACTATCTGTTAATAGTGAGGTCCCATCTCTCCAGGTTTGCATGGATTTGGTAAACAGGAGTGCGACAGCTGACCACACATTTCAAAAGATTATTTTTATGAAAAAATCTTGGACATGCTTTCAATTTTAAAATACCATTGTGTAAGAAAAGCTACTTTAAACCTCAAATATATTCATACGATAGGCAAATGCTGATGCTTATGCCTGTCACGTAAAATTTTGATGCTATTTTTACTATTTTCTTGTCTTCTAAAGTGAATTTGTTCTTTCCCTGTTGCAGTCATATGTAGGTAACTACCCAGCAGCCAAATTTTTAAAGGAAGATAGTTGGCTACAAACGCAGGTAGGGACCATGTTAGCTTAGCACCTAAGCACTCAGGTAACACCTCTAAAATTTATTCCGTGGCCTGATTCTACACGTACTTATCTTCCTGAGAAGCTTTGCTTTTGTGAGCTGTCCCACAGAAGCCAACAGGGTATTTGTCTAAAGAGAGGATCATATAGGATGAAGTTTCATTGCCAAAATGCAAAGTTCTGTAAACCACACTAATTAAGGTGTTTTAGATGGATAAGTAAAGATAACTTTGATAACTAAGACTAAGCAAATATATGCGAGTGTAAGGAGAACTGTTTATATCTAATGAAATGGTTAAGAGTTACTAAATTATAACCTGGTCTCTAAATTCAGGTTTTAAAATGGATGTTTTAAGATTGGCAGATCATGAGAGTTTTTAAAAGAAAAATCTTCTAAATTTGCTGAGACATAGTTAGTCACTTCTACAGGAAGCACAGATAAATGAAATCGCGTTTTAAATTACAACAGACTATCTAATTTTAACATTACCGGGAATAACAAAGCATTTATTTCTAAATTTTTGGAAAAAATGTGCCAAACTGTTTTTTGTTAAACTTGTTTATGATGATTATGATGAATGAACAAAATGCAAAGGTTATTGTTCTAATGTATATACCAGTAAAAAAGCTCGCTGATGGTCGGTATTTCACAAATACTTAAGCTACAGTTAAGGCAGTTTTAGCATTGAGCACACGTATTTCAGTAGGGACACACCTCAATTCCCTAGGCTTATCTGAAATGTTTACTACCTATAAGCAAACACCAAAAAAATGGAAAAAGAAAATAAACACATAGATATTGGACAAAGAAAAGACAAGGTAACAATTTAAACAAATTTTCATATAGTTCAGTTATATGTAATTTACAGAGCAGAACAGTCACAGCTGTTGTAAAACTCCAGTGGTTTCCCTGGGACCACAACCAGAACTGATTTGTTATTTCCATATGTGTTTTTCCCCCTTTGGGAAAAAAATATTCCCCATCTGTTTTAGTAAAAGGTGAATGTCATTTAATCATTAAGTTTGATATTTACGAAGGACTGTAACTGCTTTCACATACAAGAGAGACAAAAGAATATAATTCACAAGAAGATTATGTAGGTGTTGGTCTGGTGATTCAGTATTTGCTATTGATAGATTTTTTTTGTCATAAATAGCAAGAAACGGCAAACTAAACTGATGGACAGCTCTACCAATTGACTTGATTCACGTTATTTAAGTCACTTCAGCTTTCTGTGGTAGAGTTAATCCAATAGTTAACAGAAGTTATTTTAGACTACCTTGAACAGGCTGGCAGCCAGTAATTACTATTGAGAATTATAAAGGAGATGGTATAAAATGAATATATTAACTGTTCTACAAACAAAACTGGTGACTCAGTTACTCTTGATCATGAATATCATGTTTACTAAGAGACTATCAGACTTGTAAGACTGACTACCTACAGAAGAATGAAATAGTAATGCATTTTAACAGCTTTCAGAAGTTGAAAAGTTTAAAAAAGAACTCTGCAAGTTAAAGGAATTATTTTTAAATCTTATATAGTCAAAACCATAGTAAATTTACATGAGTTTTAAGAGAGTTTCAATAATTTCAATTTAATACCTTACCTGTTACCCTGCAAAAAGAATAAGTGATTGTTGATCCCTTCATTGTTGCACTATCAACCACAAGAAGTATGTCGTAGGGAATTCACATTTTACAGAAGATGAATGGTGTTGCCACGGTATTTCCGGCAGTTAATTGGATTCATGATGGTAATCTGGGAGGAGCCAGTAACTATCTTTTCTTATCTTAGGACTGTACGAGGAGTGCCTTACGGACTATGCAGATAATCATCCCATAAACTGCTTTCTGTGTCTGCCTAGATTTTAAAGGGATTGAGGCAAACAGGCCACACCAACCTGATGTTTTGGTAACTGAATCTTCGACCTCTTTTTTTTCCGTTCACCTAATTTTCCTATCATCAACCACAAGTAAATATGTGTGTGTCTACAAGCATCAGACAACTCAGCGCACAGCTAGAGAGATAATTTTGTGAAGGTACATTAATCACAGTTAAACTGATACATCACTTTTGAAATGTCATTTAAAGAAAATGAGATAAATGTTCCATTGTTATCTGTGGTTACACCCCAAACAAAGCATCTTTTTTTTCTCACCCAATCAAGCACAGAATATCAGTGAACTATTTACACTGAGTATAAATTAACTGCAGTAAAAGTTATATCTCAAAACCATAACAAAAATAAGTTCATCTGAATGTAAAGGATGTAATCTACTAAAAACCAAAGCAAAGACTTTGTTGATTTAGCTAAATACTAAATAAAGTAATAAAACAAGCTAAATAAAATAAGATGCAATATCTCATTCTTACTAAATCAATTTCAACCTATACTAGCTGACAAAAAAAGGCTTTCATCTATTTCCATCACTCTCCCTGCATGTCTTATTAAAAAAATCCCTAGCATTAATTAAGCACTATTCACTGCTCATCATTAAAAATGCCTCCCAGTTATTTAGAAACAAAATATTTGTGCAAGCTTCTGTGGATATGCGTATTATTTAAACAAGAAGGAGAGCAAGCTACAGGAGACAACTCAAGGCTGGTGCCAACAACCTTATTAGTTCCAAAAACATCATCGCAGCTAAACCCTTGTCTTAATTTTGGCCAATAGAGAGATGGAGCACATGATAGGACTAAATCATTTTGTTAATTTTCAGAAATAATTTTGTAGTCAGGTTTTTGCTGTATACTGCTAATAAAAACCAGAAAGAAGAAGAAACCAACTACTTTTCTGTAGAAAAAATACTTTACTGAGAACAGGGACAAATTAACAACCTAATCCGTAAAATTACACAACTAGTTTCTTTCCCATCTTGCAGGGACAAAAAAAAAATCACATGCATGAACTAAACTGTATCCAGTCATTTTAGTAAACAGTAAACCTCATTTTTATATACATGTATGGACGTTTGTACAAAAAACCCAACCCTTAAATAAAAACTGGGCTTCAACAGATTTGTACCCAATTTTGGAAAACACACACCTTAGGTACTTAAAAACCGGAACAGATTCTGGAGCCTAAAATCCTACATTGCACATCTTTCTTTAGTATGTTGGTAGAAGTTTCAGTTCCACAGCTGCCAAGCACCCACGGCCTCCCCAGCCTGCAGGTGGAACTGGAGGGCTCAAAACCTCCCCAGCGCTGGTCCTTGTGGGTCCCTGTGTGACAAGCACTGAAGAGCCCCGCTGCCTTCAGCATCCCTGCTCAACGCCAGGCTGCAAGCACACAGAATTACGGGTTCACTTAGGTGTTTGTGAGTGTGGACCCCAAGCACTAACTGAAGTCACTGCTTTAGTGGCCCGGCAGAATGCAGTGGTGACTTCCTGGGAATTAAAGACCTTCTGTAGGAACCTGTAATAGCATCATGGAAAATGTAGGGCAGAAAGCATTGGAGGTCAGCTAGTCCAACATCCTGCTCAAGGCAGGGCTGACTCCTAAGTTGGATCAGGCACCGAAAGACTCCCTGTCCGAAGATCCCTGCATAAGTAACACCCCCGATAGCAGCATCGCTTCTTGGTTTCATTGCGCATTTTTCGTAGTCGTGATAGAAGTGGCTCCAGAAACCAGAATCTACAAATTACGAGTGAAGGGACACATATATTTTTTAAGTGTCATCACAAAAAAAAAAATGCGTTAAACAAACAGAGCATCTGGTAGAACGTTTTGTAGGAGGAAACGGAGGAAGTTAGTAGTTTTTTTAGTTTACTAAAGAACAAAGAGCAGCTTCAGATAATTAAAATATATTAATTAAATTCTTAATATAAGCATGCTCTTCTGGGGAAAGTTCTAAATGCTGGCATTTGAGAGGCTGTCACTGACATACTTAGTGCTCATTTTCATATGGATAATATGATAATGCTATTTACCTATTTGATTCTAGAAAGGGGTTAATTCTTGGATTCTCGGTATAACAGCAGGCCGCTTTGCTGCATCAGTTTGTAGGTGCTAGAGGTTTGTTGGGTTGCCCCTTATATCTGTTCCTACATTTGTACTCTTCAGTATTAATGGCAGTTTATTCAGCTGAGGAACTAATTTTTTCTAGTGATCTGCAAAGTTTAGCTAGTTCCGGGAATCGGTGCCAAACATGTTTGTTCAAACAGACTATGTCATCATATTTTTGTCAAGACAAGGCTTTGTACTAACTGCAAATGACTTTTCGGGGGAGTTAACCATTAGGTTGAAATAATTTGCCATTTCCAAGGAAAGAATACACAGAGTAGGTGGGATGCTAGTGACTAAACTAATAATCTTTATCTCTTTAGGCTTGGCATTTTCCTATTTAAACAAAAAGAAGAATCCCAAATCCTCTGGAAAATTCTGTTGAACTACAACTACCATTTAAAGATACTAACAAGCTTTTTAAGTAAGTAGAACAGGATCACTTGGCTTCTGGCAGCTTATTTCTTTTGCACTGTATGGGCTGCCTCATGGCTACTTTACAGCGGACTTAGCAAATCCCCACCTGTCCCACGACCTTAGGTACTAATTTATCAGATTAGGCAGGTAGAAACTGTCTAAATTGTCTCATAAAGAGCTGGATGCAATTAAAATGTTTGACCATTGCTGAGACTGCACTGTTCTCATTGGTACCTAGACAGAATCAAAACATTGAATTATTCTAAAACTTAAAATTTACAAACACCTAATTTAACTGAAGATTATTTTTAATTTACTACAAACTCTGTATTTAGATTCCTAGCTGTCTTTGGACATTTCCAGCTTCACCTTTTGCTTTTTGTTCTTCTCATGGTTTGGATGTTGCTTTATTTTCACATTGTATTGAAATACTGCAGGGAATGCTTTAGTTTTGTGTAACTTTAAAACTGTATGAAATGTTATTAAAGACTTTTTGTAAGTTTTGCTTTTAGATTATTTTTTTAAAAATAGATTATTTCTGTCTCTTAAGCATAATGTAGTACAACTGCAAATCAATCATAAAAGCAGGGTCAAAGCCTATCTGTGGTAGACCTTGACTACACCAGCAGTGTTACAGTTGTGAGATAAATATAGACAATTAGCTGCTTAATGAGATCCCAGAGCAGCAGCCCAGCTGTGATCCCTGTCCTCTCTCATCATCTGTACTTCCGACAGCCTCTCTTTTCCTGTTTGCTCCACTGTCAGCTAAAATTGCCAATAAATGATAAAATGGAAATGTAGTGAAATGTTAGGTAAAAGCAGCACAGTAATGCGAAGATTTTGATTCAAAAGACAGTTTTAAAACTGAAGAACTGCATCAAGTATTACTTACAGGTCATTCAATGGGTTTGCAATGCAAAAGGTGACTACAAGCCTAGGAAATTAGTTTTTAGCCACGGGCTTTGAAATGAAAGAAAAATCACAACTTAAACTAGATACAAAAAAAAAGGGAAAGGAGAGTTATAGCAACCACGTCTAGCTCTGCCTTGTGAGACAGCTCGTTTTCTTGATATATGACGCAGCGGTATCCATGTGGCTGCAAAGTCCTCATCCAATAACGGTCTACTTGGACTTGGTAGCTCTGTCTTTGAAATAGCTGGCACATGTCAGGCTGTTGGAAAACAGAGCAGTAAGGAAGAAATCCTCTCCTAAAGTTTAGAACTTCTGAAGAGCTACCATATATTATGCCAATTTGTGATGAGCTTTGCAAAAGCTGCTTAACATACACATAATCTCTAAGAAACATTGGACCTGCCGTGGGTATGCAGAACAGTTGTCGAGTTTATGCACAATAAAACTTAACCGTTCAAAAATGGCAGACTAGGTAAAGGAAACGAGGAAATGTTAAGAAAATTAAGTAGCTCTCAGGTAGACAATCCTTTTAAGCATTTTGTGATGTGCTTATGCTAAAGAACAAAATGGTCAAGCTATGTAACACAGGGAACTGTTTGAATTGAAGAACCAAAGAGGTCAAAGGAATTTAATACAAGCAGCCAGAGAACAAGAGTTGCAGGTGGCTGTATCTCCCTCATGTTCCTTTGACAGGTTTAAATCCAGGAAAAACTCCAGAGTTGAGAGAAAACTGAGGAAATCAGTATGTTTTTATGGGCTTTTATAATTTTCAACAGTAACAATCTACTGAAGATCAGGAGTAAAAATGTTTACAAATTTCTGTATTTTCTCGGAAATACAACCACAGAATACAAGGTTAGACGTAATTTGGGTTTTGTTTCACAAAGGACCTTGTTTGTGAACCTTGTTTCACGAAGAAACAGAGACTCAATGCCTAGGAAAAGCATCTAAGAAAGCAGTAGGGAGTCACAGTGTCACTGCAGATGGCGGAGGATCGGCACAGCGCCTCATGCAGCTGGCTGCAGCTCAGAGGTGCTCAGGATTCCTACAGAGCTTCCAGGTGGTGGTCTTTAACTGAATGTGGCAAACAGGAAAGGACTGAGTAAATTTTGAAGTGTACTTATTTTAAGGAGTTACAAGTATTAATTAACCTGTACAGCTGAACTAGCTGAGCACTTTGAGGACAGCAGTCAGCAATAGCCAGCTCTGGGTAGCAGCCTCTGCATCACGGCAGAAAAATAACCAACCAGGGACTCTTCTGAGTCACCCAGTGAAGTAAATGAGAAACTCACCTTGCCTAGGTGAACAAGTATGCCTCTTTAAACAAGTATGTCTTTAATTCTGAATTACATACTAGCAGGAAGAAAATTAAAGTAAGCCAGCAAACAGTATTCTGCATTTGGAGAAGTAGGAATATATTGCCAGAAAATGGGAATATATTCGCCAGCTGGTACAAAAGATACAAGCAATCTTGTACCTTATCTGAACACTTGCAATCTGTTCTTTATAGTATTTGTAGCACATTCCTTCACAGCAACTAGCTTCATCCATGTCAGATTTCACAATTTCTACTCATGACTCCTCTCATTTGTACTTTTATTACTATTACCAAAAAATACTCATAATGGTATAATTGGATTTACAGTGAATAAAATATTTACTCAAACATATGGAAGTAACACTATTCAGATCGGTTTATGCTGCCATCAAAACAATCACATAATGAGAGGATTACATTGCTAATTATATCTCAGAGGTTATAGCCTTACAGTATCTGGCCCTGAAGACTGTCTCCCTGACTTATTTCGTCTTTCTTGTCTTACAAGTGGCTCCATGTACATGCTAAATAAATTACCGATAAAACAAGAGATGGAAAAATGCTTTCAAGCAATATGTAATTGCAAATACTTATTTTGCACGTATTCTTTTGGGATTATTTACTCCACAGACGTGGTGCTCAGTTTTAATAACTGAAGTGCAGGCCTCTCGAAAACATGGCTCTTTCCAAGAACAGAAAAGCAAGGGAGCTGTGCAAAGAGAAACACTTCAGTCTAAATTACTAATACAGCAGGTAATGTTTTTCCCAGTTTGTTAATCTACTGAAGAGTATAATTGCAATCTGTTGGCAAAAGCAGTAATAGCTACATTTAAAAATTACTATCCTGTGTATGGACTGAAGGCGGCCAGGTTGGACGTGGCTTTGAGCACCCTGGTCTAGCGGGAGGTGACCCTGCCCAGGGCAGGGGGTGGAACGAGATGAGCTTTAATGTCCCTTCCAACCTAAACCATTCTATGATAACAATATGTCATATGTGTCTGCGTCTTCAACTCCAAAGGGGACTCGCCGAGCTGCCTTTTTCGAGGGTGACTGAGTGCTGATTAGAGGTAGGGTTTAACTGCTACAAAACATAAAAAACACTCCATTCACTGCAGGTATCACCTGCAGCAGCCACGCTCTCCTTCAGTCCTCACTCCCTGACGGAGGTACGCCTTGATGAAGCTTAAACCCTGCGGAATACTGAATTTAGCCAACGCCGGCAGGAAGGGCTGCATTACCTCACAGTCCCTCTCCCGGGGGTTACAGGCCGCTGCTCTGGGCCGCCGGGGCCGGACGAGCCACCCGGTGGGGAGCGGGGCAGCTGCCCCCCTCAGGGGCCCGGGGGCTCAGAGGGGGCGTCCGCGGGTCTTGGCTCCCCAACGCAGGGCTGCTACTCCGAGTACCGCCGAGGCGGCAAACGTGGAGCTCCAGGAGAATCTAGTCACTAGCTAAAGAGGTGTATTTTAAGGGGTTTTTTTGTCCGTGCTGAGCACACTATTCGCTTACCTCAGCCGGGGGGCGGCAGGGCGGGAAAAGGCAGCCCCCCCCGCGGGAGAGGCCTGCGGGCGAGGGAGCGCCCGC